>NW_011967197.1:876045-920183 GCF_000949405.1 Vollenhovia emeryi
AGCATTTCCAAGGATTGGAATTCCGAGAATTGCAAACTTCGAATCGAGAAAATGGAGAATCATCATATACTCGCGGGTATGATTTTACGCATCCGTCATGCGCGTCTGTTTGCATTATGGGTCGTGCGGCCAGCGGTTCTCAACGCGCCAGACCGACCGGCGTCGTCATCGCGGCCGCGATCAGATTCTGCTGCACTGACTTGACAACACAAGTAATTGTTATTATTGACAGAGTGATAATGTGAGCTGGAATCGACGGTGCGTTTCTGTGCGTACTCGAGGGCGCCGTCTGGCCGGTGAGCGTCGCGAGCCGAGCGTTGGCCCCGTCGAGGAACCGCGCAACTCCGTCCGGGAATTTATTCAGCAAGGGCGATATTTTTTCTGTCAAACCTGTCGTCTCACAGGGGCTGCAGGTTATGTGAGCTCCGCGAGCGAAGCGAGTGAGTGAGCTCGTCCTCCCCCTGCTCGCCGTCGCTCGAGGAGAGTCACCGCAGAATGGGCCAGGGTACGGAGACGTGCGCCGACCGGCCCACGGAGGTCAGCGTCATCAGATTCGTCTCGCGGAACCGCACCATTGAGGAAATCGCACCGAAAAAGGTGAAGTTTACGGTAGGGCCATTGGTCGCCTGGGGTCGATGACCCCTAAGCCAAAACAAATAGTAGAACGAATCGGAGCGGGTTTAAAAAGAATGGAATTCTCGTTTCGACTTAATTTCGACGTAAATTCGAAACGACAAGTCTTGCTCCTTTAAAAAGAGACAAATTGTAAAAATGTTATTGACTCTGTTCCTTCGTGTACTTTTCGTCCAGTGCCTGCATTAGAATTGACCAAAGCTGACTTGTCTACGGTTTATCGGGTGTAAAATTTAGTGAAATTCAGATTTCCATGTTGAGCACGTTTGAAAATTATTCTTACATTTGTTGACAATAGTGAAAGTTTCATATGACATAAAACCTATTTGCCATCTGCGAGCGCGATTCGTTGACGAAATGCTTTCAAACTGTGCACTCGGTACGGTCTCACTAATTGAATCAATTTTCAATACTAGGAAGTATACACTTGCAAACAACGAGGTTGCGGGAAGGTGTTCACTAATCAAGATGAATATAAGACGCACGAGGCATTAGAGGCTTTGAAAATTCGATTTATGTAAGTGTAAAGCAATTGATTGTGCTCGGGCAAGAATATAGTTGCAAATAGATTAATGTGCTTTTGACGAAAATTGATATCAGTATTTATCAGCGACGTTGAATTTTTTTTAAAGGTTTTATTAATGTCTTCCCGTATACTTTTCATAGTTGTCGCGAGCCAGGTTGCGGAGAAGAATTGTCCGACCCAGGCAGTATGTGGCGACATTATCAAGAATGGCACAACCATGAAACAAATGTTTTTGTATGTCCCTACACCAATTGTGGATCTTTGCAGTCTACTAGCGGTAATCTCGAGGAGCACATTGAGAGTTGTCATAGACAACCACCTACACTGCCAACGGAGCCCGAGATCATTTGTTTCGAAGGCCCCGAAAATGCGATAGACGAAGACGTGATGCAAAAGACTGACGAGGGATGCTACGAAAACCTGCCAAGCGAAAACTTTACCATAAAGGAGGAATACGGGAATAAAGAAGAAAACTGCCCTATTAGAAATGAAACGAAGATTCAGGTGAAGAGCGAGTTTTGTCACGAGCAGAAGATTACTGTTGCAAACAACGAGGATTACTCGAATAATGAGTCCTTGAATGGTATTAGCAAGTTCTCTAACAGCGAAGATCTGCTTATAATTAAAGATAATTTCTTACGGAAGTACGACATCGGGGCGCCAAAGTGCGAGGAGATCCTTCAGGTGGAATGCACGCAGGATAAGAACAACGTGGTTTATATAAATAGCGACGTGACCATTACGAAAAATATGAAGACGGAAATGTGCAACTTAAATTTACGAAATCAGGAGCATAGAATAGATTTAGGAAACATGGAGCGAGTTTTTCGGAGCGGTCTCGAGCGCGATAGTTCTTTGAAGATCGAGGAGAGCTCGATAGAGACAAATAGCAATTGCTCGGATGACGAGGAGTACACCCCGAAGAAGCAACGCATGTCTAGGTACAAACAGGAAACATATAAATGCGACGTCAACGGTTGCGGAAAGAAGTACAAATACATATCGCACTATCGTCATCATCAAGACAGTCATAAATTAGTCACGAATACAATTAATTCCAATACTACTGGTAAGCAAATGCCAAAGGTAAAGCAAGGAAAGGCGTCTACCGTCAGCTTTTTCATGTAAGTAAACCGATGTGTGTGTGTGTATATACATATATGCGTACGTCTTGTAGGTATGTTTTAGCTTTTCCAAAATGCAAGTATTTAATGTCTAGATGCAAAATGCCTGGATGTGGCGCGCAAGTAAATAACGTAACTGGCCTATGGAAGCATTATCAGGACAATCATGCCAATTCCAAGCCGCCAGTTGTACAAACTACCAAGAATAACGATGTATTTCAGTAAAGCGTTTGCGACTCGATTTTACGCTCGTTGCGGGCAGCGCGCGCGAATAGCGCGTATAACCGTATAAGCTAAGACACTTCAGAGGTATGGAATGCGAGGGTAGAGTTGAATATTGTATAAACATTTCGATCAGGTTCACTCCGGCAATTCCACCGAGCGACACGAACGGGAAGACTGGCAATGGGAGTAGCATTCATTTTGCCGAGGTGTTAGAAGGGGACGCTACTGCCCAGTAGACAAATTTTAAGACTGAATTCAAAGCCAAGCATAAGATTAATTTGAACGACTACGACCGGGAGCGGCGGCGAATGCACCACTCGTAACGCTGATAATTGAAAGGAATTTTCCGGAATTAACTCTAATCTCGCGGGGAGGCCCCACGTTTTGCGACAATGGAGTAGCGAGAAGTCACGGTAATTCAGAGTATTTTACAGAGATTATTATATAGCCAATTTTACGCGACTAAATCGCTTTGTAAGCTTACGTGTTTGGTCTGTAATTGAACGCTGTTAACTATGGTCGATAGACTTTTCTAGTAGCTGTAAGTGACATGAGCTTTGTAGGATACTCTGACGTCGATCAGTAAATATTGTCGGTGTCTAAGAGAACTTGTCGAGCAGCTTGGTGTATGTTGCGGCGAAACCAGCTAGCAGCTCGGATAAATAGAGAATTCTCAGTCCAAGACTATACATATATCATTCTATATAAAATTTCTCTCGTCGCTACAAGAGGCTAAATCCGCTGCGGCGACCCGCACTTATAATAACGAGACTTCTGACTCTCCGTACTGATTTTTACTATTTTATATTATGT
The DNA here is from genome assembly GCF_000949405.1 of Vollenhovia emeryi. NCBI lineage: Eukaryota > Metazoa > Arthropoda > Insecta > Hymenoptera > Formicidae > Vollenhovia > Vollenhovia emeryi. Next base: position 879,367 of record NW_011967197.1, read on the forward strand.
CGTTTTTATGTAACTTATATTCCTTCTATACCGATATATATGTATATATATATGTATATACATATATGTCGATATTTACTATACCGGTGTATATATATACACACGTATACATAGTTGTTATATACATACGATATATATATATATATCATATAGTAACGTAAGTATTGTATAGCATTTTTATTTGTATGTCTGTATGTTTAAAAATAAAGTGCAATATTAGGGACATGCGTGTGAACGTGCAAATCCTATCGGGGTAATTCGTTAACGCGCGGTTCCAGCTACGCTTGTGCTATCGTGTCTCGTGATTTGCACTGAGAATTGCGATGCGTTTAGAAGCATTCGTACTGCAGGCTCTGTTAAACAATTGAGCTGTAAAATTTTCATTACAACAACAGTCGTTTGGCAACGAGTCGTACTTCCCCAATCGCAATTCGATTGGAGGCTCGTTCTGAAAAAAAAAAGTACATAGGCGTGACCAATCGTCGCTGGGTTACTGTCGCTCATGCGCGAGAAACGCCAGTCTGACATCAAATGGCGATGAAGTATCTAGAGGTATTGCCGTGGGTTGATTTCAGTTGGCGGACATTATGCAAGTAAAGATGCATATGGCCGACGTCGCCGGACACTGTTTAATGAAATATGAAACTCCATTTGCGCGTAGCCGAGCGTAAACCCTTTGTATTGGGCGACGCGCGATTCTGGGATAGAAAAATCGCCCGGGACACGTAGATTCTCTTTCAGTCGGCCGGCCGTAAAGTCCCGTCGAGCCGTTGGCGGAATCGCGAGGCTAGGCCGCTGACAAAAATGGCGTATCGCGGTGTGAAGGGCTCCGATCCGTTTGTGTCAAAAACCTCGCGGAATGAACGTTTCGCGCAGATGTCAAAGCAAGAGCAGATCATCCAGCAGAAGAAGATGGAGATCCAGGCGAAGATGCAGGAGCAGAGGGCGAAGGAGGCCGTGGAATGTATGAAAAAGTCAAGCTCGTCGGCCTCTACCACAACAACCAGTAAGAGTGTTCCAAAGTGAGTCAAGTAAATCTCCATCTCCGTCGCGTTACGTCGCGTCGGCCCGGTCTTTCGTACGAAATTTACGTGCCGGTTTATTTGGAATATTTATATCCTTGTCACTTGCGAGTGCCGGAGGTAAAACTCATTGTTTATGAATGCGTTGTAGGGAAGACGACGAGAAGCCTACCATGAATGTGTTTGCCAATGACGGCAGTTTCCTCGATCAGTTTAAAAAGATAGCTAATAAAGCGACTGGCAAGCAAGAGCAGGACAAGGAAGACAAGAGAAGAGACGACAGAGGCTACGAGGCCAGAGAGAGGGACAGAGATAGGAAACGCAGCAGCGAAAAGAGCAGAGATTGGGACAGCAGACGCAGCGATCGCAGAAGAAATGACACCCGATGGGGGAGAAGTTCGGACCGAAAGCACAGCTCGTCGTCGAGTCCGTCGCCGACCAGGCGAAGATCGCCGCCCAGCCCGGAGACGCGTCACGGCTACAATCAGTCGCAGAACGGGCAGCGCGCGCAGTTCAGCCAGCAGTTCCCAATTCAGAATAACAACCACGTCTCTTCCATCCCGTCCCTCATGTCGCAACCGGTGCAGATACAAATGACGAATGTGCCGCCCCCGAATTTAAGGAACCTGACGCCAAGCATCCCGTCCGCGCACATGCAGAGGATACCGGTGTCGAAGAATTTCAGCAATAATTACAGCAACATGAACGAGCACTCCCCTAACGTTAGAATGCAAATCGCGCCACCACATATCATACGTCCTCCACCGCCTCCCCCGCTGCAGAGCATTCCACCCAATACAAACGTGCCGCCGCCAAACATGCAGATGCCACAAGCCATGCCAATTCCCAACTTGTCCTCACCGTCGAGCGCGCAGCAGCACATGATACAGAATCCGCAGCAATGCAACGTACCACCGCCGGCGTGCAACGCCAGTTTACAGCCCCCGAATATTCCCCCGCCTAACATGCCACCGCCCACCCTTTTGCCATCCATGTCGCAAATGCCTCCGACCATGATGCCTATTACAGGCTCGCAGGCCATTGTGGTAACGGTACCGAACGTAGCCAATGTCCCACCTCCGAACGTGATAACATCCATGATAATGTCGGCACCCCCGCCAGTACACACCGTCCCTTCGACCATCAATTCGGTCCCGCCACCAAACTTGAATATCCCACCGCCCAATATCCCGCCACCCAATGTCATCCAAAATGCAGCATCATCGCGCGGTCTTGTGTCCAGCGGCTATGCTCTTTCCAATCAGGTACCTATCTCAGTGGGTCCTCCTAACGTACAAATACCACCGCCTGTGAGACCGCCGGTTAATCTACAAAGTTCCGAACAAGGTATGACATCACAGTTAAGAAATAACTTTCTCTCGTGCCGCATAGCTGTGTAATCTTACCTGTAACCACTAGACACTTTTATCTATTGCACAATTATAACGATATTATGGGATAGTAGGCAAATATAATTTGCCGTATGATGTAGTATTACAATTGAAAATACAATTAATATATACATATATGATATCTTTTACTATAATTATATTAAAATGTACATACATATTCACACACGCATAGATATTTAGGACATTATTATACAAGGTATCTGACAAAGGGTTCTAAGTGTGTTTAGTAGAGGCTGAGCAGCTGGCACGAATCGTGGCTGACTGTGGGGATGAGATTGAACAAGAAGTTCGAGAGAAGAATGCCCAAGATCCTAAATTATGGTAACTACTGTCCTCACTGGTCCTCGTTTTGTATTTCCACTTCCCTATTCCCCGTTTGTAATATAATTAATACTTTTATATAATATCTAGGACGATAATATTTTATTTTGTATTATAGGACATTGTACAAATCTTTATCATGTAGTTCTTGACATTTTAGTATCATGAAAAATTGAATGGCCGCTTAATGTGAACTGTTGCAAATGTTTGCATTCCTAAATATTAACTGTATCGCAAAGTCATTTGCTAATTACAGAAATTTGTCTACGTGTCTCTTGTATCTTCATAAAGCAAGCTATTGATAAAATTGCTACTGATGAATGTGCATTCTCACATTGAACATATTTTTTCTTGCAATCGCAGTAATCATACCATATGTATTTGACAACCTATAATTTACAATTAGTATAGAAAATTGTTTTTCTTGTAAACCTTAATGTTCTATTTTTATTAATATAACATTTTTCACACGGAAGGAATTTTAAAAATTTGTATGAAATTGCAAGAATGTTACAAAAGATATGATATGTGAAAAAGTTTGAGACAAAATAAGTAATTATCTTCTGAGTTTTTGCATACACTTGTACGCTTTTAAACATTATTTTCAACAACCTTTTTTTTCGTCTTACACGCGTTTGATTTAAAAAAAAGTATTGATTGTTTAAGTAAAAACATAATGTCGGAGTAATAAAGTTCTAAGTAATATTCATAAAACATTTACACAGCCAATAAATATTTATTTGTATATATTAAATATTTATTTGCCGCACTAGCAATGTGAAATGTGTATCACATTGCAAAATTTATTTACTATATATCTCTCAAGCTATAATCATATCTTTTGAAGCTATAATTATATTCTGTTAAACTTACGCTACTTTGTGTCTTTGGTGTTTATATGTTGCGTATTTTGAAATGCCAGACATATACTATATCAATGCCTCCAATCTCCTAAATCCAAACAACATTTTAGATTATTTTACTTTGCTACTTTTTATTTTACGTCTATATTAACGTTACACTTCTATGAAAGTATTGTATCTATAGGAATACATATTACTAGACAGCGTTTTAAGTATCATTTTAATCAAGGTTTCTGCACCAAAAGCAAAGTGCAGCGTATCTGCAGTACAGGGGATTGGTTTCAAAATTACGTGCGGAGAAGCCAGATAAGGATAAGAAGAACAGTGGTGCAGAACTTTATTGCCCTGAAGAAGCTCTTAGTGACAATGACGAGGCGGATAAATCTCAGAAATTGCATTCAACTCTACACGGTGAATACAATTGCGTATACAATTCGATGATATTTAAGACAAGTTTTATTAATACATGTTTTATATGTGTCACTGTTAGCAGATCACTTAAAGGAGGATAATAAGGAAGAGCGGAAAAGAAGAAAACGTAGTCGCTGGGGTGATCCAGACAATAAAGTTCTCGTTTCAGAGACAAACATACCTTCTGGTAATAGATCGGGTGCTATACTTCCGCAACCTGGCATAGCTATACCTGGACAAATTGGACAACCCGCAGTCATAATACCTTCTCCATCGAAGAGGCAAAACACTAAGTCAAAGAACCCAATGCTTACCAAAATTTCACGAAACGATCCTGCACTCATCAATTATGCGAGACAGACATTTGGTACGCTCGATTTAAGTGAAGAGCAATGGAAAAAGGCAGAGGATCATTATAAGGTAGATTACTGTTGCATCAATTGATACAAATATAGACATGGTATAATAAAATTACATCCAATTATATTATAAAAAATGTAAGAAAGTAAATTTTATTAATATCAACTTATCCTTTTGTACACAAAAAAAATTTTTTTAGATAAATCTCTTGTACCAAAATCTCTTGAGGAAAAGAGAAGAAGTGAAACGCTTGGAAGCACAAGGAAAACATAAATACGAGTATGACAGCGATGAAGAGACAGAAGGAGGAACTTGGGAGCACAAGCTGAGGTCCGCTGAAATGGAGGCAACACAGATGTGGGCCGAGGAATTAACTGCGCAAGCAGAAGGCAAACATCACATTGGCGACTTTTTGCCACCGGATGAGTTAAAAAAGTTCATGGAACAATATAATGCCGTAAAGCAGGGAAAAGAACCTGATTTGAGCGACTATAAGGAATTTAAGTTGAAGGAAGATAATATAGGTATTTCCAAAATTTTATTTGTACTCCTTTTCGATATCAATTATATTTAACGAGTATAGAGCGGTCAAATTTGATGATTATATTTTTAATCACTATTTTTAAGTTGGCCAACATTTCCGAGTTAAATACTAATAAGACTAAAGTCATTCTTTATTCTTTGTTAAAAATCATTTCAATTGGACAATCTTAGAACGTTACAACATATATCATTTTTCTATATCCTACAGGATTTCAAATGTTACAAAAGCTTGGATGGAGCGAAGGACAAGGGTTGGGTAGCGAGGGTAGCGGCCGTATTGAACCAATTAATAAGTAATATAGTCTTAATAGGAATACTATTTTTACATTAATATCACCAGTTATCGTCATTTTTGTTATGTCGAATATATTTGTCTTAACGTTTCAACTTTTTGATCCTAAATATGTTTCTAGAGCTACAAATAGACTCGATAGTGCAGGTTTGGGATCTGAAAGGCCAGATGGTGTATCTAGGGATGATGACGAATTTGATGCATATAGAAAACGGATGATGCTAGCTTACAGATTTAGGCCTAATCCATTGGCAAGTATCACGATTGTTATAATAAAATAACGAAAAGCATTAAGAAAATATTTAGTTTAAGTATTACGTTTTCTTTTTCAGAATAATCCAAGACGACCTTATTACTAATTACTAATATATTATCACTAAATTAGTATTCCTTTTATTACCGAACACTGTAGTAGATTGCCTTTATTTTGTATATTTGAGATTGTAAATTTCATTTTAAAATATATCTCTTGTACAATTTCCGTCTTTCCCTGAGTAAAATTGTTTTATCAACATTCGAATGCATTCGAATAATGAAAACATACATATACAGGTATCACAAATTTATAAGCGAAAATTTTACCTCGTATACTATTTTTTGTACTTTGGTATTTAAAATTATGTATACCCTACATTATTTTTGGACAAATTTGTTAGTGGCTAAACTAAATTCACTAAGTACTACTTTTTTTTACGCGATTAAAATTTTTGTCTATTTTTATTAGAAGTCGATAGCAATATCTATATTCGATTTTTCAAACGAGCATAAAAACGAAGACAAATATGTACACAGCTTTTACGTTGCATAGATATGCAAAATCATTGCTAATAAATTGCCTTTAACTCGAGGCAGGTTTAATAGTTTCACTGGTTTCTAAGTTTAATGTATATTTTATGTGCATTTTATCTTTAATCTCAAGATATCCTATCGTTTTTTGTTTAACATATAGCATTTTACTCTTGGTACAGTTTTACACTGGCTTCTAAGTTTAATATATATTTTAATGTGCATTTTACCTTCAACCTAAAGATTTTCTTCTATCTTTGGTGATGATACCAATATTATTGTGATAGCATTTATATATATTTATATATAATTTCTATCGACAAGATCTTTAAAAGTGCATCTTAACATATTTCTGTAAAAGCTATCATTTTGTATTCTTTCTTGGAGTATTTTATTGTCGTGTGTAATTTTTAATTCCACGTCATTACTGGTAAATATATGTGTCGTGTAAGTAGCCATTCCCGCCGCGAATTTTCCGAATTTGAGAAAATGTTGACACAATGCCTCGTAAGGAAAGAGGATGTTAGGATCGTAACCGGCCCTTTTGATACACTTGGACAGTGTTTCGTAATATTCGTGTACTACCTGGTCGTAATATTTACTCCTTGTTTCATGTGTGCAGCAGCAGAAGAGTATATAAACTAGATCTAAGACAGGAGATGCGTAACGGCATATCTGAAGGTCCACGAAGCGCAGGTCGCACGGGTTGTTCGCCTGAAACGGAACGAATGCCACATGAGATACGTGTGAAAGTACTGCTTACGTGTGTTAACTTGACGCAAATCTTAGGAGAGTCTACGACGTGTATCTCTCGAGGAAGTGCCTATTCGTATACATATGTACTTGATCGTATTTGAAGAGCATGTTGTTGGTCCAACAGTCACCGTGGTTCACAACGGTGTACGGCTCAGCGGCTTTTCCGTCTGTTGCATCGATCATGTCCGAGAGCATATTATCCACGAATCGTTGGTACCTTTCGGAATAATGTTTATCTTCATTTTCCAAGGCCTGTAAGTACACGGTGAAAAAGGAAAGTTGATATAAATTTTATGTACACAGTGGACGATCTTTAAGGTTCTTTACTTTTGGAAAACCTTGAAATTTTACTTTAGGAAAATAAGAAATATGAAAGGTAAATTTGGACACTTTGGACACTGAGGTAAATTGAAACTTTAAGAATTGTGAAAAGTATGTGACATAATTTATAATACCGCGTGCGGTTTTTTTCTTACGAGAAAGTGCTATGCCGCGCGGCCTTCTAGCGGGAACTTCGAACAGGCTTGGCTATCTAAAAATTACTTCAAGTGTCCGAAATAACTCTACTTAAGTAAACCTTTAATTTCTTTAGGTAAACTCTTAGATTTTTTAATATTACTTGTAAAAGCTTTAATTTCGTTTAAAGTAAATTTTTTCAAGGGTAAGGATCAACAAGATGCCAAAGTACCGTAAATACTAAATCGGTGAGCCCTTTTAGAAACTTTTTCCTTATTATTTCCTCGTCGACCGTCTCTGGCTGTTCAACAAACAAGTTTTCCTCCATCCCCTTCAATTTCTCGAAGCTCTTCGGATTCGCGTAACGCGTAATGAAGCTGTACGCGTGGAACTCGCCTAGGCATCGAAACGCCAGCCTGAGATGCGGATAATCCAAAATTTTTGACTTGGCCATCACGAAACCTCGAGGCGTTAGATTTTCCAACATAATTATCTACGGCAAAAATTGCACGCCGTTATCCAAACGTTCGCTTCTCTCATCACTTTGGAGCGTTCCTTAGAAAAGATACGAATCTAATCTCTATAATCGTGCAAGATGAGAAACATGTGAAAGTTTATCATGTTATGAGATAACTCGAGGATGATAATCACAATGTTGTCGAGTCACGTCATCTTACGAGTCGATGTTTGTACTTGTTTGTCGATGAATAAGCGTCTTTATGTCGAGGCACGTGCATCTATAAGTGCGCGTGCGTAACGTAAACAAATTTCTCGCAAGAAACAGCTGTAAATTACATATACGAGTTACACAATAGGAATTGCAAACTAGCTTCTTCCCAGTTTCCTCTCCGATAAGGTCTTATCAATGAAAAAAAACTAAATTACTATAGATTAGATGAGACACCGTACTTTGGGCAAGACGAGATAAGATAGGGGCACGTAGTTCCTGTCGGGGGGGGGGGGGGGGCAATTACGCTGGCAATTTTTTTTATTGTACGTTTTGTGACGCGCAAAAATTCTCCCATCAAAATGTCAGAGATATTACGTACGTGATGTTACGTGCCGAACGAGAATCGAGAAGTGTACTTTCGCGAACCATCTAATTATCGGACACTTTGCTCCTCTACCGCGTGCCTAGCGTTGATTATATCGACTTTTACCGCTAAATACGAATGGTGAAATGGCTCCAAAAATTGCGGAAGATATAACATTATTTATACCGATTTGTGATTGCCGGCCGTTCTCTTACGTAAAACCCCGAACGCGGTGTGGACTTGGAACGGATAATTGGGGGGCCGCGGTCTAATTGAAGGAAAGTTTCCCCGGGACGTTCTCTTTCCCGAATTTGATTAAATTTCAGGATCGACAATTAATTTCGCGGAGCGAAACGCCGCGCGCACCAAAGTAAGAGACTCCCTCGTAGTATAAATGCTCAAATGCAGATTGGCCATTAGCGAGAAGATTGCGTAATGCAAAGGTTAACCGGACCTTATGTCTCACTTGATAATCTTTAAACCAGTTTATTATACCCGGGCCACGCGCGTATATATGCGTGCCCGCGTGCGCCCGTGTGTGTCACTATAAATCGACATTTCACTTCGCGACATGATGCCTGCGTTTTATTACACGTATAAATCTCGCCGAGCCAATTTAGCAACGCATCGTGAAACGCATTGTCCCGAGGACGTGGTGCAAAGTCAAATGGCTGGTCGAGATGGAAGATAATAAAGATGTGTACGGGTACAACAATGGCGTACGCGATTTTACGCTCGCAGCGATCGCGATTGTTCCTCGCAATTATTTAACTCAAATATTTAACTTCCTCAAAAAAAAAAAAAGAAAAGAAAAAGTGACTGTCGATTGTATCTTACGGCCTCATTACGTGGCCGCGCTATATCCGCGCAAGAAAAGAGATTATGTAAAGACGGCGGAGTGGAATTTACATATGCGATTACACGATACTCCGGCTCCGTACGTGAGTTATTGCTTCATCGGCGCAGATCACGTTGAGCGGTGGTGAGCCGCGAAATTACCTCTTTTCCGGATTCGTCATTAACGTCGTGCAAAATGGGGAAGCGGTCGGCGACCCCGCCGCGTCCCTTGAGCGTCTCCGTGAAAATGGGCCACACCTCCTGGTAGAAGAACATCTCGCGCTGGAACATCTTCGTGACTTTGCTGGTGGTCAGCAACGGTATGGCGTCGTTCTGCGTGGTTTTCAGAATAAGCTGAATTTTCTTGGCCCCGCCGTCCCCGATGCCCTCGATCGTGACGCGATAAACGGAGCTGACGTAATTGTCGCCCTTATTGGTGCCCTCGGTTATGAGAATTCTCGGGGCTCCCAGCCTGATGCTTTTCGCGTATGCGCGCAAATAATCGTGCAATCGCTCGTCCATCACAATCTCCTTGTCTGCCATGTTCTTTTTCTCTTCCTGCGTCGATGCTTCTATCTCGCGATGATCGGGCGGATGTTGCTCGCTTGTCCCTTGCGACAGAGTAACAATTCTAAGCTTTGTTCCAAATCACCGTGACGCGGAATCGAACGGATAATTCACCGCGCGAACTGTATGTTTGCCTTGTATCACTTCGGTGATAAGAGACCGATTACTGGAGACGATCGTGGCGAAGCATCGCTTATATTATTTTCGTTATCGCGTTCTCCATTTCAAAAATTGTTATTACCCAAGAAGCGTCAATGTGCATATAACGTGCTTTCATGCACTGAGAAAAGTATCCGATTAAATACAATCGGATAATCCGATTACATAATAACAAACGGATATACCCGATGAAAAATGTGATCGATTTTTCAATCAAATTTTATCGGATGTATCCATCGTTTAATCGGAAAAATTAATCATCGGAAACACTATTTAATTGGTTTATCCGATGGAGATTTTTCTCAGTGTGCACAAAATAACGACTGGATAAATTGCGGACCGCGTAGCAGAACATTTTCGCACTTAAAACACTCGGTTCAGGAGTCTAATAAAAACGATACTGGTATTTGAAATTTTCGATTCGTAGTTCGTTTTTACTTCACTTCTGAGCTGAGTGTTTTAAGTGTGAAAGCGTTCTGCTGTGCGGTCCGCAACTTATCCTGGTATTATTTTGTGCATAAAGGCTAATAAAAAGAATTACAAGCGCAAAAACTATATTTGACTGCATCGGTAAGAAAGATGGCTGAGGGATTCCCTTAGAACGCATTACACCCAATGAGAACAAAAAGTCAGGATGATGCCAATTTGACATAAATTTGATCAATTATATATGACATGAAATTGACATCATCCTGACTTTTTCTTCTCCTTGGGCACTGGCACTCCTTGGGTAGGCTATAAACATTACGAAATGTATATGCGATAACTCTTGGTTCACATCCAATCTTATTCCAATCAGTTCTAAATTCATTCGCTGAAAGGAGTTCTGTGTATCTGCGTCCGTCTGCATCTGTCGCAGTTTTCTCTCCTCCTCCCGCCGCCTTTTTATTTAAATAGCGAAGTAGTTAAATGTATACGATGGAATTAAAGCTGTACATTCTTTACGCGTTAAATAGGTTGTTCACCTTTAACGTTTTACCTAGAATGAAAGGCGCTCGGGAGTACGGTTGTGTCGCTTACATCTGTTAGTTATTTTTATACCAAACGCGCAACAGAGAAAGGAAGGAAAAGAGAGGAGTGTGAGGCGTGGCGAGATACTGACCACCATTTCTCCAATTAAAGTGCCTTTACCCGTTTCCAGTTGAGAAACGGTATTTCCTACGATAGTCTACTTAAGTCTGTTATATATAGTCTCAAAAAACCGTGTTTATATATACACACATTGTGTCCCCAAGGAGCGCCAGTGCGCTTTAAACGTACATTTAAATTCGCATTTAACGCACGTATTTGTTCCGCATAGAACGCGCATTTAATGCATATTGTGGCAGCGCATTCCACGAAACTGTACCATTGAACCCCTATGCATAATTTTTCGTGCATAAGCGTGCATAAATATGGAGAATTATATAAAATTGTATACCTCAGATGTGCCGAAACATGTTAAATTCGCGCATTTTGAATAGTTTTGAAGCCAGTGTGAAATAAAACGCGCGTCAAAAGCACGTTTGGCGCTCCTTGGATCATCTCGATAAGTAATGCGGTCTCTCCAAGTTAGTTTTGAAACGAAATAAAAACCTGACAGCTTAATCGTAATTCAAGATATATTTCCCATTATTATTTACAGCTCCTTTCAATCCTGGAACCTTCAAATCCCTGGCGATAAAAGTCCCTCGATTTTAAGCCGAAGAATAAATCAAGCTTCCTTTTACACTGCATTATTTATGAGGTGACGCAGTATACAATATGTTTGAGAGATTTTATGTACATACGCTTAAAATACCTCAATCCATTTCCAAACGAAAAATGTACACCCATCGGCAACAAAATGTAAAACTCGCTCTTACACGGAGAGAATTTTCTCTTAAAATGTAGCCTGAAAGTCATGTAATCGTGGGACAACATGGCGTTTCGGAGAATCGTACGAGATATTTGTTTCCATTTATTTATCTTTCGTGTTCGCCATGTCTTTTCGATGTAACGTCCCTGGCCGTAGTCCACTGTGGTTGTTGCGTCGGATGGACGTGCCTTAAAACACAGTTTTCTCCGACCGGATCCAGAAACGGATGACATCTTTTTCCATTTTTAACTAATCTATGTAAGCGTAGAGTCCTGGCGAAAATTTTAAGCGAGAGATGACGTTTATATTTATTTATGAAGAGTTTTATTGGTTACACCGTTTGGAAGTACGTTTGCAAACACCTGGTCAATTCTTTACTGACAACAACATTTTACAAACACTTGGAAAACTAGAATGGAAACGTTTGCCATTGTATCATTAAACGCAATTTGAACACTTGTAACCGCGAACATGTCACAAACGACTCCATGTTTAAATTTACATCTCACAAACAATTCAACACTGAGAAAAATGTCCGATTAAATATAATCGGATAATCTAATTACATAATAACAAACGGATATATCCGATTAAATTGTAAATCCGATGAAAAGTATGATCGGCTTCGCGATCAAATTTCGTGGGTAACTGCGTTTCATCGGATAAATTTAATCGGAGAACGTAATCGGAAAAGCCAACCATCGGAAACACTATCTAATTGGTTTATTCGATGGAAACTTTTCTCAGCGAATAAATGTTTTAAAACTCGAATAAAGCATTGACTCAACATTTTAACAAACTTCTTATAAACATATTATATTCGCCAGGGAATCGTGAATCTCATTTCGTCTCGGTGGCTAAACTGCCAATTGTTAAACGGACAAGTTTCTCCAATATTCTGAAGATATTTCCTCTGGATGGTCGAAACGTCGGAACAAATTGTTAAATTAAACCACCTTTGCCAGTTTAACGATTTGTCTTCCAATTTTATGAGAGTTTCTGAAATTTTGCCATACATTTTACCAGCAACTGAACTAACGTTAGTATCCATTTTATTAATAAAACGTATGGTGAAATGAAAATTCTTATAAAGTTCTTGAAAGTGCCACGCCGTTCCACGATTACATGATTTCCAGGGTGAATTTCAAGAGAGAATTCTGTCCGTGTACCTATTTATTCATTTACCGAGTGCAAATCGCTCGTGGATCCTTGTTAACGGCACGGATCACTCGTCCTAAACGAACTGGCGAACAATTCGATCCGCTCACTTTACCGGGCGAATAAAAACGCGAGGCGAATCGTATATACCCGTAAAACAAGAAGAGAAATTCCCAAGGAAGAGATCGTCGATTTGAATAAACAGAAAGTTATAGGCGAGGAGGATGCCGCGCTTCTCTTATCAAAAGCGCGAACGGAGCGATCGGTAGGCGCGTACGGGGAAATCGGTATCGGCGGAACAATCGGCATCTTATCCCGCAAAGTTGACCAAGATCTTTACGTTTCAGCGCGGCGGCATGGCATGGCATGGCATGGCACTCGTACACACAGTGCGACCCTATACAATTTACGAACCTACCGACTTGTACTAGCCGCTTGCGTAATCGTGACTTTCATACGTTGCACTTTCGTTTTCGAAAGTGTGACGCAATCCGCGCTATTTAGGCAGGGGGAATCCGATGGAACAAAAACGAAAGAATGGGAGAAAGAAAAGAAAACTATCGCCGGCCGTTTTCTCGCGGAAGCGTCCGAAAAGCCCGCGAGGAGTCCGGAAGGATAATTCTCGCGGAGAACCCGCGGCTCTCGGCGGAACATATTGTTGGTAACGCGGCGGCGGCGGCGGCGGCGGCGGCGCGTTGCCTCGTTCTTATTTCTTTTTTCCCGCGAGCAACAGGTTGGGTACCGCGAGGTCACCTGTCGCGGGAGCACCACTCGCACGTTCCTCGCGGCTGAACCCCGTGTTCCTCGTCTCTTCTTCTCTCCTCGCGACGTCGCCGATTGCGTACGTCCGTCGCGTCGAAAAGTACGACAAATTGCAGGGCGACGCCATGTCGTTTCCATACGTTACATTTTCAATCTCCCGCGTGTTATTAACTTTTCAGCGTTATCTCACGGCGTACGCGCCGCTCATTGTTCGCGCAGGTAACGCCATTGGAAAAAAAAGAAAGAAAGAACGATAGTTATCGCGATCCCTATAATTTACTCGTTTCTCAGCGCCCGTTGCGTCAAGCCTCGCGGTGCGCTCGTTTCGCACGCGCGGCCACGCGCGCCGCGAGCGAGATCAGCGGGGGACGATCATCCGATTTTCCGCCGATCGCCGCCCCCGCGAAAAAGAGAGCGAGAGAGCGAGAGAGCGAGAGAGAAAGTCCGTTCGTTCGTTGACACGCTCTCGGACGCGGACGCGATCGGATATGCGAGCGGATCACCCTCGGGGAGAGAGCCAGGGAGAGGGAGATCCGTTTTTTCCATCGATCCCGATTGCTTAACGATCGAGAGGCACATAATAATCGCGCGGAGATTGTATCATAGCCGGGCCGGGATATTTCAAGGCGATATACAACCGTTCTCCAACGGCGCGCCGCGATTCGGCCTTACTCCAGTATCCCCGATGTAATAAGCGAACGAGACTTCGCCCGCAGCGTTCCCGATCGCGCCCGTTCCTCCGCTTCTCACAATCGCGCCCGGTCGGGGATTCGATCGTCCCGCGGTCGCGGGCGACAATCGTCTCCGCGCCGTTTCACTTACCCACAAAACCTCCGGGCTCCTCTTTTCCCTCTTTAATTTGCCACCGCTTTCCCTCGTTATCGTCACCTTGCGGGCGCCGATCCTCGGAATTCCGGTAAGCTCGGCGGGCATTGACGGACTGCGCGCGACCATTCCGTCAGCATTGCGGAGAATAAAAATGTCCACGTCATTTTTAACTCGCGTTAGACTAGCTGTGATTAGTCATCGTCATACGCCTGCGAGATCACAGACCACGACGTGTACTTATTATCGCTGCAAGTGATGTAATAGGCACCCAAGGAGCGCCGATGCGCGTATAACGTGCATTAAACGTATACATTTAAATTCGCATTTGATGCTCCTATTTTTTTTCCCGCATTAAATGCGCATTCAATGTATATCGCGGCAGCGCATTCCAACGAACTGGACCACCTGTGCGTAATTTTTCGTGCGCAAACGTGTATAAATATTGAAAATTGCATAAAACTGCCCAAACATATTAAATTCGAGCACTTTCCATTTTTTTCATAATATTTTACACGTTGCGACCTAATGTTCTGAACTTTTTAGTTTCTGGCGGTCCACAGATTGCTGGCGGTCTATAATGGGTTAATGCTGTTTTAAAGCCAGTGCAATCAAGCGCGTATTAATAATACGTTATGTGCGCGTTGGCGCTCCTTAGATAATAGTACGCGTGTACTTGAAATCGCGCATTTTTACGCCTACATTCTATCATGTTATTCAAGGAAATTTAACGATAAGTCCGATTCGCGATGGGGAAAAGTCAGGGACGATTGGCTTCATAACACAAGATTGCGCGTGCCCGATCGAAGAAGCGCAGCGTTTTCTTATCGTGCTGCGGAGATCTCATTTACAAAGTTGAAAGACCTTCGATCTTAATTGTTTTTACATATGGGACGGTATCGACGTCGCTGAAAAGTTACCAGGGCTACCAGGCGAGGTTCAACATTCACGTTCGCCGTGTTGGGTTTACGAAAAAAACACCGCGAGCCGTAAATGTCCTCGTAATTCTCGATCTTTATGCATACTGCATAATGATTTCGTTAGCGTCTTCGCAAGAAAGACGTCACGACGATTAAGACTCGCAATCAGAGGCGATTAGCTCTTGCGTAACGCGAGGTTTCAGATTGAACAGAGAGCACAGCGCTTCTGCAAAATTACTTTCAAACCAGACTTTTAATTTTCATTTCAATTTTTTCGCAATGAATTCTGTACAGCGATTTAAAAAGGATGTGCTTTTCAGCAAAAGTTTACGTCGATCGACGAGGAACTGCACTTCAAGGCCCGGCTTTTCATTTTCTGGCTATTAGATTACATACAATTTCAATGGAAATTAATAAGATTCTTATTTATTTACATTGAAATTGCATTGTACTCTGATCATATTCTATTTTGAACGGAAAAGGCTACCAGGATCCAGTCCGACGGAGAACGGCGTCTTCTTTGATTGTTCAATTTTAAGCAAGTTTAAGTATAGCTTTTTGTCGCCTGTGGTAATTAACCAAGGAGAATTTTTTTTTAAATGATGATCTTTATTTTCGTCACGGCGTTTCGATCTCTTTATCGGATCCTTCTCAAGTACAATCTAAAGCTGACTGAACATTTAAGTTTATGCCGAAACAGGTTCGTGAGTCTGTGGCAGCAAATTCATGATCTCGGTAGTCAGTGGACTGTTTTATTCAGTTTTATTCGAGATGCAAAAAACGTACGGTTGCTACTTGGAAAGTTTAGAAATTGACATCACCATTATAAATCCACTGACCACCGAGACATATGTGATATCACGAATTTGTTGCCACAGACTCACGAACCCATTCTGTTTCGGCATAAATCAAAATAAAACTGAACAAAACAGTTTTATTCGAGATGCGAAAACGGTTGCTACTTGGAAACTGTAGAAATTGGCATCACCATTATAAATCCACTGACCACCGAGACATATGTATATGATATAATGAATTTGTTGCCACAGACTTATGAACCCATTCTGTTTCGGCATAAATGGAAATGTTCAGTCAACTTTAGATTGTACTCGAAAAGGACCCGATAGAGAGGTCGAAACGTCGTGACTAAAATAACGAGCATCATTTTTGCCAGTATGGTCGATTTAAAAAAGCAATTCGCCCCTTATTCAATTTTAATCGTCGCGGGAAATAATATTGTCGTAAAGAAAGTACAGGCGATTCGAGCGAGTTTAACATGCAGCTCGCCACAAAGCTGATTTCTCATGTCTCTCGACCTCAGTGTTGCAGAACGATCTCTTTGGAGTCCGCCCAGTAAAGGGCCCTGAGAACAAAGCGTTACGATAATCGCCGCGAAAAGAGATCCGAGGCAGGCCCGGGTGTACGTGTATGTGTGTATGTGTATGCGCGTGTGCGTGAGTATTTCCTGAATGAAAATCCATAACCGGACGCCGACGCAACGCTCGGTCCCCTTTCATTCCGGGCCAGCCACTCTCGGTTTCGTTCCCCGCAAAGGTCCCCGGTCGCGACTCGCAACTCGCCGCGGCAGCGACGGGCGGAGTGGCGCGGGAAAGGTAGCCCGGGGTTCCGCGGGGTCTCACGTACCCCACCCTTTCACCGCCGTGTTCACCGCCACCTGTACAGGTCGACCGAGACTGGAGAACGGGACCAGGACCGACTCTGGTTCTCCATGCTGAAAAGGAATGGTAGTGAGAGTCCGAGAGCGCGAGAGCGGTGGCGGGGGAGGGAGAGAAGGGTTTCACGAGAGCGGCTGTCGCGAGCTGTCGAGAGCGCTCGCTACGTTCGCGCGCGCGCGCGAACGCGCGGCCACTTTAATGTGAAAGTAAAGTCTTACAGTTGACCGAAAACTGCGTGCCCGTCGCGCTCTCGTCGGCTATCCGCGACCGACGTGCCATGCCGTAGCGTGTTGTTCCCGTGCGATCGTGCGACGTACGTACCCGTGCGGCTCCGATCGACCGGTTCCACGGTCGACCCGCTCTAAAGAGGGAGGAAACGGGGGGAAAAGTTTCGGTGGAAAGAGAGGAAAAAAAAGAGGAACAACGGAGATCCGCTCTAATCGCCCCGCTAATTAATTACCGTATCGAGTTGACTCATCCACGGAGCGCGCACGCAATATTTCAATCGCGACGTGCTCTCCCCGACTTTCTATACACTTGTCCGGCGCACCTTCGTCGCGATCAATCTTCTCGTCAGCTGTCCCTCGCGCCTGTTCCTCAAGAATTCGATCTACGGGCCGATACGAGGAGCGACGGCGTTACCAGCGGCACCGCAACAAGGAGGAAGAGCCGGAAAAAGAAAAGTGAGAGAGAGAGATACGCAAAATTTCACGCGGCGACGCCTCGACCGGACGGCGATCAAAAATTGGCTGGCCGAGTCCACGACTTCCGGTGACGTAAATTGGAACGTGTTTCCTTCAACGTGTTCTACACGGCAGTTTGTATCGCAATCACGTTGGTTTCCGGCCCGCGAGGAAGAGAGTGCAAGTGCGCGGTAAAAAGAGAAAAAAAGAAACGAAGCTACCTCTCCGCGAGAAACTCTTCCTGTCTCGTGCGCGGCGCGAGTGCGATCGCGGGCGTAACGCGGAAAATCGTAGACGTAATAACAACAATTGATCTTACCCCATTATTCCCGACCGTACGGTATACATAATAACAATCGATTTTCCCATATTATCCCCGGGCGAGCGGCGCGTAATAGCAACAATTGACTTTCCCGCGTGCACTATCTCGGAGTGAAAATCGCTCGCGGCGCGTACGATCGACGCGTCCCCGAAAGATATGTCACGTTCGCTCCGTGCGCCCCGAGCCGAGCAGCGCGCGGATCCGTGCGGAAGAGTTTGAGTCGGATTCTTCCCCCCCCGTCCGCGCGGTTATGCGCGGAATCGATCGCGCGAAGCAACCCCTCGATCGCGGCATCGCTTATGCCCCCGCGACACTATGTGATAAACCGGGGTGCGCGTGCGAGTGAGCGTGGAGCGGACGTATAAATGTCTATTCGCCCGCGCGACGAGGCTGAAGGAAATCCGGCGGCAAGGCGGGAAGGGAGGAGGGCAGTCGAAAGCGCGCGCGCGCGCGCGCGTTCTTTTCATTCTTGGGATTCCCCGCTCGATTAATCGCGGCTCGAATGAGCTTCTCGCGCATGCACCCGTCCACGTGACCGCGCGCCTACGTCTTCAAACGTGAGCCGCGTATACGCCGGGTCCTACGTTGCGGCGCCCCCCCCCGAGGCTTTTCTCCAGGGACACCCGGATAAGCGGAGCACCGCAGCTATGAGGCGAACGGCGCTCGTTATCGCCTGCGTTTTGGGCCTCGTCCTCGCGGGAAGTCCGAGGCTGCCCCGAACGTCCGCCGATCAGCGCGGCACGCGCAGCACGAGCCACAACAGCACCGGCGCGACGTCGCAGCCGTCCTCCCGCAATCTGCAGCGAAATAGGTGAGAATTTAGAGAGAGAGAGAGCACGAGAGAGGACGTCTCTCCCTCCCCTTTCTCGCGTCTCCCTCTCGACGCGCGAACGTCGTCTCGACTCTCCTTTCGCGTGTCACGGCTTTTAGGGATTAAGGGGGTACACTATTAAATTCGCACAACGCTAGCCACGATGCGCCGTTTTCCAGTCTTGTCACCAATAAAATATTTGACAAACATTTTTAGGTATTGTACAAACTTAATTGAAGCTTCATTTTTAAAAAATGTATTTTTGCGTTTAAGTACATGTAAAAAAAATCTTTAAAAACCGCCTATTTTTGAGGCTTTAATAGTGCACCTCCCCCTTAAGTACAAAATGGACCGTAATAACAGAGATCTGCTGCAGATGGGGAGAACCGAACGGTTAGCCGCGCTCGTTACGTAAACCAGTCGATCGTACTCCCAAAGCTCTTGCCGATACTCCGCTTACGAAACTTTCCATTTAGTCCGCGAATGTATTCATAACCGTGCGTCACGCGATGTTGCAGCTTTACGTTAATGACACTAAGTGCGATGCATCTTCGGTGGAGCGTTTGAGAGCCAGGCGGCAAATGTTTGATTCGCGGTTTACCCGCCGTAACGAGAGGCCTCTTTCGTTTAACGTAATGACGAGCGGAATAGTTAAGTGGTTTAATATAATGGCATTGTAATTTTATCGTCGAAAAATTACTCGATCTACTCCGCTCGTTGCCGCGCGTGAAACGAAAGAGACTCGTTACGGCGAATTATATCGGCGATGTCGAATTAATGGCGGGAATCATCAGCGATGCGCTCGTTAACGAATGCTTTAACGATAATCGAGAGCATAGACCAGAGTAGATATCTAAATGATTGACTTTATAATTGGCGAGCGCCCGTTTTGACAGACCGGCGGATATGATGCGAGCTAGCAATTAGAAGGCCACGAATGTTATCTGTTGTAGAGAGCAATACCTTTTCAACGTCTTCGAAGTAATAGTGTCAACTTTGGAGTCCAAGTTACAGCGAATCGAGAATTTAGATAAGGCGGTGGAGCACCTGATGAGAAGAGTAGAGGCTTTAGATTCACGCGTAAACGATAACATTGACAAGACGGATGCGGTCATTACCAAGCTTAGGACGTTAGACTTGAAGCTTTTCAATGCGTATCCCATGATATCCGCGGAGGCCGCGACGAGAATTGCCGATAGCAAGAGCGGCAGCACGGAGGATGGTAAGTACGAGACGTACACGATATTTTCACGAAATTGTACTTTGACTACTCGGCCGCTCTCGATTCCTTCTTTCGAGTGGAATGCGCGAGGAGAAAATATTGTACTGGACTTTAAAGTATCTTACACGAGCTGTCGGCTCCGGTCTCTTGCACTCGAGAAGAATATGCGCGGAACTAAGCGCGCTATCCGGGAAGAAACGTGTTTCACTTTCATTGTATCGCGACGATATCAATTCCAAATCGAGCCGCGTTACGGTATTCAATGTGAAATGTTGCAGCCCCATTTATACGTGTGATTCATCACGATCAAAACGAACCAGCGCCGGAGACACTCGGCGAGAAATTAATTTCCCTGGACCAGAAGGTCTCCGACATCGACCACAAGCTTGTCAATCTTAAGAATCAGCTCGACAACAATTTCTTGCAAAACGATGACATAAACGCCGAGGCGAGCGAGAAGAAGCCCGTCAGTATGAGCGTCATCGAGATCACCAAGGCTATGAGTAACGAGGTGATGAACCATATGACGCTCGGGATTGAGAATCTTAAGCAAGCGACGGGTAGTATGGACCGAAAGCTGCAGTTCCATATGAATCTGATGTCGGACAATCTCGGAGCGGTGTACAATATGATCAGTGACGTGCACGACGCTATTGTCGAGAAAAATTACGGGAACAATCGGCACAATCGTCCTAACGCGACAACGACCGAGGCCCCGACGAAGCACAATAAGATCGACCGTCTTGCCGAACAAATGTACCCGATAACTGTCGTTTCCGAGAAGATGGACCAAGTTTGGAACGTGGTGGTGAGTTTTCCAATTCGTGGCGAGTGTGTAAATCAGCGTTGACATTAAATTACGATTAGTTTTGCGCGTACCCTTGGGAAGATATACTGGACGCTTGAAACTTTTATTTTAAGGCAAACTTCGAACTCACTTTAAGCATTTGAAAGAGAACTTTAGGAATTGTGAAAAGTGCTATGCCGCGCGGCTCTCCAGCGGGAACTTGGACAGGCTATCTAAAACTTACTTCAAGTGTCGAAAATTACTCTAAAATTTCTCAAGTAAACTTTTAACTTCTTCAAGTAACCTCTTAGATTTGAAAGATGAAAAACTCCCAAGATTGAATTGGTAATTACATCGAGAAGAGCGTAATGTTAATTTGAATAACGTTAGGTGGGGACCAAGAGTTCGGTGGACGATCTGCTGCCGAAGTCCGACGAATTGCTCACTCAGACCCAGAGGCAAGAGAGAGCGATTAACGAAATTCATGCCGATCTGAAGTCGAAGACAAACAAGATCATCGAAAACCTGGAGGGCGTCGAAAGCCGCTTGAGGAAGCAGGAGGACGATGTGGCAACTCTCGCGCAACGCCCGATACCAGCTGAATTGTTACTGGATCCGACAATCGACAGGCTCGTCGAATACGACCCAAGCAGGTGAGCCTTTCTCACACAGAAATAATTTCCAAAGTGGTTATCGACGATCACGCGATGGCTACAACGCAATATATACAAATGACAATTGTTTTCGTAGCGTTCGACAGTTCGAACGAAAAAGTATAAGTGACGATTTATTGCAATTTAATTGTTCGCCAACGAAAACTTTCTACAAATTTCTCCGGTTCATCGAAAGTACTTTCCATAAGTAGAAGAAACACCTCAAGTACAAACCAATTCTCACACTGTGTTCTTTACTACAAGGTACGTGAGTGTGACTGAAGATTTTGTAACGGAGGTGCCCACGTCTACGCTACCCACTGTCTCGCCGCCCTTGTCGACTACGACATCGATGTCGTCCGTCGCTTCACCCTCGAGCAATCCCACTAGTTCCACGACACCCATGACGACAACGTCTTCAAGTACCGCGAGACCGAATAGCAGAAATCGGGGAGTGATATTCCCGAGTGTTAAAAACAAACCGAGTTTATCCAATTCTACTTTTACAAGCGACATATTAATCAACTATAAGGATATCAAGGTATTTCAATATTTCGTGTGGTTCTTTTCCTTCTCAAAGATATCGTTTCAAAGCCAGTAGAGTGTTTGAGATTACTCTGATACATACTTTTACTTTCACTTGATTTTGTCAGATACCTTTCGCGAGAGCAAAAATTTACTTCAAAGAGCAGAAAGTATTTTGGTATCGATCTTAATTTATTCCACTATTTTCTCTCGTGAATTCAGGGTTATTCTTGCATCGATTTACTAAACGGAGGAATGAGAGACAGCGGGGTATATTACCTACAAATACGCGGTACGACATATTGGTTCCTTAAAGTCTTTTGTGAACAGGAAACTGCTGACGGTGGCTGGACGGTGAGTTTAAATTGTTATAATGTATTAAACAATATACATATATGGGATGGCACTAAATTTGATTGCTATTATTTATCGGAGTTAGAAATGGCGAGAGAGAGAGAGAGGACACGTAATAATTAATAATAATTTACAACGAATCTTTATGTGAAGGTTATTCAAAGGAGAGATGATTTTGGAGAGCCAAGGGAGAACTTTAATAGAGATTGGGCGGATTATAAAAACGGATTTGGGGATCCCGCCAAAGAATTTTGGCTAGGCAATGAAAACATATATATGTTAACAAATAATGAAGATTACATGCTCAGAGTTGAACTTGAGGACTTCGAAGGTAACAAAAGGTATATGCCTAAACTGTAGATTGATTCTCGTAGCTTTTTTTACTACTGTTGAAGGGATACTAACAACGAATGCGTAGCCTTACAGTTTTCGTACTGGTAATACCTCGCGCAGGTATAAATTGAAATCGTTCGAGTACAATTGTAATTTGATTTCATTAGGTACGCACAGTATTCGCATTTTAAGATTTATTCAGAGGGAGAGTATTATAAATTGGAGATAGATGGATACGAAGGAAATGCCGGAGATTCACTCAACGATCCTTGGTACGGATCGAATAATAGTCCGTTCTCCACGTACAACAGGTAGGATACAACTTGTGAAATAAATGACATGAAACGTTTATTATATATAATAAATGAGAGATTCTCCTACCACTGTGATGATATGGAAACTTATATTTACTGTGAAATCATTAGATTTAGAGATATTTATGCTTTCAGGGATAACGACAGATCATCCTTGAATTGTGCTTCGATGCTCAAGGGTGGTTGGTGGTGGAAATCTTGTGGACGTGGCTTAAATGGTCTTTATCTGAATGATCCACAAGATCTTACTGCACGACAAGGTATGTTAATTAATAAATCGCTAGACTGCAGATATTCAAATTGAAAGAAAGTTGCGTACTTTTAACTAACGCGATAGGGAGCGTCAATTACGGAAAAATCAAGTTAAATTCTGAATCTGCATTAATGAATAAAAATTACATTATCGCGAAAGGTATCGTATGGTTCCGCTGGAGAGGTTGGGACTACACTCTAAAACGAGCAATGATGATGATTAAACCAAAAGGACCATCAACAACGACGACAACAACGACGGTATAAACATTGGAATTGTATAAAGTTCGAAACGTTAACTTAATCGAAATTCCTTACGCGATCATTAAATAACAACCTTGCACATAGTACTTAAATTATGTATTACAAACGCATAAACACGCTATTAATATGGAATGTTTAAGCACTTCTTTCAATTATTTTTCATCCACCATATCCATATTTAATTAATTTAAAAAGATTGCATCTCAAATTTTCTTTGTACATTTGACATATTAACATAACACTGTTCAATAAAAAAATTATTTTCTACAAGATCTTATATCTGCATTAATTTATCGCAATTTTAAATGTGAAAATAAAATCTTGTGATACAAGATTGTTGATGTAGAAATTAAATTGCGAAACTGAAAGATATTTGAACAAAGTAAATATGGTAAAAACCATAATGTAAAATAAAAAATATTTATGATACTTAGTGCATAAAATAACACTTGCTATATAGTTTAAATTTAACGGTTTATTAAAATTATGGTAGTTACAATTTAAAGAACTACTTTTCTTGTAACATTCCATTTTATTTGATCTATTTTCTTTCTTTAACGAATATTTATCTAATTCGTAAAGCTCGTTTTTAAGCTCGTTTTTTTTCTTTAAATAGAATAGAATTGCGTGGCGGTAGAAGATTGCATTTCTATTTGACCCATCTTAAACTGCAAACGATGCAACCATCGTAAGAGTATCGTGTTCGATTCTCTTCGATTAGTAACGAAATTCTCCGCCATTCTGTTTGGTGGAAAGTCGCGGCAATTCTGCAATCGCATTTGTAAGTGCCCTGGTAGCTAATCGAACAAATCAACGATTGGTCAAGGTACTTTCAGTTGCAATTGTTTGGTTTTGTTTCCCATTCTATTCTTACCTGAACATGATGAGAAAATAATATGGCGTTCCATAGAGGTAGTAATTTACTCAACAGAATCGATCCGCATTCCAACAAGGCCTCTAACAAGCTTAAGAAATGCAAATTAAGCATTTCAGAGAGCTAAAAATAAAATTGTCTTTTCATGTCGTTGCCTCAAGCTCGTTGCGACTGTGTCAATTTAGGTAAGTAGACCTCTGACTCAAACAACATCGAGAATTACACTTACAGCTTTTGAGTAGGAAACGAGTTGCAAAATGCATGGCGTTATCTTGCCCCAAAATTCCAACAAGATATTCATGGTGACATTGTGGCTCTCACTGTTTGTTACGTTATTTTTCGACATTTCTTCCAAATACATCGTCCAAAGCTACGGTCGTAAATATAATGCAAGTCAATAGAGATTGATTGAGGAATTTTTAACATTTAACAATCTAATTGCAATCTATATAATATAAATACTTGGCAAAGGATGAACGCGTGGAACAGCGACGACATGTGGAGAACCGAGGTTTTCGATTGTTCCGGAAATCCCGAGAAAATGACTTGTATATGATCCGCGATGTGGCAAGACACTTCTTGAGGTATCGGTTGCGCCAATGGTATCGTTGAATGAGAATGACTGTTATTGTTGCCAGTAAACATTGCTATGTGCGTAAGCGATCCCAGTAACAGCCAGGATAACAGTCTGATGTGGCCGATACAATCGACGTATTCGCGAGCTCTAAAATGTTGGTAGAAAAAATCGCGTTCAATTAGCTTCCACGATTAATTAGATAAAATCTTATTAATGGCAGAAAATACAAGAGAGATGACGATAGCGATAGAAATAGCTTACCCTTGCGTTATAGACGGTGCGGTGTATAACCATGGTAAGTAACGCGCGACGGCTCTGTTCTCTCTATTGTTGCCTCTCGTAATTTCTAAAGCTACGTATTGAGCAAGGCCACACTTTAACATCCCACCTATCGTGTCCTCGTTCAATCCCGCTTGCATACCTTTGTTGTAACTCTGAATAAAGTGAAGTCCTTTAAGTAGCGAACGAAAGTAAACTTCGCAGAATCTTATCAACTAGCGATCAATTTGACACACATGTGCACGCGAAATGTCCTACCTTGATCTTGCTTAAAGTATGAAAATCAGTTAGAAAGTCTAGGACATCCGACAACTGATTCTTTAAAGATTCAGAGGCATTCGTGTTGTAGATCGGCGACATGTCTGTTTGAATATTATTCTCCATCGCCACGACACTATTAGGCAAGGATCCTCCAATGTCCTACGTTAATCATATTGTCACTGTTATTTTTTTCGATTTATCAATTTTTAATTATAAGATAATTAAATTATGCAAAGTTTAAACTGAAAATCTTGATGCATGTTATAAATATTACAATTTATACTTACTTGGAGCACAAACTGAAGCAGTAACAAAAAATTGGAGTCCGGTATTGTAATCTTAAATTTAATGGCCTGCATTAACTCGAATACAAGCGTCCTCCCAAAAAAGTGTTTGTCACGATCACGGGTAAATCCTCTATGGCACAAATAGCACAAGTCCGTTAAATAATTGTATTGCAGTGTTGAGTTTTGTATGGCGTAACTTAATACTTTGGAGAATGGATCCAGCATTCCCTAAAAGAATATTAATTATACAATACGATATTCAGGAAGAAAGAAGATTCTCACGTAATTTTATTGATAAAAGTACCTTCGATTGTTGAATTCCTGGAACCTTTAATATCGAAATCATAATTCGCAAGAGAGGAGTGATATCCTCGATGGAAGGAAGCATGAGAACGAGTCTTCGAAACAATCCATCGAACTGTGTAAGCAGTCCACTCCACGTGGCCGCAGCAGGACCTAGTCCTGCTTCCAATGGTAGACAATCCAAGTAACACGCAATATTATACAATATTACTGGCAGCCGTTCCAACGATAATGATTTTTTCATATTTAATGTCTGAAATCGGATTTTACAAGACACGTATAATTTTATTCTCCTATAGGTTCCAAAAGTGCGCTCAGCGAATTACAAAAACATTTACTGTTAAATTAAGCATGTACTTGTTGCACGTAATCAAGTTGCTCCCTTACCTCAAGCAACAACTGCAAGGGCGCGATCGGATTTAACTCGTTAAAGTCGACCAAAGCTTGTGCAACGCTTTTGAAAAACTGCAATCTTGTCGTTTCTGCAAGTTGAAAGAATGCAAAAGAAAAAAGGAACCTATTATTTGAAATTTTTTTAAGAAACTCGACGTTGGAAGACAATTATGCTCGTCAAATATATGTGACAATTGTAAAAGAATTGTTTGTAGCATATATGCCTATATTAAAAATTTGCAGATTAAGAAAATTATTAGAATTGGTCTATTAATCTATATCCATGCCATATCACTCTTACCATTCAAATGAGTCTGAAACATTTGCATAAATACTCCATTGGGTGCCAATTGGTGAAGAACACATCTGAGGAATTGATGTGCTACGCTGACCGCACCACCCGGGAGGTGCATATTCGTTTCGCTTTGCCATGGGTACATTGCGTTAAGCGAAACCCTGGTTCACACACAAGCAGGTACATTAATATTTTATTTTATCAGCTTTAACATATGGTAAAGGTAATATTTACTTGGTAACTACGCCGAGTATTTCCGGCAGTAATGGCGCCGCTAGAGATGGTTCTCGATGAATAAACGTTCCCAAGGTTATTATGCACAATCCAAGCTCTTCGTCGGAATACTCTTCTCTTATCGTTCCGCATTCCGAACACCTGCAGTGATGTTAGTCGAATAGAATTCAGTACGATAATAAATGATAATTTGGCTTAATAATATCCAGCACGTCGAACTACTACCTATCGTAAATGCAATCGTCGCCGATGCGAAATAAGCTTTGCTTTAAATTAAAATCCGCATGGTACGCTTGCTGAGAGACGATGTCTAAATCTTGTTGAACCTGTGGCCCAGACCTATCGGATAAGCGACAAATATATGGATTAAAATATGGGAATTATTCGCATAGTTTAAAAGGTACTAATAACTTGAAGAGTTTACCAGGACTCCGCTCGCCTCGCGTGTGTAATCGCATCTTGATCCGTTATAGCGGTGATCTTTCGTCCTCTGTCGCGTTGAATCCGAAATTGATCCTTCGAACCTCTGAGCTTCTGGTCATAGTCTGCTATTTTTGAAATAAAATCTCCGGGGTCGATCGCTGGTGGAGACGATTCCAAAGCCACCTGTTTAATTAGCCTTCTCGGACTTGCCGATCTACTCGAATTAACTTCATTACATGTTGGTACGAGTGATGTTGACTGTGAATGAATATAATATATAAATAGATGTTTTATTTTTACAAATCTATTTGGTCCTAAAAGTAACCATCCTATGCGTTTGTAGATCGCATAAATTAAAAATGCGTTCTTACCATATTTTCAGATGTTCCGCTGTCCTGCTTCGTGAGTGCCACATCACGAATGTCACGCTTTGTATCCTCAGTCGATTTATTCGTATCTAAAAAAAATATATATTTCGAATCGTTTGCTTGTTACAATTTTCAAAAAAACATTACACAGGCATAGATATTTGTAATAGCGAGAAATCCCAAGTACAAACCTTCTATGTCTGAAATATCGAGAGCCTGACGCACTCGCTCGACTAAGCTGGAAAAATCTCTCTGAGGACCAACCGGTAGCAGTCGTTCTGGCGTTGGAAACTCCAGTTGGGAAATGCTATGCGGACTCGTAATGTCGCTGGACAAGCCAGTTTCGCTATCTTGCTCGAACGAAGAACCTACAATATTATAATCAATTTCAATCTTTTAGGTCAGTCAGTTTTCTTTCTATTTTACTTTACTCTTTAATTGTCTATTCCGTTATCGCTGTAAACGTTTACTCACTGACTGTCAAAATGTCCATTTTTGACAACGGTGATTCTGGAGAGCCATATGTGTCTTCGCATTTTAATACACGTTGCGCGGTTCGCGAGCCTGCAAGAAATGGCTTGTCTTATTTATTATCAATTAATAAAACGATAATACACGCGCGCGAATTGCTTACCAGTCGCTCGAGCTATTGTACCAATGGGAAGCAATCGTTCGACGGTCGGAGTTATCAAAGGTTGCGAACTAGTGGGGGGATCACCTGTTTGCTGTCCATTCTCTGTACTTATGACCTGTGATGATATAGAAGAACTCAGCGCTGGCGAGCTCGAATTATCGCTGTTCGTCACTGTAATTACTTGGCAAGGTGAAATCGGCGAAGTCGCTGTAATTGTGATCTGTTCCACATGTTTCTGTCTACCTAAATGTTTCGCGTTTAAAGGCTCAATATTATTACTCCCGGCAGGTTTTACGAGCGCTTTTTCCTTTTCTCTCTCCTTTTCCATTTCCATTTCTTTTTCCTTCTCCGTTTCCTTCTCCTTTTCCTTTTCTTTCTCCTTTCCTTTCTTTTCTGTCTCCTTATCCTTTATCTTTGGTAATTCAGGTCTAGAAGTTTAAAAAAAATATATAAAAATATATATTAATAAAATATATATGGACTACACAACTTTCTCATAATAATATGTACTTATTCTCATTAATATTAAAAAATATATATATATTTTTTAATATTAATGAGAATAAGTACATATTATTATGAGAAAGTTGTGTAGTCCATATATATTTTTTTTAATATTAATGAGAATAAGTACATATTATTATGAGAAAGTTGTGTAGTCCAATATAAGTCCAATCCTACCTTTGAATATGAGAAATACTGGTTGCAAGAGCAAACGCGCTTGATAAATCATACGATCTCGATGTATCTCCATTGTAAGGTAAGTGTCCTTTGCCGTTTTTTATCGGCGGTGTAGCTGTTTTAGGAAAAAGTCTTGGAGGCTCTTGTTGTCCAGTGAGAAATGTGCTTGTTACCATCATTTTTACTCCTTCGTATACACTCCACTTCTTTTGAGGACCGCCCTTATTTCCCTGGAGCAAGAGATTACACGCTCTTAAGTCGCTAATAATTTATATTTATTTTGCAGTAATATATATATTATTACTTTTAATTAACACATGTTTATAAATACTTAGTTTTTCAATCTTGTTACTTTATGTTTTATACAAGTATTGTAATAATTACCTGACTAACTTCATCTTCGTTTCCACCTAAGAACCATGTAGGCTTCGTTGTGGATTCCGTCTTTGACTTGCTAATGTTTCGGTTGTTTGACTCAACCATACTCGTCCCGTCCGACACGATTGACATACGTGGTTCTTGAAGAGATGCATTTCTGGGAACCGTTTCTTCCAATTCCCCAAGGGATCCTCCGCTGCTGCCATGTAAGGTGCTGTCAGATTTTGGGCTCTCAGGGATCGCTGCCAGCTCGGACTCCGTATCATCCGCATTGATCGAATAGCTTTGCAAAAGTATTCGCAGTAGCGACAAATTTTAGCACACACGCTACTACTTAGTAAACTTTTTTCAATATGTGCAATAGAATTGACTACAAATTTACTGACCTGGTAAAATGTTTGTTGAAATAACGGCACGCTGGACTGTTATTCTCCTCCCAATGGGTTTCCATTTGTCCGTGCATCCCTCCGGGACTGCGTTGATGCACCGAGATTGGTGCGCGCAGCGGCGGGGTTTCTGTGTCTATTTCTCCCACCGTGTTCGCTGTCAATTCGTGTTCAACACCGAGCGAAGGTTGAGACACATCTGAGAGATACGTTGCTTTATAATTATTCGCCGAGAGATGATATTTACAATCCTTTGGATTTAGGTCTAAATTCTTACCGCGAGATCTGGAGGGTGGTGCACCCATAACTATAGTCGCCGGTATCCTTTTGCACTGATGGTGCTGCGTATTGAGCGTATTCAACACTATCTTCACTAATGCTTGGAGTTGATTGCACCATGGTTGTTGTCCGTATTGACACTAAAAGAAAGATTTATATTAATTAATGTAAGAAATTAATCTGCAACAATTGATTCGTGTAAAACTTCATATGCGTTCATATAATTGCCTGTAAAGATACACATCTTTAAGTTTATTATAAATATAGGTTCCTAGAAATTACATCTTGCGAATTGTCTTATATTTTATGTACATAATATGTTCATTCTTTTTCTCATACAATTATTCTTTACCTTGTACAAGATAACAAGCAGAGACATCAACCAAGACCGTCTGATGTGTGGCTCCAAATACCAAAGACTGTAATTCGGTGGTTGCTGCTCACCAGTGGGGGGTGTAGCTTGCGGAGGACAAGGACAGTATTGTAATATTGCCAGAATTGGTGGCGTCATCAGCCAACCCATCACATGATTCTGGTCTAACAATTGTGGCAAATTGGCAATAAAGACGTTAAACGCCGGCGAAAGCCTGTAATAGTTTTGAAGTTTGTATTAATATATAATTTTTACATCAATAAAAAATAACAAATGTAATTTACAATTACCATTGTGCCCAAGAAATTGTTAAACGTAACAAAATTTAAGCGTTTACAATAACAATTAATAAACTAATGTTATGGAAAGCTCACCGTAAACGTTGTGGAGTAGTATGAAAAGTGCGTTCAGTTTGATTGTATCCCAAAAGAAGATACAAGTGTCGCAAGACTATGCCCTGTGTTTTCGACATTGGTTTCTCGTCCGTCGGATAGGCCTGATTATAAATTTGAACATGCGGAATTGAGAAAGTATATAACTTTTTTAATATTTGATATTAAATATAATCGAGAGCGTTTCTTTCTTCTATGTGCATTACAATTAAATAGGTTGAGAATATACCTGATCCTGTCTCGATAGAAATTGCATTAAGAGGAAAACTAGTAGATGCATAGTTTCTTTATCTGCTTCTTCAAGATCAACGATTTTGTGGGTATATCCTGGTAATGTGCTAGCTTCGTCGACCATGTTCAATGAATGTATGTGACCATCTGCAAAGTTTTTCAATATTAATTACTAATTGAAGAGATTTACCAAAAAGGAGGAATAAGGTCTACAAAGTACGAATAACTTAATGTTGACTATATTTCTATATCTATCTTACTTTTCACAATTCAAAGAATTAATTATAAATATATGCTAAGTAAATTATAAATTTATGCTACATATGGCAAAGGAAAAGCATGCATGTCGCATTCGATCGCAAAGGCTAATTAAAGCGATACACGAAGGAACAGACTATTAATTCAAAGCCACGTTTCGAGATTAACGCGGGAATGAAGAATTTTATTTCTATATTGTTTAAAGTAATATAATTTGTTTTGCTTTCCGCAGGTAAAAGATCTTCCTGATTGAAACTGTGTATTTTGCGAAACGAAACAAAGTGGACTGTATCGTTAGATCTTCGTTATCACTTGTACACGTACAAAACATTTACAAGCAATATATTAATTCTTGCTCGACCGCTTTATATTTGTAAAACTCGCAAAACAGAATCGATCGAAAGCAATGGTATTTACACTTGAAACATACATCAACAGGCATCACTAAAGCATTTCTGCCGATTCTGCGATTTTGCATTGCTACTTACCGTTCGACCTATTCGACCGAACGATCCATCTGGAGTCGATTGCTTTAACATCCTTTAATAGTCCGTGTAATACAAACGAGCAACATATTTGCGCGTATACATTTATGTCTCGTCTACAGCTACGCAGGCAACACACGCTACTCTACCTGAAATACTGTTATTAGGCGGGGTGGACCCCAACAACTGACCCAGTCCGAATCTCGAGCTCTTCCTTTTCAAGATTGGCGCGGAATACTGTCGGCTGTACACCTTTTCCTTTTCTGCGTGAAAGATGCGGTAAACAAAAGGAGAAAAGTAACACACAGTGTACGACATAGTCTGTGATGTGCGCGAAGAGGCGATAGGGATATGGTCTAGAGAAAAGCGGGAACGCGTTTAGAGTACGTACCTTGCTTCGTGTCTTGCCGAGGTATCATCGACGCGGGTGCGGACATTGTACGCTTGTAAGGCCACTTTGTGCCGAAACTCGCGCTCAGCGTCTTCACGGAACTTGTCCCGCTACCGTCGGATTGAGAAAGTGCTTCGTGCGCGCGATGCAGCTTCTTCATGAACACCTCGCTGTTCATATCCGTATTTTTCAGGTCTTCAAAAGAAACACTTATTCAACTTGTACTTTACTTTATATCTTTTTTTAATAAAATGTCCTAAAATTTATATTTTCTTCTAACAGGATGATACTAACCGCGCAAGTAAGTCACATCTCCAGACTTCTCCAAATTGATTTGAGCCTCGAGAAATAGCGTGTCAAATCGATTCAAGAAAAATTCCCACGTCAAGATACGTCGATCGCTAAGGCTATTGTGTAGTTGATAGAGCGATTGCAATACCATTGGCCGGTCTACGATTACGGAATCGAATTGTGTCTCCAAGCATAAAATTAACGACTGAAATAAAATTGTCAGTAATAGTTTGAATGTGAAAGTTCAGAAATTGTACGCGATATCAACCAACGAATTAATTGAGAAGACCCGATAGCTTTCTAATTTAAAAGCTCCATTTTGGATAAGTGAAATTTTAAGCACTTAATAATGAAATTTACCCTAATTGCCGTGTCGTGAATAGTACCGAGATACAAAGTAGCACGCTGCGCAACATACACGTTATTGTCGTCCATGCTCGTGATTAAGTAACAGAACGCATTTGCTAATGCAGCTTGAAGACTCAATATATTCCGCAACGGCGTTGAGTCCATAAATCTCGCGATTAATGTAACACGTTCGACTGAAATATTGAGAAAGTTTATTATTTTTAAAATAGAATATATATTTCAAATAATTTCTGCATTAGTGCGAAAGATTGAATTAGAATGACAATAAATCAAGCAGTCAGTTTGTTCGGATTATAGGTGATTACCTGCGACGAATCTAACGCGCCAGTCGGAATTGTGAAACTCTTCTTGTACAAGCCGCCAGAAAGTATCGGTGCCGCAGGGTAATGTTACACAATGCAATAATAATGGAACGGTCACTTGTGCTATGTGTGAATGCTCTGCGTTTAGGAGCTCCCATAAGCTATAACAAGTAATAAATAATTGAGGAGATTGACAAACCAAGTTCTCGCGATTTCCCGCTGCTAGTTGCCTCCACGGAGAACACTTCAACACGTCTAATACGTACTTTTTTATCAACAAGTTCTCTTGGCACCATATAAAGAATCCTTGATGATCCTTCACCGCCGTATTAAACGCGTCACCATACAAGCACATCACGTTTAAGCACTGCAGCATGTAGTAAAGAATGTCTGGTTTGTCGATCGTCATTATCTCCTGCAAATGATATGTTTTAACGAACCAAATTAAGTAGCTTTGACGATTGTAGAATTTATTCTTGTAATTATAGGACAACGAATATTGTAACTTGAGATCTAATTACTTAAGTAGCTATCGGTCAACGCGTGATTATTAAATAAATTAATGAGCATAATTCTGTGCGCATATATCGCCTGACCGCCGTGATTTATACCGGCAGTACCTTCAGTAGTTTGTGAATATATTGAAGTTGCTCCGGTAATTCTTCAATCGTAAAACGAAACTTTCCTACAGAGGTGTGCCAAAAGTCTTCCGAGTCAGCTTCCGGACTTAAGCTCACGGGTTCGTCGTTTTCGCCTATCAGATGTGGTTTTGCCACGCTCACTGTTGCGGTAGCTAAAGAAACATGCGTGCATTTATATTACAATTATTATGAAGCGAATATAATTATCGAAAAGTGATACGTAGAGTATTGCCCTACCGACGTCCGTTTCTGACAGTGTGACCGTTCTCGCGACGGCTGACATGATCTTCTCCGTTGGCATGATAGCTGCGAGGTCCAGCTGTTCCGAAACTGTCTCTACTGTCGCTGTCATAATCTGTTCGAAGAACTGACATAAACGATCAAAATAGCTATTCCGGTAACATAGATTAGCCTACCGTGTCTTTGTGATCGGGCCGTGTCGTAGAAGAAGAGACAGAGAGAGAGAAGCGCATACGGACACATATACACATATTAAGACAGTTTCAAGTAGCATGCTGCTTTATTAATGGAGGTTCGTGTAATACGCAGTGACATTAGAAACGACATTTCTCTCGCGATGTTTGTCTCATTGCAGAGTGAATCTCTTTCCATGTCTTCTTTCCCCTTTTCAAGAAAGCGGAAATTTAATTGCTAATGAGACAGACATCGAACATGATATTAGCGCTCGAGTTTGAGTTTGCTATCTTAGAGTTCATGTATTAAGAGACGTACGTGTGGCATATGAACTAGGACCCCGCCGACAGAATGCATTTCTGGTATTGGCATGTTGATGACTACATCTGGTTTCGAATCGCCCTTCCTTGTCGTTTCCGGTGAACTTTTACGAGCATTCTCCTCCGCGGTTTCATCCACGATCGGCTGAAAAATGTGAAAAACTAGTCATTTCTTTCCTCTTTATGTATAACGAACTGCCCAAAATCGAGCAAAATTAATTACTACTTATTATTATCGCATCGTTCTACTATTGCATTATTATACATTAAATTGAATTATAAAGTCAACTAACGTCGGGCGGATACGCCGGATTTTCCGGTGCCATGTAAGTAATTAATTGTAGACATAACTGGTGCCAGATTACCCTCGACTCGCAATAAGAACATTCGATGTCCGACGTATCGCACACGTGGGAACTGTTCCAATTGGACGTAACTATGGACTTCATTAAATGGCAAGCATCTCGGCAAACCTTTGTATTAAGTCCGGTATGCTTGTCTACATTTTGTAGTTCCATCTGCCAAAACCAAAGTTTTTCATCATTCTCTTATTACGTAAAAGTGAAGAGGGATTGTACATGTAGTTAATATTTAGATTTTTAAGGTTTATATCTCACTTGTTTCAATAATATATCAAGCATGAGAATGCAACAAGATAGATTAAGTTCAGCGTTTGTTGTAAATTCCATGTGTCTCGGTGTTGGTACTACGTCATCGGAAAGTGGTGTTGATTTCCCTGAATCATTTTCCACTATGGGACCTAAAGCATTTTAAAGCCATCAAGTTTACACAACAGACTTGTACTTCTGAGTAATAAGTCCCAAGTGAATTTAATTTATAGTCAACATTTTTTAATATATCAGTTCTCCCGACAAGAGATTCTCAATCGATTGAAGATACAGTAATACTCGGTTATAATCAAATAATTATAATTGCATACATGTAATGTTTATATCGTCTTCCTTCGTAGATTTGTTTAGCTTTAGTTCTGATTCTGCCGAGCTCATTGACTGCATAACAGTAACTCCGTCGCTGAATATTGAAAATAATTGATCAAGGGGTAACGTTATTTCCAGCATGGTAAGCGTTTGCAACCAATTGAGGGCCTGTTCTTGCACCTTAGCGCTCGTATTGACGAAACGCTTCGCTATAAAGTTGTACATTTTCTTCACGTCAAATCCTAAAGAATTCATGTCCCGATCCAAAATCTTGCTGTAATATAAGTTGACAATTACTCGTCGTGTAAGCTGAAAATTCCAAATACGTAAAGATCTCTTCATGCCTTAATATTATTTTTAGCTCCTGCAGTTCATTTTCGGGAACGTCATTTACCACCGCTTCCATCCAGTGCGGCATCACGTAATCCCATACGTCGGGCGTAATCACTTCGTACGGTACCAGACAGAATAGCCGATGCAGTCCGTCTTTCAAATGCGATGTCCGTGAAGCCAAGGTTTCCCTTTCAACAGAATAACAAGTAATATTAATTACGTTAACGTGATTTAATCGCAATCGCAACGATATCATTTATTATAAGTTTCATATAGATCTTATTTATTTCGTAAAGATGCGAGTCTCTTCCTCACCAGTGACCACCGACTCTGACATAGTCCGCAGGATGTGGGAGAAGACAGGAAATAAATACTTCGTAATGTGTTTTCATAACTTCCGACAGCCACTCGCAAACGTACTCCGTTTTTAGCTTCTCGAGCGCGCTCTCCGCTTGGCCTGAAATGTTTTCGATCGATTGAGAGGTTGATCGTGAGAAGATGAAAATAGTGAAATTGTTTTAGGAACACTATTGTGATTTATCGTTAAACTATCAACTAGCGACATACAATACGATTGAAACACACAAACAGATTGGACACATTTATTGTTTCGCGAATTTATGGCATGCAAGTTATGCGAAGGTACATTTTTTTTTCCAAGTATTCGACATTTAAATGCAAATTTCAGATATGTGTCGAGTTGTGTGCTGATATCTTTGATACGTTGCATGCAATTTTTTTTTTGTATCAATATAAAGTCTCGAATCAATATTTTCTACTCGTTTAATTTGCACGACGCAACAGATTGAATTCGGCTAAATATTTCAGGCATAATTTGGCCTTCGGCCAATTTCGGAAACGAATATATTTGTATATCGACATAATAAATTTCTCTCGCGGGACAAACATGGAGACTGGCAACATACATTTCACATGTTTACAGAGTGTGTACACAGAGGATGCTCACATCTTGTACATCTTGCACATATTTAGCCGACATACCACGCTACTACCTACGTCTGGCTCTCTACGTCTACTTGAGTAAAGTGTATATATGCAAAGTGTTAAATTACCAACAGAAAAGATAAGGTGTATAAGTCTTTTTTCAATACCATCGAAACAGTAGGCAGTGACATGAAACCAATGAAATAACATTGACAATAAACGGCCCAGTATTTCAACCGGGGTATCCTCGTTAGGGGTACAAAGTCCCACTAGCAGCCATACGCCATATCTGCCAAGGAGCTGTCGTTCCTCCAGACTTGTTGGGTCGCAATGACCAAATGTACTCCCGATACCGCCAGCACCGCTCCCACTGGTACTCCCTACGAATCCCATGCCACCCTTATTGCTAGTACTAGCACTTATGTCTGTGTCCCGATTGCTATCGATACTTATCGGTTCAGCTTCTCTGAGTAAACTGCAAGACAAAAATATCGTGTCTGGCTGAGCTCGCAGCAATTATCATCAACGATTTTATAATAGCTTGCCTGACAATCGCCTGAACCATATAAGTTTGCGCTTGCGGGTCCAGCTGCGAGATGTGCGGAAGCGCCGTGTGATAAACGTGATCGCCGCCACGACGATTGTTGTGACGGATACTGTGACACTGCTGACAATATCTTATAGGATGATTGCCATTGTAACTCGCGCATTCTGTCGATAAGCAAACGCTGATAGCCGATTTGTCCGCTCCTCTGCAGTTCTGATTGAGAATAAAAATATCAAGTCAAATTTCAAATACTTGAGCGAGGTCATTCTCTCGGATCCGACGCGCTCACCTTGTTCTCGCAGATCATGGACACCTGTTGCATCGGATGCAAAATGTCGCAAAACATTTGATTCGGGTGGTCCCGATGGATCTCGTTCGCGCACTCGATACAGAGATAAAGAGGAGGCGGACATTCAACGGCGTACGTGATGGAAATGTGGTGATTGTAACAAACTTTGGCAGCTTCCGCATTACCGGCATTCGGACAGCTATCCCGTTGGCATACGAACGGGGTGAAATCGTCTAAAGTGCAGATAATAGTTTTGCACGTCGTATTTTGGGAATTGTCTGCTATCTTACCCGCAACATCGATACTTTGTCATTATGTTTTCCGTGCGCAACAGATTTGTAAAATGTATGTTAAAACGTAAGATAAGAATTGATAAAACATGACACATCACCGGTTGCATCAAAGTTCTCGCAGCTTTAACAAACTATAATACTGTAAAAGATATGCACAAATAGTAGATATATATCAGTTGTATTAATTATATATTTACTACTCACTGGCAAATTTTACCAGCACCGCGCGACGGTCGAATAGATTGGGATTAAACGAAGGCCAGTAGTAGAACAGCAATTTCGCAGCTGACGCTCTCGCCGACGCGGTGCCGTAGGCGATAACGCAAAGTATGTCCTTCACGACTCCTGGCTTCAGAGCCATCAAACACTCCAGCAGTTGACAGTGATGCGCTGGAAGAGAGAATGTTTCTCTTTCGTAATGCACATGTTTATAAATTTAATATTTGTAGTCACGCAAACGCACACTTTTGTAATAACGCGTGTTCTTAGAAAAGCGCGTGGGATATTAGCACATCTTAATTATCTAATTCGACAATTCTAAACCAACAATGCATTTTAAATTAAATACCAATATTAATTCTACACTTTCCCTATATATATGGTACCTGGAT
This sequence comes from Vollenhovia emeryi, assembly GCF_000949405.1. Lineage (NCBI taxonomy): Eukaryota > Metazoa > Arthropoda > Insecta > Hymenoptera > Formicidae > Vollenhovia > Vollenhovia emeryi. The sequence goes on from NW_011967197.1 coordinate 917,959, forward strand.
TATTGGAATATTGAAACACCATCATTATAACAGCGGCCACTGATTGGCTAGCGGCACTCTCGTCTCCAATTTCGGGTTTTCTTGCTGAAAATTAAAATGTCTGTAAATATCGTTCATTTCTTCTCTCTCTCTCTCTCTCTTTTTCTATCGTTAGCTTTCTATTGTTAGATTAAATCTTGATAATATAATTGTAGCTGCAAGCTAATTAATGATAATATCGCGTCATAAAAATAAAGGTGTTAAATCTGGTTAAAGCTTATACTAAAATTATATTAATCCTAAAATAAAAAGCGCACTATTCTACGCTTTATTCACTGGTTCTCCAGCCGGCAAGCCAATTTTTCATTTAACAGATAAGCTCCTATTGGTAAGATACTAAAACTTTCTTTCCACACTCACATTCCCTCCCGGCAGCTGTTATTCTCTCTTAGAAAGACGAGTGAATGTGTGCTTATCATATAACATACAGGTACAAGTAACACTGACACAAATATAAAAGCAGTGGAAAAACTCACTGATGGTGAACGGTAAAATGTAAAAACAGAGATAATTGACGATCTCTTCGTGTAGCTCCACGGGAAGTATGGATATCGTACTGGCAGTTAAGTACGACAAATTGTCTATCAGATCGTGATCGAGGAACAGCAACATGCACGCTAGACATTGTAGCAGGGCCTTCCCGAACGCTACAAAAATATATGTAAATTATATTTATTAGGCGCATTGAATTAAGGGCCGCTTGACAAGGATATCCCGAGAGCTTGAAGAATTACTGGATTAAGCAAGTAGTCTATAATCATATCGAGAGTAAATAATACGCTAAAAACTCAATCAACTTTTACTTATACCGTACGGATGTAGCAGTTAAGTCTTACACGCTACGTTTTCTCTGGAGCTGTTAGAGATAGAAATTAAATCTTTTTTTGGGCGGGGGGGATTTGGAGTCAAGGGGTCGAGTACATAAGTAACACTTCTAATTGTACACTCCGCTTGATAGCATTTTCGATAATAATGATAGAACGATGATGATAAACCTGGTAGGCCGATGTGAATCAGTGGTGCGACGTCAATCATTTGTGTCAGCGCGTTGTAAAGCTGCTTGTAGTCCAAATTTGGGAATAACGCCATTCGTTCCCCGTCGAGCTCTTGCGACTTGATCATGTCGAACGGCGACACGGACGATTCTTTCAACAAACCTGAGAATTTTTAACGGTACATTGCGTTGGATGAATCGCTCGGGTGATTACATTGAAAATTTGTTTCGCTCGTATCCACTTACATAGCAACGTTTGGGAAAAGTATTTCAATATGTTTGCGATGTCTAAGCCGGAAGGTATCGGCTGAGTCCCGTAAAGTAGCCGCTGATAAGCGTCGTGCAGACTAGCGAGCTTGAGACTGTCTGTAATGTAAAATTTGCACAAGGTAAAGTTTCTAAAAATCCTTCCTTTACACGTGAAAACCACGTCTGCTTAGTAGAGTTGGTTGGAGGATGATTGGTTGAAAGAATATATTATTAAACTAAAGAAATAGAGGAAAGTCCCATTTTATATAAGATAAGCTCCTAATACGAGATAGCTGGATCTCTCCGCTAACTTAATAGGCATTGTTTGCTGGTTCCATCATGAATTTCTTGCGGGCGAAGTCCATTTAGTGGAAAATTCATTGGTAAATCCTGTAATCGTCGCGGAAAAAAGATTTGTCATCGAATTTGGACGTTGAAAACGTGCTGTCTAATGACACGAGAACTTTCCTCCGCGAGTTACAACGAGGATTCACTTTTCCCTCCAACCGACAGGGCAACGCGCGATGGACACTCGGTAATTACATGCTGCATATCTGGTGCCCATTGTGACGATCCAAACTGAGCGGGCTCACTCTCGCGCATCCGGAACACGTCGGATCACGGCATCGTCAGACTCCAATTCTACGCAATAATAAAATTCCAGGTGAGGACAAGCGGTTTGTATCGAACGGAAGGAGGATCATCCCGAGCGACAATACCTTGGACAATTCTCCGGGCTGGACGTACCGGGCGGGCTCACCGGAGTCGTCTGCGAGCTGCCGCAGGCCGCGAGGGTGAACGACGGGGAAAACGGACGTGCGCGCGTTTTCATATTGATCCGTTCGAAATGCTCCGCGACGCTGCGCGTTGATATTTTCGTCATTCCTCACTCGCATCCCCTGATGATCGTATACTCGTGTAGGATTAACAGGGCCGCGCTGTT
>NW_011967197.1:920476-926159 GCF_000949405.1 Vollenhovia emeryi
CCTTACTCCAGCTTACTCCATGTATTGTAGACCAGCCTTGACTTCTAGCTTTTGGTGTAAGGAAGCTGAAATACGGGCATGATTTTTAAAGTAATTGTAACACTGATTGATGGCATTTTGATTCACCGGGAGTAAGCCTAAGAGCTGAAGTAGGAGTAAGAAATAAAATGGATTTATTTCCTTACTCCTACTCCTTACTCCAGCTTACTCCATGTATTGTAGACCAGCCTTTAACTCGCATATTAAACTTGCCGAGATCCAACTTGTATCGTCATTCTCGGTTGTTACTTTTCTAAGACCGCGGGACGCGCTGAGCGGAATTTATAATCGTGCAATCGCACTCGATCATTTTTTTCAGAGATTTGACATTACCAATAATAAAGAGCGTAGTCAGCCGCGACGAATTGCAATTCCAGATAGCACAGGCTGACGTTACAGCAGCTCTGCGTTCGCCATTGCGAATCTTGATCGCCGGATCGCTCGTTCGCGCGCGAGCGAGCGAGACAGAAGATTTGCGACGCGGATTTGCGACCCCGCGTCTCTTTGCGTCTAGAAACATTCTGATTTCGCACATGCGAATATCGAAGCGTTTCGAAATTTTGTCGACAGCATGCAATTGCGCGATGTATACTGTACGACTTATCAATTTGCGCCAAATTCTTCAAATGCGTTAATCAGCTACAAAATAGAATGCTTCTAGGCGCGAAGAGCACAGTATAGCTGATCAGGGGGTCGATTCTGTATCCTACGCCGTAGGTGAAAATGCTAAAAGTGAAATGGCTTTGTCTCTTTTCAAGGAGACGGTTGGAAGGAGACAAAGCTATTCACTTTTAGCACTTTTACTACGGCGTAAGATACAGAATTGACCCCCCCGAATTGACCTCCAGACTTACTTGTCGTCACTTTGACGAATAACGGTCAGCTTACCGTTTGAGGGATGTGCGCGTCGATAATTGTAGAAAATGACTCGGAGGCGGAACCGAAGAGAACTGCGTTACCGGCCGCGAGAATTGGCGGGCGCGGGCTACGCGGTTGCGCGTCTCGTCCGCGCGGGGGCGCCAGTGGACGGCGCGGCGTGTCCGCTCGCGGACTTGCCTCTGTATGCAATATGGCCACGGCAGGGGCTCAGATTGGATAAGATGGAAGAAAATGGCATGCGAAGTGTTATTAAATTTTAGTGAAATGTTTACTCGCTACGGTTGTGTAGAATGGGAGGCTGCATAGGTATAACGAGGGCAAGAAATGCCTCGATCAATGATACGTCGGAGAACTCGAGCAGAACTAATTCGGGTGAGATCCCCGTGGAAATTTCTGCGGCAGATACAATTGGACGTCAACTAACCTTGAAGTCATTTTAACTTTATTTTCGTCTTTGTATCTGAGGTGCACGTTATCTGTTAAGTGCGGTATCGTTCGTATCTCCTCAATTAGATTCAATATTTGCGAGAGGGAGGTTTGAGAAATGTCGTATCGACGCGAACGGCGCGTCCGTAGATTGTACGGAGTGCACGGCTGACTTTTACTTTGCGCTCTAACGGTCTTCGCTCGTCGAGTCTTTATTGCAAAATTTAGATTCGACCAGGTGCCCTTGTTGTTCCATGTAATTTTCTGCTGCGCATCACACGGCTGGCTAAATGATGCGAAATCTAAATAGCACTTAAAAGATTAGATCCCCAAATATCCCCACAGGACGGATTTTGACCATTTCAATGAATCGATATCTACTTATACTCTGTGACTGAAATGATTAATTAATCTATGCAGGGAATACGAGAAAAAACCATCTTCTATGTCACGAGGTAATCAGATGGAAATCGGATGTACCTCTGACCGAGGGTCAATTGAGAAGTAAGCGAGATGAGTTTTGGGACACTGCACCAGCGTTCGATGGCCGTAAAGAGATTTGGGACGCGCTGAGGGCGGGTGCGACCGCAGCGGAGGCGCAGGATTATCAGTTGGCACAGGCCATATTAGACGGGGCTAATATTTCTGTACCAAATGGTTTCTTAACCGAATGTTACGATGAGTTAGGAACTCGTTATCAAGTACCTATTTATTGTTTATCCTATCCAATTAATATTGTGAAAGAAGATAGCGGGAGAGACTCACCTGCCGATTGCTCAGGTAACGAAACCTTGGAGGATCCTGTTTCAATGCAATAATTTACAATGTGCTACTTTTTTCATTCTGCTGCTCTTATCAATTTTGCGTAGAACCGGTCGACGAAGGAACAGAACAAACTTTAAAACTTAGACTATCAACTACTTTAGGAGAAGTTAAACTACCTGTTTACAGCAATGACACTATTGCTATGGCCAAGAAAAAATTGCAGGTTTGTAAAAACATTAATTATATATTTAATCGAATGTGTATATATTGTATGGAAGGAACTGCTCGTAATAATAATAAAATTGTAATTCTTATAGAGTCAAGAGGGTTTGGAACCTTCACGTCAAAGGTGGTTCTTTGGTGGTAAATTGCTCGGTGATAAAATGCATATAGAAGAAGCGAAGGTACAGCCAGGTTACATAATACAAGTAATTGTAAATCCGGAGAAATCAGATAACATCTCTGGGAAGACTAGTTGAACTGATAACACGCATAAGCACGTAACGCAGTATGTTTCAATCAGTTATCGGTGGTAAACATACTTTTACGCCTGTTAACAAAACTTGTTAATCATACGTCAAAGTGAGGATATTATGGTTTTTTATTTTTTATCACGTAATCATTACGAGTGATAAGTCATTTTAGGGTAAATTCGACGTGCAACAAAACTTTCCATTACGAATTTCTCCTTTTAATGAAATCGCGACTCAAGTGCAATCAGTTGTTCTTTTCGCTGTATCATATATTTATCCATATACGTTATCATCCAATGTAAAAAAGAGTTATATAAGAATAAGAGAGAGAAAATACTAATAGAATAAAAAAAAGCATATCTTTATAAATTCGGCTTTCTTCAATACGATATACTTTCTGCAACAAGAAAATTGACTGAAACGATTTATTTATATTTGCGTAAGATATACATATATAAATATATATACAAATATATATATATACATAGACATACTATTTTTTATAATTCGTAATGCGTAAGTTTATCAAGTTTCATATTATCAAAATCTTTCTTTCGTTATGATTGCAAAACTCGTTAAAAGCGATATTGAATTACGTATTGAAACGCAGAACGGCCATTATGTGAGATAATATTTTATAATAAATAAAATATATATCATTATACATACTTTATATATACATGTTATATAAAGTATAGATATTGCTTTTGCAAAGTAGGGGAAATGGTAATTTTTTATCTATTTGTGTCATTGTCATTACGTCATGTACGAACACGAGGGGAATAACTATATTCAATGGACAATAGTGAAAAAAAGGCAAATATAATACTCATTGCAAAATACTATATACTTAGGACTCGTTTAACGAACTTCTATGTTCTACTTGCAACTATTGACTTATTTGTTTGTAATTTTTGTCACCAGTTAGTTTAACGTAAGAAGATAATGTAAGAATTTATTTCACAGTTAATACGTATAATCTTCACTAAACAAATATTTCTGTTCTAATACACCAATTGTCCTACTCTCTAACATATTATGTAGCAAAATAATTTTAAATTGTTGTATTCACATTGTATCTTCTCGTAAAAGTCTAAATTTTTGTAGGCCTAACATTTGTTTTATAAGTATAGTTAAGCTGTTGAATAAGATTTTGACAACTGAATCGTTTAGAAGAGAATTATCATAATAAGACTAAGGGTAAATTTGCATTTATCTCACATAAACAAAATTACGAATTACGTAACCAATAGGTTTGCTGTATATGCAATACATATATTGCATATATTGTATATACCAGAGATAAGTTCTCAAAGAGTGCTTTGCATCAAACAAGTCAATGATTATCATTATTGAATAAGATTTGATCATGATAATCTTGTATTTTATATGTATCACTTGAATTGTGCGTATAAAAATCTGCACTGCCCAATTTCGACTAGTTCATTAAAATTTTAATGTTTTAATAGTTCTGGTATCTAAGTTTGCCAGCTACGATATCAATATTTTCTTCTAAAGATGTCAATAAAGTGAAAATCTCTTTTTTCACGAAAAGGCGACGAAGAGACTAATATATTCAAAAATTATGAGAAAATTATAACCAGTAAAATTGCATTTATACGCATATTAATATGTAGTATTAATTATTAAGTACTGTTCAATGCAGAAGAGTCACAATAATAGTAAATTTTTTTATCAAACTGATGTTAAGCTTAGCAGATACAATTGTTTCGTAACAATTTTAAGTGTCCAAATTTATAAAAAAAAAATACAAATTCAACTTGTATGGTAAAAAATTGAGCGCAGTAATCATTGTTTCTCTTATCAAAAGATATGCTGTATACAATACACAAGTATACATAGTAACAAGTTCAAGATATTAAATAAGATTTTTAGATTAGATTACATAATTCACGTACATTTACATTTGTAGATTATGTGTAATAATTAGTATAAAATTGGACCGTTTTGAATAATACTTTCTTTCATATCGAATAATAAAATACAAGTTCTATTAATATTAGCGCTCAGTTTAATATTAAGCAAAAGTATGATGTCAAACGTCGCCAAAATAGGAAGAAAATAACTCTATGTAAATAAAAATTGTTACAATAATGAAATGTAATTTTAACTGCCTGATAAAAATGGTACTTAATATTAATAATACTGTATTGGACCAATGCATGCGAAGTATTTTGAAATCAACAAATAATTGGCCATAATAGAATAAGTGCCCTATATGTAAAGATATTTTCTGAAGCATTCAGTTAAATAATAAATTATATCTGATAACATAGAAGAATTATTTCTCGCTTATAATATACAGAATATGTCATGAAATTTTATCTCCAGTTGAGGATATTCCTGAGGCTTATTTGGAGCAAAAAATGGTTTCAGTATGTTTCTTACTTGAAAGATTTCAAAAGTGTTTGTATTTATAACTTTTTCCTATTAAAATTCTAAAAAAAAACTAATGTTCGAATTAGTATAACTCTTTAATTATATGACTTGTAAATTAATATTAATTATAAATTAACGTATTTTGTTCCAAATGGCCTTAAAGAAATGCCCTCCTTATGCGGAGGTAAAATTTTGTGAATCACCCTGTATATTTAAAAATCATTGTTTCAACAATATCGAACCGCTTAAATTTTGTTCTGCATATGTGTATTTTTCGCAATAGTTGTGCGTATGTATTTCACGATCTTTATGCACTGATATTTTTGAAAATTTTGTCGCATTTTGTAAACGTGGAAATTATCATGCAAAAAATTATACAAAATCATTATTTCGTGTTACATATGTTTGATAATATACATGTTGTTTAGAAAACGAAGTTGTGTATATAATAGTTCCTAAGTTCAATTACTAATTATTATAACATATATTGTCAAATAAAGCGCGAAAATGTTATGAAAGCGTTGAAGAGCTCTATACTTTCCTGCTACTGATAATTATAAGTAATATAACATGCGAATAAATGAGAAAGGGACTACGTTGGTTTCGTGAATAAATATCTTCTTTCCTTTTTAATCTGTACAAAATGTTATAAATTTATATTTTTAGTATTTTACAAACAGATTTACTTAGCAAACTTTCCC
>NW_011967197.1:926459-928964 GCF_000949405.1 Vollenhovia emeryi
CGACCAGGAAGTTGATGTTTACGGGACAAAACACCCAAGCAAGTTATCAAGGCTAAGGTGGTGATTCCCTGCACAAATAATATACACATGAAATAACGCACAGCCAGATAATTCTTAACGACTGCACCGCGCGGCTTACCAAAATCCTGTGATCAAATTGAACTGTGGCTGCATTTTCCGTGAAGTTTCGCAATACAGGCGATATGGCAAGTATTTCATCGGGTATCCACTTATCTGCCATTTTTGGGAAAGTGTTATAAATAAGACCGGCGTCCATTCCAGCCACGAGTGCTCCCGACAAAGCAGTGACAAATATCAGCCCTTTCGTCGCGTGAATCAATCCTTTGAATCTTCTCAGCGCCTTCAGTGTATTACTTGTGGTGCCAGAGAACTCGGCGGTCAGTTTTTGAGCGGGAATCAGAAGACGCAAGCCGTTATAGAGAAACAGGGTGTACAAGAACAACGCCAATCCAAGATGCGCGGCTAAACGATACTGCGACACCCGTGGCACGTCCGAAGGTTCCGTAAAACGGTCTTCCAATCCAGATTTAACCATGTACCATCCCATGAGTCCTTGCAGGCCAATCAGCGATCCTAAGATAACAACGCGCTTTTTTATTCCACGTTGCAGCATACCCTTATACCAGAAATATCCTGCTGGAATTATGAATACAGCGCCGATCAAACGTCCCCACGTTCTATGCAAATATTCCATCCACCAAATGCGTTTGAACTCCTCCAACGTCATACTGTGGTTGGTTCTACGGCAGAATTAACAGCGTACATGTACAATTCCAGGCATCACACCGGGTTCTCGACGTCAACGCGATGTTCCTTACATCTTGTATTCGGGAAATTGTTTGTAACGCTCAAACTCCGATGTCCACTGAGCCTCGGTCCGAGGCATCTTCTCTCCTAGCAATTTCCAGGTGACCATAGACAAGCCTGACTCGGTGAGTCTCGTCACGCCGCCTGAGTACACAGAAAAAAGGGCAAATGATCTCCGGTCCGTTTCTTAAATACAATTTTATTTACTCTAATGTCTACTATACAATTATTAAGTGTTACACAACTTTGAACTGCTCGTAGGTACTGCGTGTATTAAAGGCCGTTGCATTTGAGATTCTATTTTCCATACGTCTTTTCTACGATGCTCTTGATTATCACGCAGATGTAATGATAGTATACAAGATAAATGAGGGTACCTAAGGCGACCGCGACGAAAACCATGCCGCCGCAGGTGAGCAACCAGGACCCCACAATCTTGTCGCTTTTACTGCTCGGTTTTGCGGCATAATTACGAGTCACGACGTTCGTTTGTTCAGGCGGTCCCTGTCAATTGTTGACGAGATTAGAACATGTTCAGTTTAATCCAAATCGTAGTAACGGCTTTCAATAAAATAAAATAACGAGTAGGAGGGAGAAGGGGCCAATGCGAGCTGACCACAGGTGTCCGTGCGAAATTATCCAATGTGGAAATATTTAATCCATTTGTCGAAATATTCAAACGTTTCGACCCACTTTCGGGTCATCTTCAGTGAAACTGGGATAAAAAAATAATACATGATAGGCGACAACTTGCAAATACACATTAATATAAAATATCGCGCAGGGGAACATTGAATTTTGTTTGTGTTGAATGTTCAGTTTATTCAGACTGCATTGCCGGAGTCGGAGTTACCTTTCGCAGCAGGAACTTCGAACAGTACTCCCTCAGGGAGGCGTCGTTACGTCGCACGACATCGGTCCTCGTGAACAGGCATTGCCGGCTAAGTGCGCACCTCGCAGCGTTGTACGCTCCTAACAATACTTTCGCGTGATGCCTCCCGACGTTCCACATACTGCAGTCGAACCACGGCACACATCAACGAGCGTAACTGCGCACCGAGACGTGCGTGCGACAGGTGTTGGCTCTAGAAAGCGCAAAAATGAGACCCGATAAGCGCCGATAAGATTATATTTCACGTAAATTTCGGCGCAGTACAAACTTCTCGGGGAACCCCCTCCACCCCGAGGGCAAAGCGGATGCTATTTTGAAGCGGTCTACCCCTCCGCTCTTCTCCGTCAACTGAAGTTCACCTCTTGTCACGTCTCGTGTTCGTCACACGTGGTTGTCGTAAACTAGCTTACTGGGGTAAAGAGTAACAAGAATAAATGAAAGTTTACAGCACTTTGCCCTCTCATTCATGAAACGCAGTTTTTCAATCCTGCGGACGTGCCGGGACGTCGCGTGACGCGCCGAATCAATGTGACGTCACATCTGTCACGCGACGAACCAATCCGGAATGTCCGGATCCCCCGGAAAACCTTCTCTCTCTCGACAGCCAATCGGCACGTTCGAGATGCCTGTGACGCGCGTGTCCATGGTAGAGCTACTAGATAAAGGGGAGCTGACTCGTCCGCCATCTTGGAGCCCAAACGTTTGACTTTAACAAATGCATTTTGGCACAAGATATGAATTTCTTGTTCTAAATTAATTGTTAATAAAATTCAAATTACGTCTTT
>NW_011967197.1:929522-942001 GCF_000949405.1 Vollenhovia emeryi
TACTGTGTGTCGATTAGAGCCACCGCCGGCACCGCACGCACCTCTCTTGCTTCCTCTCGCTATCGTGACTCGATCATGTGCTGAGTGTCCCTTGTAAACAACGGTTTTTGGTTATGGCCTCGTCCCCGAATTTTGATTTAAAAGAGCGATTAGATATTAGTTTCAAAGACACAGCGGCTTTATGTTCGTTATGCAGAAACATAGCTTCCGGTATGTATTTTACGAAAACAAAAGTCTTTTTTTTTTTAGACACGTTTCACTCGCTCGGCAAAATTAAACAACTAGTAGAAAGAGAAACGGAGGGAAAAAAACAAGTTTCGTGCTTAATTGCAGCTTTGGAATCCCATGGCGTACATTCAGGCTCGGTTTCACCAACGTTGTTTAACTTCAAGCTCGGCTTAATTCGTTCTCCGTCTCTCTTTCCAACTGGTTACTTTAGAAAGAGACAAGTATGAATTAAACCGAGATTAAGGTTGAGCGACGTTTGCTGAAACCGGGCCTTAATTGTCTTAATGTTATCCACAATTTTGTGACCACAATCGCTGTTGCATCCCTCTTGATTTAAGAATTTTATGTTAAAATTGAAATTTCGTATTGTACATATATGAAAATCATAGTCTAACATTACAGAAGACATTAAAATATTTTCTCGCTGATTGTTTGATTTTATGTACAGGTCTTATTTGACTCTATCGTTTAAAATCTTTTGTTTCAGAAATAGAATTAGGTTCCACGAAACTGTACACGTTTGTGGAGATACTAGGTTCTTACATGACAGACCAAAATGTTCTCACAAGGGAGAAAGGAGTCATGGCACTTTCCTTCGTTTTGTCGCAGCTACCCCCGGATTATCTCAATGAATCTGAATTGCATTTTATCACAACATTTTACTGCGACAGGATGAAGGATCACTACAGTATTGTGCCATCTATACTAAATGGCATTCAAGCAATTGTGAGTATTTGTCCGCGAGGTTTCATCTCTCGCGTCGTTTTCCGCTCTTGAATTCATTATAAACTTTCTTTTCAGGTAAACATGACTCATTTACCTGAAAACGCATCGTCGTCATTACTGAGAGTTATGTTTGAGCACGTTCAGTGTCAATCTCAGCTGTTGCCCGAACGTCGCAAGATATATTTTGTACTTAAAAGCTTAATAGAGAACAGATCACATGATCTGAGATCCATGGGACCAGATTTAGTTTATGGTATTATCAACTCTATGGATGGTGAAAGAGATCCGAATAACCTCGTGTTATTGTTTAATATACTACCGCATTTTATAAAAGAATTTCCATTAGGTCACTTAACTGAAGAAATGTTTGAAGTTATGGCATGTTATTTCCCAGTTGATTTTAATCCTGTAATTATATCATCAATTAATTTTTTTTTGTTATTCTTCATACAACACAACAAATTTATAATTTATAAATGTTTTGCAGTCTGGCATGGAGGATCTGAGTGTGTCACGGGAAGATTTAGCGGAGAAATTGGCGCCTTGCTTATGCGCTGTCCCAGAGTTTGCAGATTATTGCTTACCTCTTATAATTGATAAATCGTGTTCCACTCTCAGAGTTGCTAAACTAGATTCTCTAAATCTGTTGCGTGAAAGTGTTCAAACGTTTGAGCTGTCAAAAATAAAGCCGTACTTATCAGACCTCTGGGCAATTTTAATGAAAGAAATAGTGCCGGGGAGAGACGTTGAAATAAGAGACACTGCTTTACGAGCAACGGCGTCTTTAATTAAAGTTACGTCAGTCGATGAGACTGTTTGCAAACAATTTATTGACAAGATAATCACTGATACAAAGTCGTCGTTATGCGATGTGCAACTCAGTTTGTACAGACCTGTCCAAACGCTATTGGAAACAATAGCTGCGGTTAACAAAACGATATGTGTACAAATCTTGCAAGTTGTAATACCTTTATGTATCGGACAATATTCCACAAAGAATTCATTGAACGACAGAATTGCATTGATAGAAACGTTAAATAGTTTTATGAAAATATGTTCTAATTATGACTTTTGCGTTCAAGGTGAGTTGAAACTATGAAGTTCTGATAAAGTCGCATTTATTTTGCACTATTACTCCCATTATGGCTCATTGAACTGTAATACTAATGTCTCGCACATATATAAACATAATGAAATATTTAATCTAGATGTTCCAGAATTATCATGGACAAATATACCTCAAACGTATTTAGATAGCTTGACAGTAGAAAATATTGAATTAAAAAGTAAACTGTTCCTTGGTTTAACAATCCAAAAGGCACATTTAAATAACGTACAACGCTCTGTGTTGTATAATACGATATGCGATGAAATTGAAACGGGATGCGATGAGATACAAAGTATATGTCACACAACTGTTATAGAGTTTGCTGCGTTATATCTTGAAGAAATATCATTGTTAGTAAAAGAGAGATTGTTATCAAATACAGGTAAGTTAAAGATACATAGTTGATATAAACTTATTTCTGTGGAGAAGTATGAAGTGATATTGACGATATGTTTCAGATGAAACGGGAGTGGAATTACTAAAACGTAGGATAAAAGCTTTATTAGCAATTGCAAAAATACGTGAACTAGGTTGTGTAATACTCCCGAAAATTGTTACGATGTTAACAGACACTGTTAGCACTGATATACGTGTCACAATATTACTGAACATCCAGAAGCTAATTGCTTTTAAGAAATCTGATTACAACGTATATCAATTTCTGTACAAGGAATGTCATATTATTGAAAAATTAATTTCACAGACAAATGTCGATCATGAGATGTTAATATCTAATATCTGCCAGTTAATTATACGAAATCTTACAATCGAAGAACAACGTGCGATTGTAGCAAAATACGCGGTGGTTTTGAATACGAAAAATCCCGAAACCGATGTAACTATAATGATGAATCTTTTCATTTCTTTACGGAAAGATATCAACTTGAATATAAATAATAGTATGGTGGAAAATCTGTATAATCTAGCAACTGGCAATTGCAATCCGGATATAAGGCAAACAAGCTGTAAATTTCTGTCTGTTTTATTAAATAAAATGAAAGTGTCAGATCTCGATAGGATTGTATCTTATCTGGAAGACAAAATAAGTAATAATTTAAATACGGACAGTGACATTAAGCTAAAGCAATACACAGCTAACTTCCAAATTTGGGTGACCAAAGCACTCGTCATGAGAGGATACGCAAAGTCTCAACACTTTCTAGAGAATGTACGTGTGGTTAAATATAATTGTAATATTGTAATACTCTGTTATAGTATAGATAAATTAATCTACTCTCATCTTTGTTGTTACAGCTTACGCGCCTATTAACTCACAATGAGATAGGTCAATTTATAGGTGAACGTTATCAAATTTTAGTAAGTAAATATGAGGAAATTTTTATAACGGAAAATTTCTGCGACGTAAAAATCTTTTATAAACAAAGAGTGTTCGAATATTTGTTGCGACAAAACATTAATTTTACAAGCGCAACGAGACAGAATTATCTTATTGCTTTGGTACACTTGCTAGAACAGATGCCTGAAGAATTATTATTTTTGCACTTAACCGAGGTAAGTTTTCATCATTAATGAATCACTGATAACATTTTCTTGCAATAGAAATAATATTCTGATTAATGTATTGTGTCAGTTGGTGCCGCTGTTGGTCGAGTCTCTGTCTCTTAGTAATGAACACTTGGTTCTCTGGACGTTGACGTCATTTAAACTTTTACTTGATACTAAACACGACGTATTTGCTGATAATTTACAATGCGTTATACCAAGGCTTATGCAATTGTCAACTCATCGGATCATGGTAATTATTTGCAGTAACTTCAATTTTTTAATTCTGATATTACTATAATGTAAAGTTATATTCTGGTATTAATAGGGTGTTAGAATTGCGGCTCTAGAATGCCTAGCGCATTACGCTAATTATCCCACGGTTCTAATCACTCTATACAAGCAGACTGTGTTAGACAAATTGGGGATGATAATCGACGATCGTAAACGTTTAGTCAGGAAGGCTGCGGTGGAAGCGAGAACTCGATGGTACCTAGTGGGTACATCTGAAGAACAGTCGAAGGAGTGAACGATATTGCAGCTCGGTCCTGTATATATCTAATGCGATTTTATAAATAATTTTTTGCCTTACTTTACATATATTTTGAATGTAAATTTCTCATTACCGAATATTAACATGTTGTATCTACATTTGTATGCGATTGTGTTTATTTATGCATCTAATCCACAATGTATTTTCCTGAGCATCCCCCAAGGTTTCCCTATGCCCGTCTGTCGTAGACATCTTCCTTAATTGAATAAAGAATTGATCTTTGTAAGTGGATTAAGACTTCCAGCTAGTTTAGACGCGTTCAGTGCAGCACAGGCATGGGTGACGGTAAGAATTTACAATTGAAGAATAACATTTGCCTCATTGGTTTTAGGAGTAAAATTCTGTTTCTGTTGATGTTACATAGAAAAGAACACGAGTATTTCTTTATTAAATAGAACATTTGATTTCTTATTAAATATCCGTGTATCAATTAAATACTGGGCGGCAGGTGTGGCAAAGAACGGTGCGTACAAATATGACGACGGTACGAAATATATCGGCGATTGGAATCGCAGAGGATTGAAACACGGCGCTGGTCTATTAGTTCTTCCGAATGGAACGCGGTACGATGGGGCGTTTCAAAATGGATTATGCTCCGGCTTGGGAGTTATTGTATTTCCCGATGGAGCGAAGTGAGTTACATTGCAAGTTTATCTCGAGATTGCGCGTTCAGAACTCAGAAATATCGTCGCGCATATTTCTACACGAAACTACTTACATTCTCTTTTACTTAGGTACGAGGGAGAATTTATGCAAGGATGGTTTCACGGCCATGGTGTGTTCTGGCGAGCCGACGGAATGAAATTTGAAGGGGAATTTCGTGGAGGTCGTGTCTGGGGCTTAGGTATATAATCAAGTTACAAGACAATTAATTCTTCATAATTTCGTAAATAAAACATTGCAACAATTTTTGGACTACATACCGTTTTTCAATTCAACTCTGAGTTGTATGCTTTCGAAAGCTTATAGCTTTTTATTCGCTAATCACAGGTTTAGTGACCTATGCTGATGGATCACATGGATTTCCAAGGAATGAAGGTTTCTTTCAAGATTGCAGATTAGTAAGGCGACGACGTTGTCCTGACATAGTGCAGAAGGCGCAAAAGATTTCTATGATGGCACGTGCTCAGTGCAGTTGAGCGGAAATAAAATAAATTTAGTACAGCTAATAAAAGGGAACGTATGTAATTTTTATTCGCCAGCCTTATACTCCCGCTCTGGTATTATTTTAATAGAAATAAAAGTCTGCATTATATTATACATTTGGATAAATTTTATATTTTTTATCTTATTACGCGCGATGTACATTTAAACCTTTCCCGTATTACCCACTCACCATTGACATTGCAGCGTCAGAAGCGTATCTCGTATTTATCTCAAGAATTCATACAAGATTGGAAAAAGAAATGCAGACTTATCTTTATCACGTGGAATTAAGACACGAGTAATGTCGGTGATACCAGTTTCCCGAATACAGAATGAAATGTAATTGTAACGAGTTACGCCCCAAAAGAAAAAGTTTGAGAGCGAACACAAGGCTAGACTACTTTCCGCTCGGAGAGGCGTGGCCGAGCCGGATGTTCCAGTTTTGAAGACGAAGGTGTGGTACCGATCGATATACAAAATTCGCACAATGTTTTACAATTAGTATAACAATGTACGAGATCTTAGACTTAGAATTGACAGGCAGGTTACGGAGAAGTAATTCTCCATATTGCTCTTTCGCGAGAATGTAAAAGAGTTATTTGACACGTATCAATAAAATTTGTCTAACAGATAGATGTCTTATGGAAGAATTTGACATGCAGAAAAATAATATAATTTGTCTCATTTGTCTCAAGTTGTATAGAAAAAAAAGTAACATTTTTAACAACCGTGGTATTCTTAGCAATTTAGTGCATTCTTATTAAAAGCAATGTATTAAGTAAAGAGCTTTAAAATTTAAATATTGTTAAAGATAAAGACAAATAACTAGTAAATTTCAAATGTTATCTCAAAACATTGTGTACAAGAGAAAACATTTTAGGCACTTGAATCTTCGCAAGGGTATACGATTCAACAGGGAACAAGGTGTCCGGCGTAATGGCGTAATATTAAATATATCCTTGACACTATATCCCACCATGGCAAGCAGTGAGTACCGAAAGATTCTGTGTGGCTCGTCGTTTGTCCGCCAAGTATAAAAGTACCGATTGTCACGGATTGTAGCATTCGTATTTCAACTCAGACACGATCAAAGTCATCGCAGCATCTTCTACCCGTAGCACAATGGCAGCTAAGGTATGTACGGTGATAGGATAAATTAGATTCTGTCGAATATGGAAAATGTGTACGCATAGGAATACGAATTTGCGCTCTTAAGGTTGCCAATTTGTTATCGAGAGTTCTGTTTCAGTTGTTCGTAATCGCCTGTGTTTTGGCTGCGGCCAATGCCGGCTACATCGGCGTTCCTTCCGCCCTGCAGTACCAGTACGCGCCGATAGCGCACGTTGAACCCCATGCCATCACGTCGACGTCCGACAATATTCTACGCAGCCACGGCAATCTGGCGCAGGTGGCCACGCAAACCAAGACCATCGACACGCCTTTCTCTAGCTCGAGCAAGACCGACATCCGCGTGACTAACCCGGCTGTCACCACCTATGCTCATCTTGCTCACCCAGCCCCGTTGACGTACGCCGCAGCCGCTATACCGGCGGCCGTGCCGCCAGCTGCTCTTGGAGTAGCCTACTCGCCAGCTGTTGAGGTGTCTCATATGAGCTACAGCAGCCCGATTGGAATCGCCTATGCTTACTAAATCGATCACATCAGGCGCAACTTCATACGGCATATATTTATTCGAAAATCTGTAACTACTTCTGTACGTGGCAAATTAATGGTGCTACAATGTAAGTAGTTACGCAATAAAAATCACACTTTGTTCTATAATCTAAGGCTTCATTTTTCAACCCCTATAGATCTATAGATCCATCTATTCGTTTCTCACGGGATTGAATTAATTACGAATCATAAAGGATTAATAATATATGACGGAAGCTATTGCAACATATCGTCGCATTTAGTCTAGGATAAGTTTAATTGGTAATAGCGGCGTGTCGAGGATCAAGTACTCTCTACGAGGTAGAATAACAATCAAGTTTTTATGTACGAAATTTTATTATTATTTCATGTTTTTTCATGACGTTCGTCAATAATTTATCAACAATTTCGAGTGGCATGGGGGGGAAGAAACATTTCGATAGAGAAACAAAACAATTTTGTGAATGGTGACTTCGGGGAGAACTGCGGAGATGTGATCACATGTGTCCGACATTAAGGGCAAGGTGAATTCTGCGATGTGCGTGGTTGCTGGTAGGTCTTCTCGTTCAACGTAAAAGAGATCTAGCCCAATTTAGCACCTCCCCACGCGCCATTGCCACCCCATCCGCCGTTGCCACCCCATCCGCCGTTGCCACCCCACGCGCCATTGCCACCCCACGCGCCGTTACCCCACGCGCCCTTGGCGCCATTGCCACCCCACGCGCCGTTATCCCACGCGCCCTTGGCGCCATTGCCACCCCACGCGCCGTTGGCGCCATTGTCACCCCACGCGCCCTTGCCGTCCCATCCAGCGCCACCCCAGCCAGCGCCACCCCATCCAGCACCACCCCACGTGGCGGCAGATTTCACGACGACCGCTGGCGCGACCACGCCGGCGTAGACTTGTGTGATGGCCAGGAGGCCGAAAAGCACCAGGAGCTGCAAGATTTAATAACGTTTATTTATTTTCACAAATTTCGGAATGTCTTATTTACTGGGAAATGTTAATGTTATGTTTAAATTTGTCTTGTTTTACGTTATATATCCGGCCACTCTTAAAATGAAAAATAGTTTTATATATGTTGACAATCACGTTCCGTTGTTAAATTGGAACGTTAGTAATCATGCGGTGTATGCGTTTTATATACATAATCTTCTCATAATATAAATATTATAATAATTCTAGGAGTATTATAATCTATAATGTTAACTTGAAGTCTCATAACTCTGGTCGATTTTCTACAAACTGACGGAATATGTGATACACAGATAATAATCTTGAATGTCTTTGGCTATGAAGGGACTTACTTTGAACATGATGTCGTTTTTCTATTTCCCGTTGAAACACGAGGAACGGATTGAATGCTCTGTCTAAATCTAACAGCGTATTTATACGCGTGCTGCAGCAAACCTGTCTAGTATGCGTGGTGCATTTTTTCCCAAAAACTTCTTTGTACGCGTACGCATTCTCTGTCCACGGTAAGGCGTTATTGCATCACATAGTTATAAAGTATTATATCTTGTTACTTGAATACATTTTCCGCCTTCGATGATCGGTATATTAATCGGCCTGTTTTCTCGCTCTAATCGTGTTCCATTATGACGTCAGAAGCGGGAAATAGTTGGTGAATTTTTCTTCTTGCAATATACGTCAAAATAAATAGCTTTTCTCACATACCAACGTTTGCATTTCATAGCACAGATTGATAAAACATTTCGAAAACGCAGAGTTTAAATTGTAAACGAGTCAACAGGTTGACTACGTGGTTTAAAAAATTTAATTTTAATTCTCGAGAATGCTCGACTATCATCGATGTATTCAAGTTTATCATTCAAGCTCTATCGCATATACTTTTCGTAACATTCTTTTGATAATATATCAAGCAATAGTTTGCATTCTTTTCTTGTGATTCATGAGAGCACAAATAATAGACGATTTTTGGTGAGTGTTTGGTACATATACCAAAGTGTATCAAACAATCGCCAAAAATCGCCTAATATGGCAAGTACAATTTTATGATAAAACATAAAACAATATGAGAAGCAAGAACAATTGATAGTGCATTCGTGTAAGTGCAATAAATTCAATAAATTTGTGAATTCTATTTCATTAAATCGTGAGAGAGAGAAAGAACAGTTAATTACTTACAAGTTGTTTACGTACACTCGCATATTAATAAAGTAGTTACATGTAACTTGATTCCTTATAACGCTTTTGAATTTATTAAAATATATTGCTAAACTGCAATATCGATGCATGTCTCGTGCTTCGCATTATGGATATTGCGCAACTGACTGTATACTGTACACCAATCTCCTCATTTATGATTGTCTGATGCAAGTTTGTATCAAGTTGCACCGGATTAGTTCTTTTATTGACGCATATTATATGGGCAATTTGTATCATTTTTCTTAGTTGTTGCCTGCAATATATGCGGAGAGCAACTTAAGAGAAGGGTACGTCATGGAATCCTTTAAATTTTTAATTATTTAAAAAAATAATTTTGCAGAAACATCTTCAGAATCCATAAAATGTCCTCTCTCACAAAAGTTATGTGGAAACGCCAGTTGCAAACAAAATTGCATCTGATCACACGCGTTATAGAACGGTCCAACATAAAAAAATATTATATTGTTATAAATTTAATATTTTAATTTTAAAAGAAAAGCTGTGTGTATCTTCCAAAATAAAATAGCCATTGATTTTTACTTTAATTTTAAGGGATAAAAATTACGGTACATTATGCCAAAATATTTAGAAACTCTCATTACGTAAGCTTCTTCTTAATTCTTGGCATCTCTGTAAAGCTTCAACTTCGGTCAATTATTGCTGGAGAAACAATGACGTTGCGTACATGCCCTGTGATTTTGCGAAGAAAGTTGACTGACTTCCATAACTTTTAAGAGAAGTAACTTGCGTAATTCGTGACCTTGCACGAGATACATTTGAACCATGCTCCTGCAAAAAAAACGGTGAAGGTGACCTACATATGTATGTCCGTACGACATAATGAGGCTAAAGATTGGAACTGGACCACGCCCTTTTATCATATCATCTTTGTGCGTATGATAAATTAATATTTTACAAAATTTATTAATTTTTATAAATTTTCATATTTAGATAAATTATATATAAAATTATATGTAGAACAGTTTCAGAGAAAGGTAGAAACATTTGTAGTATTCAGCAAAATAAAAGCTGTCTAGTTAATATAAATCTAGAAATAAACAAAGGAGGGATAAAAAGACAAGAGTCCTCATTTCAAAATATCTCTCTTTTTTCTGCTTTAGAGTGACGATGTTAACTTTTATACTTGATAATTTTGGGCGCTACAATACACCAAATTACACAGTTTCAATGAGGTCAGTTGGAAGGCCCCACTTCAGTAATACCTTGATACGATATACAGTGTCTAAAATTAATTTTGATACATATTAGTCTTCTTTATTAATCCTTTATACACTTTGTACATTTATTTATAATATATTATATGTATATAATTTATTATGTATCTCATAGAATTTTCTCTTGTCTAGATTTTCTTCTGTTTTAATTTAGTTATTTTTTCACAATCAGAATTGTTCTTTTGTACTGCCTCTTTAGTATTCATTTGCCAACAGACTGAAGTTACAAAACGAGCAAAAGATAGAGCACGTAACACGTGTTTACTTTGTATATCGGAATAAGAATGAGAATTGAGGTAAAGATCTTAGAGAAAATATTTGATTGTGACATTTTTAGAATAACAAAATTGTTTGCTAACAAAAATAATAAAAATTAAATTGTGCCTACTACAGAAGAAGTATTCATTGTATATACATGTCAAGATACATATACAATTATACCTTTAATTTAAGATAGATCCTTTGTCCTAGAGGTAAAATTGTTGATTAAATGCACCATTTATACTGCGTCTTTTTAATTCTTTCGTGGCCTAACGCCAAAAATGGCACGTCCCACTCTCACACTTGTGCTACCCAATTCAATCTACAATAGAAAACAATGCGCCTTATATAAAACATAAAATCTATTGGCAACACTATTCACAGATTGTCCAGAAATCTTACCGCATGTTCGTAATCATTGGACATCCCCATTGATAATTCGATATCCCTTATATCGATTCCCAATTTGTCGCGCAGCTTTTCTCTGCATACCGTTAAGCAAACAAAATCAGGATTTGGTCCACTCGAGACATCGTACCCTAACATTCCTATCGTCATGAGGCCCTTAAATTTTAAATTAGGACATTCCTGTATGATATACTTCACAAGGGTTGATACTTCTGCAATGTCGCAACCATGCTTTTCTGCAATCAGATAAATTTTTATGCAGGGTGAGCCAAAATTCGTTGGACTGCAAATTACACTACTTCGTCCTTTTATGACTTTCTCAAGTGAAGCATTAAATGAACCAAATATCTCATTACCCGTTTCCTGACTCGTGTTAACTTGTACCATGACATTTAACTTGCTGCCGTCGCTCTTTCGAAACCTCGGCCACGAATTATTGAGCGCGCTGGCAAGTTTGTCGCTACCGACAGTTTCTATGATATACAAATTTGGTACACTTAAAACCTTGTTGACCTTGTTCCTCTGCAAACTGCCTATAAAGTGCCATTGAATTTCTTTGCATTGCTCAAAGACCAGGGGGCTGCAAGCCTTCTCCATCAGCTCGTTCACGTAATTTTCACCGAAATGTCGCTGACCGGCCCGATACGCGGCTACTATCGACTTCGTGGGTTGCAGTTTGCTGACTGCTACCAGCCGCGGCTCGCAATACTGATGTTCCTGCGAAATAAATTTCAAGGTCTAACCTTAGCGTTGACTGTCGAAACGCGACGTTCTCTGGTACAACTATCCAGCGAATTTTTTTTAAAGAATAATAAATTTTATACATTAAATTAATAGCAAACGTGAAATACCTGTGCTCTCTTCGCGGCAGCACGCGATATCTTGTCGCAGACAGATTTCAAATTTACTGCCACCTCTGCCATGTTGCACTTAAGTATTGCCATAAATCGCTTCTCGAACGATCGAATTTAGGGCCAGTTTCACAAACGTCGGTCAACTGTTTAACCAGTCAACAATTCCTATTTATTTCTATTTCGTTATCTAAGAAGAGAATAAGTTAACCTTCGGTTGGCAGTTAACCGACGTTTGAGAAACTTTGGAGTTTCTTTTCCTCCTTAGTATGGATATCTCTCCTTTTTTTAGTCTCATTCTTTAATAGTCTCACGTGTCGAGCATAGTAAACATCTTATGGCCGATTTTTTCACTTCCCGATAAAATTATCAGGAGGTTAATCTCAAGTTTTGGCCAATCACGTGCATGGATCTGGTAGTTGTCTCCCGTTTAACTTTAACCGTAACATAACTGGATGTGAAGAAATCGGGCATTAAAGTCATTATGATTAAAGTCCATACCAGGGCCTAAATTCCGTACACGATTACCGACGACCATCGATACGTTAACGACGTTTGCGCAGCTTTTCTATCATGTAGAAAAAGCTGCGCAAACGTCGTTAACGTATCGATGGTCGTCGGTAATCGTGTACGGAAT
>NW_011967197.1:942947-1003847 GCF_000949405.1 Vollenhovia emeryi
CGGAATTTAGGCCCAGGCTGCGCATTTAAAGGATTGAGAGGCGCAAACATATGCGAACTGAAGATTAGAATTCGCATATGAGACGTAGCAGATGGTCCAATGAGAAAATTTCTTTAAAGTTTTAATCCAGTGTTATTCCATAAAAGCTGCAAGCTGATTGGCTACACGTTTCTCGAAATTAGGGCCGGTATTCATAGTAAGATCTTGCCGTAGCCAATGAAATGTTCCAAAGATCCGATTATGAATACCGGCCTTAAAGTTCTCTAGTTAGATCTTTGTTCCCCCAAGATGCAGCGAGCGCGTCGTGCGCACGCGCAGTCGGCGGCCATTTGTGATTGTCAGCCATTATGATTATCAACATGGCGTAATCTTATTATCAATATTGCGTTCATTCATTGCTATTTCCGTCGACAGTAGCAGCAGGTTGTAATTATGAGGATAATCATAAAAATCTCGTCTGTAAACACTAACAGAAAAGTAAGTGTCGATCCACTTCGCATGTCCGTTCTTGTCGTATATAAATACAGATTTTTTCCGTATCCTAACGCGCTTGACAAATTGCAGATCAGTCGAACAGTAACTTGGTCGATACTCTAAAAAAAAAACTGGAGTGCTGCTACTAATTCTTTTGTATTATACAACCGTACAAACAATAGCACGTATACATTTACCGGCCGTTCGAGAGTAATGTGGATAACGAAGCGTCATCCTTTGTCTTTTTGTGTATTTGTACATTTGTAATTAACGTGAAAAATTCAATCTTGTTGGGAGTTTTTTTATTAGTACGAGGATGGACACTTCAGGACAGCAGGACAGATCTCTCGGTAGTGGGATTTCATTGCCGCAATGGATGAAGGGGAGAATGGACAATAGGTAGGTTTTACCGTTCGACACATTTTTGCGGAGGTAACGCTTAATACAATTGCCAGCTGTGTGTATTGGGACATCTGTTTGAAACTGTTGTTGCATTATGTGCATTGGTTTTCTGCCAAATTGCTTCGTGTCTTATTTATAGTCAAACATCTGCAAACGTTTCGTCACATAAATTCTTTCTATAAATATACTTTAATTCTACCATTGTCTTGTCGAGAGATTAATTTTTTAATTTTGGGCTAATTTAATTTTAATTTTTTAGTAATACAAAGGGACTGCTGAATTAAACAAGAGATCTAAGTAGCGTTGCAATCTGTGTCATTTATGTTAATTATGCACTCACCGTTACTGATTATATTAATGTAATTTCATACATTTCCTTTTTTAGGTTTGACTTTGACGAAGCCGCATTCAGTCCACCTTCGTATGATGACAGCTTCTTTTACGCAAGATACCCAAGGTCGCAAAATACTCAGCCGCAGCACGGATTAAAGCACATCGTAACTGAGGTTTTAAATGAAAATATTTCAAGCTCCACGAATCAGATAACGAATGAAAAGACCATTTCTGATTTGCAAGATGTCAAGAAGATTGATTTTAGCAAACACCCTTTGCCATGTCAACCGTTTATACCGGTTGTAAATAATAGTAAAGGTATATTATCGAAGATCTTATATTCTTTGGGAATACAGCACCCACTAACGCACGCTCGATGTCGTTTTAGATGGTGATATTAGAGTGTATAAAGCTTCGACGAGCGGAAATGTAAAGCCTAAATCACAGGGGACGGATGACGGTTTTCATGGTGAACCGGCTCTTTGTGGGAAATCAATCGTTCATGTAGCTAGTCAAATGATGTCTGGTAAATTCACCAAGGTATTCACGCCGGACTCGCGTCCTCAGCAGACGGAGAACCCGGCGAAGAGCGTCAGCAAGTCGTTACCGGCGACGCCGTTGGCATCGCCAGCAGGAAGCCCGGATAGTTCACCGAAAGCACGCAGGAAGATTCACAATCGATACTTCACGGGCGCGTTCGTGCCGGATAAGGAAAAGTATCAGGGTAATTGGATCTTGTCGAGCATACTCGGCCAATCCAGAGAAGTTATTACAGCGAAGATAGACGAGGAAGACGAGCTCTATCCAGACATGGAGCCACCACCCAAGCCGCTCAATCGAAAGAAGTCGATATCCTCGCAAAATCTCACGTACATTGGAAAGGAAGAAAAATCGGCGGATAAGTCGTCCGTTTACGCTAACGTACTCGAGGTCAAACCGTCGGAATTAAGAGAGATGAATTTTTGGTCGCCGACTTCCATGTGAAGCTTTACATTTTGTTTAATTTTAAATAGTTATTAATTGTGCTTCTACCAAAGCATATGTAGATGATTTAGGTGTATTTAGTTTAATTCCACATTATTGATGCACATAGCTGTACATTTGGCTCATTCTATCGCTAACTTGACAACGTTTCGTACGAGATTGATATGTGATCATGTGTTTTAACTGGATTCCCACAAGTTTGTTACCCTTGGATAAACAGCGGCCAACAGTATTTGTCCATTTGGGATTATATTATCGTTTAAAAGATGCCGTTATCCTCTGCAATATATTTCTAGAAAGAGATAATACACTCGAATAAATTGCTCCATATATTATATTCGTGTATTGTATAAGTATTGTATTTGCGTAATTGTGTTACATCCACGCTTTCACTCTCAAAAGTACTCGGAGAGCCGAAAGTGCGACGGTCTATTAATTAACTGTCTTACATGTTCATCGATATCTTATATTGTATTAATTACTTGTTTTTCGTGCGTTACATGGGAGAATTGCAGTACAACTGAAATGCACCAGATGTATCGAATCCTGCGAGGTACATTTGAGCGACATCCAGTGTTCTGTGAAATGTGATACAATGAACTAGAGACGAGGGACACTATGTGAAATACAAGTTGCGTCGTACAGTTATTATAAATTCCACTATCGTAAATTTGCACGAATATCGTTGGTTAAAGACAGATTTTCTTTTTAACACAGATGGGTACTATGCGAATATATACGGATTATGTGAACTGATTTATGCCAATAAAAATACGACTTAACATTTTATACATTTGTTCTCTTATTATTTTGATAAATCAAGTAGACGCCTCTATTTAAACCTAGTTTAAAGATTTGAATAGGTTCAGCGCGAACAGTGTCCATGAAATGCGACCAATCTTGACCTACCCCCACCACTGGAGTTGAGTCTCCTGGTCTCTAGTCTTTTTGGTGGAAACATCTGATCATGGTGTAAAGATACAAGGTGAAGCAATCTGGTGGATGCGCAGTGTCAACCAATCGGAAGTGGCCCAAACTACCGAACTGACCAATCAGAAATTTGCCCCAACCATCAAATCATTGCGGTTGAATGCAAGAAGAACCAATGAGCAATTTGTCCCCAAAAATTGATTGCATTGCGCAATGTTTCACCTCGTATCTTTAAACCATGCATCTGATTATAGGTTAGTGTCACATGCCCGCCACAATCTCGTTGTAAAGTTAATTGTCGCCCTTAAACCCGTAATCACGCTGGCATTATTTAAAATTCTGTCTTTAGCACGATCTCCGTGAAATGGTTCGCGATCCCGCGGACGAGACGCACAGGAAACCACGTCAACTCAGGAATACGCCGCTTAACAAATATGTTCGACTCACATCGCTCTTCATAACCGTTTGGTACGCCGGAGTGATGTACATTTCCTGGAGAAGACAGTAGGTATTTTTTTACGTATGCACTCGTGTAAATAAATTTTTCAGATGATCAATCCCTACGCTCCACGGTATTCATTTATATTCAGCATTCCAATCAATCTAGCCGTGTAACGCCCGTTTAATTAAGGCCCGGTCTACAATGAGTCGTTAGTCGTTAGTCAGAAGTCGCAACTATATGTTGATCCTTTTCCTTTCTGGGTGGAAGAAAAAGGACCGACATATAGTTCCGACTTCTGACTAACGACTAACAACTCATTGTAGACCGGGCGTAATTGCTCGCCGGGCTCCCACTCTGTTCTAATTCATGTGCTAAATTTTGTTCCGCAGTTGCAACGATCCCAAGGTGTTGGCTGAGTATAATAAACTGAAACAAGTCACCGAAGACGAGCGGTCTATGCTACACGATTATGTTTCATCTCCACTTTTGAGAGGCCCTATCGAAAAGTTGTTGGAGAGACAGCGGGCTAAAGAAGCGGAGGCCGAGCTGAAGGATACACAAGCTAATGCTTAAACATCAGAGCATTTAAAGTACACCAATTATGGACGTTGAGGGGGACGGATTCTGTAAGCCTGGTAGTACGGAGGGAAGGAAGTTGAGGTTAAGGCGAAATGATAAAGAAAGGTATTACGACATACGTTAAAATATGTTAAATGTTGGTAAGTTTGACTTAATGTAACATGTACCTTTCTGAAAATATATAAGAATATATTTAAAGTATATGAAAAACATCTCGCAGTGGTTTTGTTATTACATTCTTTCCTGTTAAATTTGCACTTGTAAAGATATTTATTGATAGGAGACACTTGAAGCAAAATATCTAAATTAACGTGGAATGTTATTTTACTCAGCATAGATAATAAGGCTGCGCTCTTTGGCAATCGCAATAATGAAAACAACAAGAATGATACCGCTTCTACGTCCCAATCTCCGTGCGACGATGACAGTATATTGAATTTTAAATCGCCAAAAAAAATATGTTCCGTGCAGTCGAAGGTTTCTTCTAATATACTTCGGGATAAGGCCAAGAAGAAAGCACCGCACTGTAAACCTAAAATTATTAACAATGAAAGGAAGTCCAAAAGCAAAAACTCATTACAAAATAAAAAGATTCCTCGCGGGGTACAACAACCGTTGATTGAATCGTCTTTTTTCAAATCTGAAAAGAAGGAAGTAGAATCGCCGCAGAGCTCAACTGACGTGAAAACGGCTTACGTATGCCCACTGTGTTTAAAAAGTTTTAAAGATGAAAACTCGCAAACTGTACATACGAAAAGTTGTGCTACGAAAAATAATGTGTCCACAAAGAAGTTGATGGATGCTGTGCAGCTGCAAGAACGGCAAGCCTCGGAAAGGAAGTTGTTGGGGCTACTCTCTGCTCCTTTGTTACAAGACAAGAAGCCTGCTGCACGTAAACCGGTAGGTATTTAATCGTTTCAACGTCAATTCGATGACTCTCACATTGTCAGATTATGGGAACTTAATTGAAGTCTAACTTGAGCGAATCCTCTCAAAATCTATAATAAACGATTAAGTAGGTAACAAAATAACACGTATAATAAATAATTTTAGTTATTTATAACATTTTTTTCAGGGATCATGCAATGATCCTGACCTCCAGCTTGCCTTAGCACTTTCCAAGTCTCTGTATGAAAAGGAAGAGGTA
Organism: Vollenhovia emeryi; assembly: GCF_000949405.1. NCBI lineage: Eukaryota > Metazoa > Arthropoda > Insecta > Hymenoptera > Formicidae > Vollenhovia > Vollenhovia emeryi. The sequence goes on from NW_011967197.1 coordinate 948,239, forward strand.
GAAGAATGGGATGAAGCACAGATCATGGCAATGTCCTCTAATTCGTCCGTGCCAGATAATAACGTAGAATGTCCTCAGAAAGCAACGTTGCAAAGTTTCGGGTTTAGTAGAAACACGTTACCAACAGATAATTTGCCTACCAAGAAAACTAAGAAAAGTAATTACTTATATTAACTGATGCAGTTGATAAATCCTACAACTAATAAGAAACTTATATTTTAGTTTCTGATTTTGTCTTTTTCTGTTTTCTTGTTTGAAAAGGAAAGCTCACTGAACCAACTATTTTGCAAAGACGCACGGCTGTAGAAAGGGAACGTATTTTAACAGAGAGAATAGCTGAGATACTTATGGGATGTGAGGATTTTACTCAAAGATCCCAAGAAAAAACAGAAGAATCGAATAAGGAGAAACTTGTTCTAAAGAGTAAATTACTTCAACAATTACATAAAATTGTAATTACACTTAAGTTTTTGTAGTAAAAATTATTTGTCAGTCCGAACACACTGCACACTTAAAAATTCGTGTATTATTTTCAAGGAGAATACATTGTGGGATAGGACAAAACTAATTCTAATTCAAGATATATTTTATGTAAATCACTTGTCGCTTCAAATACCGCCAATAGAAAAGAAAGAACAGAACTTAGATGTAAGTTAACTATTGTGTACTGGCAAAATTATATATTTTAGAATACTATACGCAAAGCACATAATAATATCATTATTTGTAGGAAGAGCAGAATCTTATGAAACGTATGGAAATGGACGGAAGAAGTATAAAGAACGATAGATCTTTGGATAATGAACAAATGCAGGAAATGGAGGAAATACAAACTGTGGAAATGAAGGACAATGATGAAGCATTGACGATCCCTCCAAATACAGTCAATATGTGTTGCAAGGAAAAGAAATTTCTTGACAATCTAGTAATCAGTTGGAGAAACATACTTAACGACAGTTCTGCAAGTGACATTATTGTGTTCGTGAAAAACGGCAGATATATATGGACGCATAAATTAGTTTTCTATACGCGTTGCACAAATATTTTACTTGATGTAGTTTCCAATGATACAGAATTCTCTACTGCCAAAGAAAAGATTTGCTGGCACGACACGGACTATGATGTTGCCTTAGCTTTTTTAGAATTTGTTTATTGTGGGATAATCGATAGATATTCAAAGATACTTGATTCCGAGACATCTTTATCTGGTGTTCGAGTTTTAGGAAGAAAGTACAAAGTACATGATTTATTTACTTATTTGCGTCAAAAGGAATGTAAACCTAATGTAGCAGAAGTTAAACATGATTATACTTGTGAAAAAGATACAGAAATTGGACATCTAAATGTAGAAAGGACTTTAAATATTCCGAACTTGGGTAAATCTCCTAACGGATCACCTAATCGTACACATGATATTGTGGGAAACATTCAGTGCCCTCGAGAAACGCTATTACAGGCGGATGTCAAGGATGATTCTCTTGAAAATGATTATACACTTGCAAAGAACTTGTGTCTGTTGCAAGACGAAAAATCTGCTTTAATGTCAGATGAAATAAATTCCAGAAGTAATACACCCACAAGATCGGAAGCTAGTGCATCTCCCGATTTGTTTGATGACACGCCTGTAACGATACATAGCGATAAATCCACAGTACAATCTAAAGACCTCGACGATTCTAATATTCACATATTACTGAATTTGATTAAACAAGATGCGGACAATGACATCTGTAGTCAAAAATCATTGAAAACTCAGGACGCCGAATATTCGAAGTTCGACAAAGACGTACCTTCCTGTTCGAAAAATGTAATGGAAATTGATGCAGAATCCGAATCAAATTCCTTGAAATTTTCTACCGACGATTTGTATAAAGATTCTTTAGTCGATACTCCTCAAAGTAAATCGAAATATATCCAAGATCGTTCTTCAGAAATAATAAAACAAAAAAGTAATCTCACATTATTCATCGAAAAAGTCCAGAAGGAAAACGCGAAATTGGACACGGTACTAAATTCGAACGTGGAATGTCTTGCACAAACGTCTTCCATAAGGCAGATAAATCCATTTCATGTAGATAAACATGATGGTTTTGATCGGCTACCTTACGACAATGTTAAACAGTCAGTTGATACAAAGGAAAGACCCGGTAGATTAACTATGATAGAGCAGCATATGCGGTCATTCGCTGATAAAAATCCAGAATTTTATTCCCGTCTTTCTAATGAACAAGTAAGAGGTGTTAAGCAGACTAATAGTTCGCCTACACATTCTCTGTCTTCTAAGGAGATAGTAAAATCTTCCTATAATAATGTATTGAACGGTACACAAAGTTTTACTTCACCAGATAAGAAACATATGAGCATTATGAAACAAGACACAACTGTGCCAGCAGAATGTTCACAACACTCTGAAACAATGAAGCAATCGCTTAGCGAAACCTTTCTTGACATGGAAACGAATGAGGGAGAAATTTCTATGTATTCTAAATACATGAGGGATCACAAAGACAACAGCATAGCAAAGTATCGTTCAGCAATCAGTAGAAATAAATCGGACAGTAATCTGTATCATAAAAGTACGTCTTCTGATTCGATCAATAAAGATAATAACATTAGTGAGGATGAGAAAGATAAAATTTTGGCTCAAAGTGTTTTGACACAAAAGGATGCGGATATAATTCTTTCGTCAGACACAGATGTGGAAAGCATATCTTCCAATGTTAGCCACATTGTTTCAGAGAACGATGACTCCGACCATGAGGATACCATGTCTCATTCTTTAAAACAGTCTAGAAAAAGGACAGAAGATAGCAAAGTGGATGTAGAAAATGAAAACAGCAATCGCTTGCTCGAAGTTGAGAAATTTTCAAAAGCAATGACAAAGGAAGGAAAGAATATTAATAGTCCAACTAAATCAAATCAAGATAAGTTAAATACCACGGAGATAACGTCTATGACACAAAAATCTGGATTAAATGATGATGAGAAACAGGAATCTGTTCCAAGTCCGATTATGGTATCCTCTAGCCCAGACTTTTCAAAGGATGAAAGCTGCAGTCCGGTTTTAAATATGGGAAGCTCATCTCAAAATGAACACTGTACCGAAGATGTATCAGAAACAACTACTCACCAATTAAGAAAATCGGTTGATGTTTCTTTTAATTTTGAAGATGATATATATCTTGCAAACGTCGATATTGATAAATACGAGAAACCACATGTTTTGGAGAAGAGTCTATCATTTAACACGTTAAGTACGGCAGAATTAAAAAATAGTAATGCACGCAATACTAAAAACAAAAATCGTGAAAGCATCAAAGGTAAAGATGTAGCAGCGGATTATCGTGGAAACTTAGATAACAATGTTACAGTTTTGACTCAAAATTTTACAAGCATTAAGAAATTTCAAAGAAAATCTTTGTCGGAGGGGCAGATTAATACAAATAGGTTAAGTAATCAGGGGGCTACATCTACAAGTGTAGCCTTGCAATTTCAATGCAATTACGTTCATAACATTGGCAATGCACAAACGCCTAAAGTAACTGATAAAGATGTTACACCTCCGCCTGATTACAACAATATGGGCACTCCTGAATTACACGTAAGTTCATTGATAATGATAAATCTTGATCTTTTTTCACAAGCGAATTGTTAATTTCCAGAGAGAAATGAAGAAATATGGACTAAAGGTACAAAAGCGTAACAGAGCTGTGAAACTGTTAACGCATATTTATAACGAACTCCATCCTTTAGTGCCTGAGAAAATGGTAGGACAGCAAATTACTGAAATTTCGAGTGATGAAGACGAGGGTCCACCAACGAAAAAACGAAACGTGAATGATAACAGTTTGGAAAAATCGAGTGATGCCGAAGACAGTGATAATGAATTGCCTTGTTCTCAAGATAGGTAAATTTTATGTAAATATTAGTTTATCTTCTTGACAATATTTTTTATGACACTTTATTTGTAAATATAATAAAGGAGCACCGTGTGTTTGTTGCAGCAACGATAGTGTAAGTTCTGCAAAAGAAACAATTAACAAAGAAATGCAGTTTTACGAAACTGCGTCATCTGCAACACTGGAGAATTCTCCAGGTTCCCCTCATTCATCGGACATCACAGAAGCCTTTATGAGATTAATCAATATTGATAAAGATTTACATAATAAAATATTACAGTACGAACCTGTGGATATTGAACAGTTGCGTTCTACGTTAAAAACACATGGGTTTAAATGTAAGCTCTCTAATCTTATGAGCTTTCTAGATCAACAGGTACTTATTCTTCTTTTTTCTTTAACTTAGATATGACCATGTGTTAAGGAACATGCATATATAAATAATGTGAACTTTTGATTTTAGTGTATTACATTTTATACCTCGGAACAGAGCGCTAAGGGCAGGACTCGCAGGAAAACATAGTTCTACAAAAATGAAATATATCTGAGAACACCTAGATTTATAAGTTCTTTACAATTTGTAATAAAATATATAGACATACATGAATATCTGTAATTAAACATTAACACAATGGATGATATATTTGGGACGGAAAAATTTTAATTAACGTGATTCAGAACGTATGTTCAATAATAAAATGTTATTTGTACAGACATGTGTTTATGGTAAGATAATGAAATATTTTTGTATCATATTAAAATTTATTCAGAGTTTGTGTAATTCTTTTAAAAAATTATTTATCAAAATTCAATAACGGTTTTAATAATATTTATTGAACTTCTCATGAGTTTTGAAAACATTCTTGGGAATTGAAACTGATTTTAAAGAAGCTTCAGACGCATGTGACAAAATTGGAACAGGGAGAGCTTTCTGTCGGAATAATCGTGAACCACAGACTTTTCTCGATGAGTTTAAGAACGCGAATTGACATGCGCGTTCTCTACCGGAATAATTACAAATCTTTTATTTTCCCGAAAGAGGTCTCTCGTCTTAATCGTTATATTTGCGTTCCAAAACTTGTCAATAAAATTGCATAATTTTGCGATTGCTACCTTTACACACAGTGTAAAAACGGGCTAGTATCGTGCTGGTTGCTTTAGGTTTTCTACACGTTGCATTTTGTTGCATTTTTATCGGGTACGATAAGAAAGTAAGAATATTTCTTCTTCTTTGTAAAGCATATTGTGTAATAAACTTAAGATAACATGCTAATCATGATTTATAGCTTTAGTATGCTATACGTTGTGTATAATATTGTTACAATATCTTGTGATAAAAAATTGCACTAACATGTGCTAACCGGTATGTAGTACAAAATTATAATTTAATAACAAAAATATTCTTTTGTAGGATAGACTATTCAGTGATAAGCTTCAAATAAATTTATCAGCCAGTATGTCGGAGAAGGCAGCTTTACCAGGTAAGTTACATCAGACTGATGCAATAGTAGTGAGAGCTACAATAAAGAATGATAACAAGGATGGCAATAAATTATGTATTATACGTTGTTTGTGTCAGAGTATTAACTTTATAGCTAATTAAATAAGCAACACCAAAAACATGATACAATAAATATTTTGCAAGGTATTTATACGTCAGACAAGAATGGTAGCGACGAGACGGGAGATGGCTCGGAGAGCAGCCCATTTAAAACTATTCTAAGAGCAATGCGTCATGCCGAAAAGGAACCCTTTCCAATTATCTATCAGGATTCTCGTGAAAGTGGCAAGAAATATGAACCAGCATCGAAGACGCAGTTGAAAAAGATGCAGAAGATTTGGGCTAGAGAGCAGTACAAGAGTGAGGAGAAGGAGAAGAAGCTGTTGGATGATGAAGAAAAGAGAATTAAGAATCTCGAAGAGGCCAAGGCGATCATTGTAGAAGAGGATAAGACTCTGCCCGAGGCAAAACGTATCAAGATAAAAGATGCTCTTAGTCACAGAGATCAAAGAGTCAAGCTATATGGATGGGTGCATAGACTAAGGCGGCAAGGTATGCAATATAATTAAGCTTATTTCTAACAGAACGTGATAATTTATTGGGCAATTTCTATTGTAGGCAAAGCTCTTATGTTCATCACGTTGCGAGATGGAACAGGCTTTCTGCAGTGTGTACTGACTGATAAGCTTTGTCAAACATACAATGCCTTGATCCTTGCCACAGAAGCTGCTGTTGAACTGTTTGGGGTTTTGAAAGCTGTTCCTGAAGGAAAAAATGTACATTTGACATTATTAATATATCATATTAAGTCATTGATGTGCTATGCATTTAGATAATGTATACTTATACATTATTTAATTTCAGGCACCGGGTGGGCACGAATTATGCGTTGATTATTGGAAACTTATTGGACCGTCACCTTCTGGTGGCGCCGATTCAATACTGAATGAAGAAGCTCTTCCTGATGTACAATTGGACAACAGGCATATAATGATTAGAGGTGAAAATGTACGACAAAAAAGTTTTAATGCTCTTAGAGATTTTGATGTAATCTGTTGGATTTACATCACAATTCTAAAATCATATCAATTTCAGACATCCAAAATCTTAATAATGAGATCCGTATTGATGCAAATGTTCAGAGAACATTATAGGGAGCGTGGTTATTATGAAGTAACTCCACCAACTCTGGTGCAAACTCAAGTGGAAGGTGGTTCAACGCTCTTCCAATTAGATTACTTTGGGTATGCGATAGATAAATAGAACGAGTTATTAATCGTGCAGTTATCAGTGAGCTAATTAATGTTCTTTCAGAGAAAACGCTTTTCTCACTCAAAGTTCTCAATTGTATCTTGAAACATGCCTACCAGCCATGGGTGATGTATACTGCATTGCCCAGTCATATCGGGCAGAGCAATCGAGAACACGTCGTCACCTTGCCGAGTTCGTATATATATTTTTCATATTAAAGAAATTATCTGTCCTCTTTGTAACTATTTTTTTTTTATATCGAATTCATTTCTAGATATACACACATTGAGGCAGAATGTCCCTTTATCACATTTGATGATCTGCTTGATCGACTAGAAGATTTAATTTGCGATGTAGTCGAGCGAGTTCTACAATCGCCGTACGGTCAAGTCGTCAAAGATTTGAATCCTAACTTCCAAGTGCCCAAGAAACCCTTCAAGCGAATGAACTACAGCGACGCGATTGAATATTTAAGAGAGAACAATATCACAAAAGAAGATGGTAGTTTTTACGAGTTCGGAGAAGTATGATCAAGCTCTTGTATCTCTCTCGTCAACTGAATTCAAACAAAACGTATAACTATTGTCTTTTATAGGACATTCCAGAAATGCCAGAAAGAAAGATGACCGATGCTATCAATGAGCCAATAATGCTCTGTCGTTTTCCCGCTGAAATTAAGTCGTTTTACATGCAACGTTGCACAGAGGATAGACGCTTGACCGAGTCTGTCGACGTGCTTCTACCGAATGTGGGCGAAATCGTTGGCGGTTCGATGCGTATCTGGGATTATGAGGAGATGATGGAGGGTTACACCCGCGAAAACATTGATCCGACACCGTACTACTGGTACACAGACCAGGTAAGTACGCAGAAAATAAATTCTGAATTGTAAGTGGAATATTGTAAATTCGAATAATTATGTTACTTTACAGCGGAAATATGGATCTTGTCCTCATGGCGGTTATGGATTGGGATTAGAACGATTTTTGTGCTGGCTCTTGAACAGATATCACATACGCGAGGTGTGCTTGTATCCGCGTTTCCTAGAGCGTTGTCGCCCGTAAAAAGAATATTCCACAAGAATATGCATATTAACTCGATAGTTACACTTACGAGATGTGTTTCACTTTCTATTATAATTTTTTTGTCACGTTCTACTATTAAATTATACATGTATAATAAATTATACAGTACTGCGTTCTACTCTGAAATATGCATATATGATAATATTAATTATACATAACTACAAAGAAAACTTGTGGGAAACCTAAATAAAGGACCTATGATCAAGTATGTGTGCTTGGAGTACTCATTATTCTCCATCCTTGTGCAAAATATGGTGTATCATTGTGTGAGCTTGGCACAGTATTTGTATAACGAATAGTATATATGTGTTGGCAAAAGCTGGATACTTATAATTTGCACATATTTATTGTATAATTGAGTATACAATGCCATCGACTGCGTATATAGCGGTTCAAATAAAATTCACATAAAATTGTTACATAATTACATGTATATGCATTGTATAAATACTGACTTTGTTTTTATATAGAAAGTTCTTTTCATAATATTTCGTGGCGGAGAGTCGCTTAAAATTATTAGGCAATTAATAGTTAAATTATTTATGCTTTCTATATTATTTGTGTGGTGAAGATTTTATAATTTTGAAGTAAAGTGCAAAAGATTAATAAGTATTTATATACGTGCATTAGTGTAAATCAAACAGCAGAGATTTAACTTTATTATATATTATATGTATATATATGAACTGATAAAAGTGTCATTCTCTCAACAAGTGCATTTAACAAAAATAAATCCTTTGTTATAGCTTATAATTTTATGTAAATATACTTTATAACAGAACCATACTATACTTGCAACAATTACTTGCGGAAAGTCCTAAAATTTATAGCGATGGAAACAATACTAATTTAAAAATTATGACGTTACACATCTTCAACCAAGTTCGCATCGAACGGTGCTTAATCACGATTCACATGATATTTACAAAACTGGACATGAGGAAAATACATTTATCTTAGACATCTGTGAAATATTTTATTAGCGAAGCGGTCAAAACAGATGTAAATAATTTGACAAAAGAATTTAATTCTCGTGGCTACTAATCTTCTATCATTTGTTTTATCATTTATAACATATATATTAAACAATTCTGTATACATACGCGAGAAGATGAAGCGCGTTGCAGCAATATGCCGCGTTGCGCTTATCTCTCTCGCCAGGTGACTATATTACATTACGAGATAAAGAGATAGAAAGAGTTAGAAGGCAACACAGATTTCAAGCTCTGTATTTTACTCATTATCCAAAATTGCCCACCGTGTTTTACATACCCTAGATATCGTGCCGTATAGTAGCAATGACGAAAAAGCATCGAAGTGGAGTACCTTGAATACATGAGGATATGTTCGAAATAATTTATCGAACTATATTACAGAACAATAACTTACATTGCGCACACTGCCTCTATTGCAACAAATAATACATAGAAACCGCAGTTTCTCATTTAACATAAAGAAACATCTTGTTACGCTATGGTCAATAACCGCTATGAAAATCGGCTAAATCGTCTTTAAATAATCCGTCGCTAACAGAATTCATCATCAACTGATCTTTATAAATATTACATATATTACATATTAAAATATGAAGGTACATGAAGATTATTACATATCATTTATCGAATTGTTTAATATTACTTTCATGTGAGAAAGGAATGATTGATTAGTACATGCTGCTCCGTACGAAATCCACTTTAGGGAAAATACAGTGCCGTTTTTGCAGCAATTTCGGCGCTACGATTATCTGTGTATCTGTTCACTGCATTGGTTTTCTTTTTTTTCTTTTTTTCGTAGATCGGGGAAACACTTGCTAAGATTACAGCTTTCACTATCTTTAGACTATAAGAGCTTAGTTTTAGACAACAACAACAATATTCGTGCGGAATTTACCACTTTATCATGTAATAAAGTAGTTCTCGATGAAACGATATATATATTTATAAATGTAACACCCGATATATTAGCTTGTTACAACACACTAGCCATGCAAAGAGATATCGTACCGCCTGCACGATTCGTATGTAAAAGTAGTGGATATATCGTACAACAGCAATCAATTAATTGCGTGAATTTCTTTAACGATTCGCCTTTCATATTTATGTATATGTATATAATCAATAAATATCGGCTCTTTCGCATAATATACTTACATGGTATGCACTTCTTTTTCATCAACTTCTTTTCCTCTTTTTAATTCTAATAAAGCGTTTGTATTACACAATCGCGTTCTGGCAGTTGACGGACTTTCATCGAACCATCTGCTCCACACGAAAACAATCGACCCGCAGAATCCACGTGTAACTGGGTAACGCCCTGGCGAAATAAATAACGTTATGTCTCCGTTTCACGTTTAAGCAACTCGGTAATCACATCGCTACAGTACCTGTCCTATGTTTTTGAAGAAACTAGACCGTGGATGTTCACTAGGAAACGAATAAAGAAGAGAATGGACGGTCAAACCCCATATCTGTGGACAAAATATTCGTTCATTAGGAAGGGTGCACGGCACTACATTGAGGAGATGCGATTTGAAGAGGCAACGACTTGGTTTACCTTAATATCACCATCACCTGCCCCACTAACGAAAAATTCCTCATGCGGATCGAGCGCTAGACATTTGATAGCCGACTCGTGCGCTTGGAATCTCTGCCTCTGTTGCCGTTGTCGCACATCGAATATATTAATGTCGCCTTTCTTGCCGCCGCTGATCAGCAGCTGATGCTGCGGTGCCAGGATCAAGGCGCTGGCTCCCTGATCGTGACACATGAAGCCTGACGAGACACAATCGTACCGTAATTAGAGAAAGGATCAAAAGATCAATTATTCGTTAGCAGATATGCACTAATTATTCGTACCTTGTACAAGAGATTTGTTTTGCGGAAGTAATGTGTCCCATAATGCTACGTTCCGTCCTTCCGAGCCGTGACCCGCGGTGGCTACGAGACTGCATGCGCCAAGGAAGACGAAGTCTGAGGTCACTTTGCTGTGGCACTGGTAAGTCTGAAATAGATTCGACAGTGCCGAACAGAGACATGCTGAGTGATTCAATGTTTTTATAGACAAATTACGAGATCCTTACGAAGAAGGGTCGAGCTGTTCCTTCCCGGCAGGCCACTTGAAACAGACTCAAATGGCCATCGGAATCAGCCACACCGAACTTGTTGCCGTGTTGAGAGAATCGAACGCGGGTCACTTTGGCAAAAGTGCCAGGTGCTCTCGGGGTAGCGACAGCTGTCTGATGTCCCCACTCCCATAACGATACAGAACCATCTTGCGATCCGGTTAAGTCTGATATCACCAAATAAAAGTATAATAAACACGTTAATTACTTTAAAACTCTTCAAAGATATTCATGGAAACTGTATTTGTGCGTTTGTCAGAGTAACAAATGTACTCACATAATGGTAAAAGCGGATGGGAAGAGATTCTCCTGATTCCATCGATTTTATGCTTCAGGATCTGTCGAAATAAAATACAGTCGATTGAATTTACGAATGAAAAGATTCGTGATAAAAAAACATATATACATTTATATATGTAATATATTCCAGCAGAATTAAACGTAACTTTATAGATACATTCAGCGATATTAAAGTATAACGCAGTCTGGGTGTTACGTTAACGCAAAATAGGTTTAATAGAGTTGCACATAATAAACATGTAGCATGCGTTTCAAACGTTGCAGCGAGTTTCCAGTTAGGACAATGGCAACTAGTATTCGGCTGAAACTGTTTTTCGGCCCACTAGCTTGCGGAATTTGCTGTACTAACGTTTATCTCTACGGATTAGCGTTGAAGACGTTGAATTGACATGTGGACATGTACACGAATGTGGGTTTATATTGTATGACGAAATATAACGGGCTTCTATGCATCCAAATCTTACGATCCTTGTACTGAGAGAACATGAAAAGCGTGATATTTAAAACCGGGTACATTACTCGTGAAAGAAAATTATATGTACAATCAGTCGCAGAGAATTTGAATAGTACATGCATTAGATCCACATTCCAATCATGTTCATTTAATATATTCAACGTAATACTTGTGATAAGAACAGTGAGTTCCATCCATGAATATAACATCTAGGAGCAGATAAAATATCACATTGGCCAATCGAAAGAGTATACTATTTCTTTTTTTTTTAATAAAACCCTTGTATCATATATTGTTATACTGATAATATAAGCAAAGAAAAGTACAAATCAATGCACTGTGCATGTTGAGCTCTTAGACAAAATGAAAATGGCTAAATATTTCTAAAAACAGGTCTTACGGTTGAACTGTAAGATCCTTTGGCGATTCAAGATATATCTGACTTGCAATATACACGAAGATTTAAACAAATGTTTAACAATCTCAGTGATTTTCTTTTGATAATCTTAAATCTTTACAATAAAATTGCAAGCTACAAACTTACGAGTTTTAACATATTACAAATCAGATACCTGCTTGTTACCCAAAAAAGTTAAACATGAAAATTTGCACTAGGATAGACTAGGGTCTGTTAGATGTAAATCTCACCGGCTTTAACAAGTGTTTGCTCCTATCGGCAACAAATTGACAGAAACGCAGGTCGTGGGAGCCAGGAAAAGCAGGCATCCCCTTCATCTGAGCGAGCGAATGAGCCGCCAGTTCAGTGACGCAGACCAAGTTAGATGTTAGGCAAGCATTGAACAAGCAACATTGTCTCCGTCACCACTTGTGCTACCCTAACCGAGTACACCATATTCACGGCTTGCAAGGCTTGTCTCGCAATGTCTCTTGCCCTTATGTTCATTCAAGAAAAGTGACGTACAAGAAAGTTGCTATACTTTTTTTTAGAATTTGAACTGATCCGATCTCGATCAGATGAGAGAAGTAATCATTATATACTCAATAAACTTTCTTAGTTTTAAACAGGCAGAGATATGATAAATTTCTTTCCAATATTTATCATGTAAAACGAGCAAGCCTTGAATTTAGCCGTATCCTGATATGTGAGACAGTGCACATTTTGGTCTTAATATATATGTATATATATATATCATGCAATGAATGGTTTCTTTATAATTATAGTTCTTTCCCTTTTGGTGCAAGATTCTGCTTCTAGACTCGCATCGTTTTGAAGCATTGCCTAATGATATTACCTTTGTATTAAAGACAAAACAAAGATATTACAAAGAGACACGCTTTAGATGAAATGATATCAAACAATATACAATGTATATGCAGAAACTCAGTATACATATAATGATTCTTAGAATATCCTGGATAGACAACACACTTCCTAGTTAAGTCGGCATAAATCTAATTGTAAGTAAAAGCTCATTGAAAACTCCTTAGAATCCCTTGTTTTGCCAGAAAACTCTTATTGCAAATACTTATAAGCAAGTTAGAACTCATATATTAATTTTGAAAATACTGCAAACATTTCGTCAGTTATAATAAGTCAAGCTCTCTATATATGAGTTAATTAACTTCATTAAATATACAATCTCTTGCAAAGTAATAATTAACTGCACATTTTGTACACTCACGCACACATATGCATATTAAAACAATACATAGTGAGATTTACAGTTACACTCAAAACAAAAATAAATTCTTTCTACTCTGAGATATAACAAATAAATGAATGCAACATAACAAAGAGAATAAGTGAAATTTATTTTACCTTTATTAAAATAAACTCAGCATTCAAGGGTGATATATCAAACGGTAAGTGTAGCACAAATATGTAGATAAGAAATCAAACAAATAAAAAATAAAATTCTCTCTACATAAATTAATTTGAGTTATATTTACAAGATTTTTGAATTGTATTTATATAAGATATCTTTTTTAATCTCAAACTTGTTTCGTCATGTTCAGGATTATAGGTTTTGTTGAAACATTTTACTAAGAGATTTCTTAATTTTTATGATATGTATAATAATGCGACTTTTTGGTGTTATTTAAATTGGTATTATATAAATTGCAATATAATTAGAAACTCACCACACTTGCGCCACGTCCACTCTGACTGGCTATACCTGAGTGGGGTTGGGGACTGTTTTGCTGAGGACTCTGCGCCAACAAAGGACGATCTGCTGCTGTCTGCAAATGACATGTGTGTTAAATATGCAATTTATTATTGTGTTACTATAAAGACGTTAAGAGCCATACCTGTATAACTAGGAAACTGGTTGGCGGTACAGGCTCTGGATCAGGTTGTTTATTCAAATTGATAATATCAAATTCGCATTCATCTTCCAACCATGACGGAAGTTCTAGGAGCAGAGAAATGTTCATCTCTTGCACTTCCCGAGGTGTAGCAAGGGCCATTAAACCTGGATTTACCTATATACGATCATCGATCACATTATTATGTTATCGACATGAAAATAAAATATTCTCGAGACAATCTAAAAATCTACTTGAAAGTTTTCTTAGAAATAATTATCATGATTGAAAAGGGTTAAAATTAGATACCTGATTAAGACAGAAGGCACTGATGCTATCTTGTTCTTTATGGATGATCCTGACTGGTTCTGGCAAACTTGTAGTGCCACTATCACTACCCTTATCTTCTCCACGATGCACGCCGTCAACGACTGTTTGACTGCTTTCAAGTATCGTTGACAGGGATCTTCGTTTCCCAAATACTGCGCGAATGAAAATATCCTGAACCGATTCTTGTCTGACTAAATAACACCATAAACGATTGGTAGGCGCTGCGGATGCCAATCGCGTGCTGAAATCACGAGAATATTTCCCTTCATATTTCTCCCATTTCGAGACTTTTAATTTTCAGCTAAAGAGAGATATGCTTACTTAAAGGGCGTATTTCCTTTCTCTAATAACGATCGATACTTATGAATAGCCGGTTTTCCAGGTGTGGGAGAAGGATCCGGCGCACAGCCAGGTATATAATTCGCTGGGGGTGGACCTCTAAGCTCCAATTCTTCGCGTAGAGACTCTTGCCATTGCGCAACAATGCCCAATGTACCGTGGGTTAGCGGACTACTTACAGGTAATTCTAGAATAACAAATGCAGTATCTTGTTAATCTTACCGTTAACGTAAATTACATACTTAAAATATTATTTAAAAGATATTGCATTTTATACCTTGCATCTCTATGCCGGCGACAGTCAAAAAATCTTGTAACTGTTGTTGCAGTATCTTAACTATTGCTAATCTCATTACGCTCCAACTATACGAACTGGAATTACTATGCTCTGTATTATCCTTTGGTTTACTCTTTGGCTTCGAACCTGTGTCGAATACGTCTTCCTCTTCGTCCGTAGAATCTAAGTCAGATACCGCAGAATCGGAAGAATCATAATCAATGTCATCTGCATATTCAGTCTCTATGCGTGGCTGGAAGAGTGTCGTACAATTAATTATGACGGTAAAATAGAGATAAAGTAAAAATATATAGACTTTTATGATATTTATCTTCATCTACCTTCATGAGAAAATAGGAGATCATGCTCATTTGCGGCGAAACAAACTGTTCTCTATACGTAGGCTTATCTTCCTTCATATTTGGCTGTTGACCCGTAAATTGTCCCAATAGTTTCATATTCAGCTTGACGCGTTGTTTAGTCAACGACGTCATAGTATTCCACATGCCGCTGGCGGTACTTTGGATCTCGCTCGTTACACTATCGGTCCTTTCGACACTAATCGCGTTACCGATCTGACAAGAAAATACAAAGATAAAAATACGTACGTTTGCAAAATATAAACTAAAGAACTAACCAAGGACTAATTGTACCTGATTATTAGTGGTGCTCGCTACGCGCAACAGTTTCTTGACTCCCCCGCCAAAGAGAGATGCCCATGTATTGTTATCAAAATGCTGTCCCACTAATCTGTATAAAATGTGACTGTCGCAACTGGACAAAGCGTAGATGAAGAGACTCATATATGTCGCCACGAAAGCCTCGCAGAGCAAAATATTCAGTTTCGGAGTGTCCTCGTCTTTCTCCCGAGCCAGCAATGCACGCAAGTTTGTCACGCCTGGCCACTTAGCAGGTGAGGTAGTTATGCATACACCGTCATCCGTTGAATACCGTCGATGATATCTGTTTGAGGCTACTAAATGACCGCCCGAAAACGTTTCTACTTCAGCGACTGTCGGGAAACTGAAAGATGATCAATATACACGTATAATATCTGATCAGGGATATCCTATATAATATTTAATTCCCTTAATTACAATATAACTTACCTATCTGGCTGGTGATGTTTCATAACGAACGTGTCCGAATCGCAAAGTGACTGATAAATACAGGCGCTAAGTGCCACCGCTAAATCTCTCATGATGAATACTTCGCAGTAATGCGTATTTCTGTTAGGCATCGGTGGATTGCGTAGCTCTACTAAGGTCTGCAGCATATCATGTGCGAGAGACTACAAAAAACAGTATGATTGTGTATCGATACGAAAGAAATAAAATAGAATTAGTGTGGATTTTAATGAACCTGTAAATGTCGAACTGGATCAGCAACGACAGTCTTGTTGCAAGCGACGCTGGCGCTTAACAGAGGTAGCGTAGTGGGAAAAGGAAGAGGACTCAGCAATTGTTGTTGAGTCTTTTCTTGTTGCAATTCTTGCAGCAAGAGTACCAATTCCATTCTTACTGACGCTAAGCCACCACCCGATGCACCGTGCAATGAACAATACGATAATAATGTCCTCAACAATGTCTCGTTAGCTGAAAATGACATAATAATTGATTTTGTAGACTGTTTTTTTCAAAATTAAGATTCAATTCGCGAAAAGTTTGTTAAATACACTAATTTCTGAAATAAAAATGTTTAATTATATAACACTGAGATAAAAATTAATTAACCTTTCAACCATTTCTTCCTTTTTGCAGCTCTTTGTACTTTAGCCTCAAAATCTAACTTTTCCGCTACCAGTATTTGATGCAACGTTGGCTGCTCGCCAGGTTTATACGGTGGCACATCGTCGACCATACCGCCTTCGTCTACAAATTACTCTTCTATTAGCACCATAGATTTTTACCGAATCATAATTTTTAAGAAATTATTACTATTATGTTATTCATGATAGTTTATGCAAAATGAAAAAGATGTACATTCTGTCACGTTGTTAACGTCTCCGTCTGCGTTTGTACTGTAGCTGCACAGTTGTCTCAACGCGTCTACTTCACGTTCCAACCACACATATAGTTGATATCGTAGCTGACCTCCGTCCACTTCAAAACCTGTCGCTAACGTGGACAGCTCCTCCATTAAGATTTTCAAGCAGGCCACAAATTTTAATTGTTGCGCCATAATATCCAGCTGTCCAGCTGATTTTATCACGTCTACTAAAACATTTTTATTAATAGTAAAAGTGCGTAAAGGCCTGTGTCCACGATGCTAGAACTTGGACCAAGTTAAGAATTACTTGGCAAAAAGAGAGAAAATCTTACCGTTATCATTTTCTGATTTATGCACATTATCCTGCACTGTCTCTTTCTTGTCAAGTTTCATACTCATGGGAGGACTATCGGCGTCCTCACCTTCACCCGCATCATCATCCCAACTTAATTCTAATTTATCTTCTTCCACGCGCTTGCTACTTTGAGACCAATCAACTGATGACGTACCCCAATCTAAATCAGTAGCCGTTTCTAAAAGCGATATTTCATTAGCTTTATACATTCTTAATACATTTTATTTAAAATAATGACAGTTCTAGATACCTTTATTGTTGTTTACTGCATTTGACTCATTTCCCCAAGTAATAATACCGGTATCTATTTGAAAATCTTTAGCTCTGGCCTTACTCGGACTATTTAATAAGCCTATTGAAATGATAAAAGAAAGATAAATATATCATAATTTAAAATGTAGAGATTGTCAATTAATGTATAAATATATATATATTACTTACTGGGTGAATCTTCGCCATTGGTTTCCATAACTTTATTAGGCAATTTAGATAAAACTTCAAGAGCGAGGGCTGGGCAGCCAGCTTTAAAGTGTGCGTGTGCTGTTGTGAAATACAGTTGCCTTTCCAATGGTGTAATACTATCCTCTAACAATAATTGTTTATCTGGTTGACTCTTTGTCTCTGTGCCATAACTGAATCCCGAAATTACTACGGAGTGTCCTTTCTTCTTGTCTTGTGCGGTGGATGCGATATACTGTCTGATTAACAACGGATGTGTACGAAGATAAACGTAGAAGTTGAAAACGTTTGGATTTGCTGAAATAAATTCAAAGGATAAAATGTTTATTCTAGTGAATCCGTGTACGTAACGTACAAATGATATCGATATTATTTACCTGTAGTTCCTTCTGGCTTGTCAGATTCATCATTATACTGTGCATGCATATGACCGACGTTGGTCAAAAGCAAAGTATTGAGAGAGCCAGAATTATCCTTCAAGATCCACAAAGCCATGCTACGCAAGAATGGATCGGGATGCACTCTGCCCATATCTTGATTTTGTCCATCCTTGTCGCAACCTAGGATTTCTTCGTACAATAATCTTCTCATGTTAGGAGACGACGTATCATTCTCGTAGAGTCTAGCTATCACCATCGCGAGTTGAATATCGTTCAGTTTATTCAGGCACACATCGATGGCGTCCTTAAGCGCTCCGGCAAGTAAAAAGAACGCGGCTGCATGTTCGAATCGTTGCTTTCCGAGCAGGGCAAAAGCGTTCTTCAGAGCAGCTTTCCTCCATCGGTTCTCGGCGAAATTATTCGAGAAGAAAGTAGTCATCCGTTCGTCCCGCTGGTTTCTGAACAGACCCCACACCAGATTCTTCTTTTTCATTGCTAAGTAATAGACAGCCGCGTCTAAAGGATCTTGTTTATCCTGAAAGGCGGCCTTTGCTATTTTCTCCACGCATTTCTTCAGCACCGTGTTACTCCTGATCCACCAACCCACGCCAAGCTCCTTCAATACAGACCACTTTGGTTGACTTTTGGCATAAGACGGAATTAATCCTAGCAATTCCTCCTCGGATTCGGAGTGAAACGCCCACACGAGATTATTCGACGCAATACCCTGTTTCTGAAATTGCGCCCTTTGTGCCAACGGCAAGCAGCGTATCAGATAGTTGTAATGCTTCATTGCCAAGAGGAATCTGAGGCCGCAGTCGTCCAGTGAATCGGTGGACACAGTTTCGCCGTCCGGGATGCCCGTTAGATTCTCCTTAGCGATCGCGTTCTTCGCCGCGTCGATTGCGAATCTTTCCGCGAAGTCGACATTACATGTCGACACGGTATCCGCTAAGGCGAGCAGATGCATTTGGTCGAGACTGGAGAGTCCCGGGAGATGAGTGTGAGTTAAGAGACGCGATAACAATCTGCCTTGCCTGGGACCGAAGTGAGATATTCCTTGTCTCTCCGGCACTGAGGACCGTCTGTCTTTCTGACGTGAGCATTCATAATCCTCTTCCAACATATCGTCTAACGATTCCCCCTCGTCCAAGTTGCTGTCAAACAGCTCGTTGTAATCGTGCTTGTCCTCGCTCTGCTGATGCGGCAGATTCGTCTCTTTGTCGGCCATCAACAAAGTCCATAACGGGAGCGGAGAGATGGATGTGATCTCCGCGTAATCCAGCGTCAATTCCTCCGGTATCTGCGTGGTCGAACCTCTCGGTTCCAGCGGCGATGTCGTACCCATGTAACTCACCGACATTGTTCTCGAGCGCGACCAACCGCCGCGTTGCTTCACCAGACTCTCGTCGTCGGCCCGTAAGGTGCAGGAACTGCCTATACATCGGACAAGATGCGCCAGTATAGCCTTCACCCATCTGATTTTACCTGAGTTCAACAGTTCCATCAGCTGCTTAGGGTGATACTGCGGTAAAACCGGGCAGGCTATCCTCGACGCTTCGAACAGCCCGTAATCGGGCATGTAGTCGAAGCTCAAGTTCTCGTTTTGCATACCGCGCTTCTTCTTCGCGTCCAGCATTGTCAAGTTGATGCTACTGACGCGCGACAAATGTGGCATGGAAGACACGTTTGCCAGTCGTCTCTGGGATGTCTCGTGCGCCAGTGTGCGTAGATCCTCGTCGCGCAAATTTCGACTCGCTTGGAACTCGTCGGACTCCTGATGCTGCAGATTCGAGTGGAAGCAATCGTTCTTCGGATTCGGTTTCCACTGCGAGTACACATGCATCTCGGAGTCCATGCCGACGACCAAAATGCCGTCTCGCACCCAGGATATTTGCATGGGCAGTGGCGGCAAACCGTCTGCCGTCGTCAGCTCGATTTTGCGCAATTTCATCCATCGAATCTCGTCGACGAATTGCGGCTGAGCCAGTGACGAGGTCTTTCTTAATATCGGCCTATTATTGCTCTGGGATTCCTTCATCGCTTTCATGTTAGCCTGCGCTAGATCCGAGCACACTGGAGTGAACAGCATAATCTTGGAACCGACGCCCACAGTCAGAATATGCGAGCCGTCCTCCTTGGACACCCAGTCGAGTTGCACCAGATGTTTCTGCGTGAGTGGGCACGTATTGCCATTCTCTATAATCGACTTCCGCAAAGACTGCAGGGTACTGAACGACGGGACCGCCAGCAAGCCGGCGTTCGCTTTCGTGGAATCACCATTCTCCCCGTTTCTCGAGGACCTTATATCCTCGTGGCTGAGGGTCTGCAACACCTGAGTAAGCCGTTGTTTCTTCTGCAAGAACCTACTGTCGTACAAATAGCTAAGGTCTAGATGCTGATCCACCGGTATTCGTGGTAGATGGATATTCTTCAGATGAATCGTGTCCTCCAAGATCCATTCGCTGCCACCTGTGCTCTCGCACTCGTATATCGCGACACAAAGATTCACGTAGCGCGAATCCGGATCGCTCTTTGTCGGACGCGTAAACGACTTTCCGTACTTGTAGGCGCAAGCGATGCGTCCGCTGTAAGCCGCGCTTATATTCAACGGCTGGCCGGTGATATCGATAGTGGACTCCTGGTCTTTCCTGGTCATCTCCCACTCGCACCATTCGTAGTCTAGCTTCTCGTCTGGCCTCTTGGTCACTTTGCATTTCCAAAAACGTACAGTGCTGTCGCTGCATGCCGTCACAACGATGTACGGCGCAAAGCAGGCGGGATATATCGAGGAGCTACTCAAATGTCCCGCGGCGGGAGCGGCGTGAATTACCTCCACGCCGTCGGGCAATGGCAATTCCTGCGTGCAGACTTTCGTGGTGGTGATGAGAACGTGGCTGTTTTGATGGCGACGAGGCAGAAACGTCGAATCCAGATCAGCCTGACTGTCGCGACGACTCCGGCCGCCAGTTTGACTGGCTCTGCGCGATCGTCTACCTTCCGCGTGGCTCAGTCTACCAGGCGTTCCCTCCTCGTCCTCATCCTGAACCAAATGGGAATCTGGCACGTACATCATCGAGCCTGATAAACCGCTAGTTTCCGGTTGCGACGCTATTACCAATCGCCACATGTGCACAGTGGTGCCCTGCTGCGTACGCTCAAGGACCACTATGTAGAATGGCTCTTCGAAGATTGCCGATTGTTGCAGATCCACCATAGCGTCCAACGTAGACTCCATAAGTCCCAAGTCATTGGCCGATGTGTCAATACCAGGCAGCTTCTCGTCGCTTCTCTCACCCGTAATCAATTGCTCTTGAAAGACATGGAGAAACTGCGTGTTCTGCCAATCGTGAGTAGCGTCAGAAATAGTGTCGAGCTGTATAACGCATCCTGGTCTCGCGGTCGATTGTTGAGACACTATTTTTATCCTGTCGTGAATCGAGTGCCTGACGCCATCATCCGATGACATGTCCGTCGAGAGACTGGCCATAGAATCCATCATTCTGCTTCTTCTCTCGCTGATCGACACCTCGGCTAGTAACGTTCTAGCGTCAATGACAGCTTGATAAACCCTCAAACACTCTCCATCGCTAGCTACGAAGCAGGCACTGGGAGAATTGGATAAATTGCCCAGTGTTGTGCTTGGCAACAACGTCGGGATCCAAGCTACGTTACTAAACGCCGATATCTCGGGCGAATTGATACGTGCCAATTCGGAAACTCCACCGCTCTTAGATAAAGGCCCCACGGCATCGACACGCCACAATATCAATTCGCTGCAAAATCCAGTGGGCGACATGATATCTTTATCCTTACAAGAATCCTGTTTGCAGCCGAGGTTCTCGTTGGATCCCGTCGATTGGGTACCAGAAAATTCTGGTATATTGTGATGAGAGGTTGTTACAAGTAGAGGTAAGACAGGATGACAAGTAATGTCGTTTACACGGAAGCGATGTCCGGAAGCTCTACATGCGTGCCCTATGCTCAACACTTGTGAAAATTTCGTTTTATCCGCAAACGTTAATTGCCATAAGTTCAAAGTGCCATTCGAGTGCTTCGACACCATAGAGACGATCGGACTAGGATGAGCCAACAGATCCGTGTCTTGCCCATTTTTATTACTTTCCAATGCGTTAGTTTCCGTCTTCGTTTGATTTTGATCGTTTGTATTTTCTATATTTTTCAATAGTTCCTGACCTGCTTTCGAGGTCAAAGTAGATTGCTCCTCGTCTTGTTCTATGAGACTGGGCAAAGGAGTCACGACTTCATTGGGATCGTTTGTTTTTGTCGAGGACTTTGCAACTTCACGAATATTCAACAAGGGTCCACCAGTATTGTGAGAGTACATTGATACATTGTGACTCATTGTCGACGCATCGCCGAGCGGGAATGCGTTCGGAATACGAGTGGAAAATGAAATTTGCGCTTGTCGAAAAGATCCAGGATGGTATTCGTCCAACCACTCAATATGCCAAATCAAGAAACTCCCGTCTATCGGATGTATCGAAAACAGCAAATCCGGATTGTGATGCCAGTCACGTAGCAACGTTTCTATCTTCGTGTCCAACGAATCTGGCGCGTGATTCATTGTGGATGTTGCATCCGTTGCTATAGAATTAATGGAGGTTGTATTGCTGTAACATATAATTTTTTTTAATAGCATTTTATACACAATAATGTGTTGATACACTTAACAAGAAAGAAAGATTTTAAGAACCTACCTAAGACTGGGATGAGAATGCACACTATGTGCTAAACTGTGGTGAGATGAAGTAGTATGTGCAGTATGATGTTCGTCACTACTGTGATCTTCTTGGCTCATTGACCGGCCACCAACGACTGGCTTCGGAGCTGTTTGCAGCCGAACTCCTTTTTCTGAAAGGAATGTTATTAATATCTATATCTTTTTTTTCAACAATTTTCTACAGTATACTCAATAAAGTAAATCAAATGCATACTTGGTGTACATTCATCCTCAGAGTCATGTTCCACATGTTCAGCATCTTGATGCTGCAAACCTTCCTCTTTTTCCACTACTTTACGAGTCAACTCCTGCAGTATGTTTTCGGCTTGCATGGTAAAGTGCATTTCCTTGTTATTTAGCCAGTGTAGGATAAAATTCGGTTCTCTTTCGGGGTCTCCAGTAATTAGGCTTGGTACTAGCGGTATATCTATAACATTAATATATACTATCCACTGACGATTACCAATATTTCAATAATATTAAAAATATATAACACTAAAGTACAAAAAGAATAGAAATAAAATTTTTCTATTACTTTGTCCGTTGCATATTAAATTAATTAATACTATACCAGTTTCTGCATTGATACTAGCTGCCAAGTGGAAATGCATTCCTGGATAATGACCAGAGGTTTGGTAATTATTATGAAAATCATGTACAGAATATGTAGATGGAAGCGTTGGTAAAGTCGGTGCTGTGTGGCCAGCTTGATGTTGCTGCTTAGCATGTCGCCGAATGTGAAAACATGTTCTACAAGCAGAAAGCTTTATGTACCATTGCCTCATTTTATCAAAATTTCATAAGCATTGTAAAACCAGAGCTTTCTTTGTGTTTCAAAATAGCAAATAAGAAATATTATGTACTTCATGTGTTTCAGCCGTTGCATGAATCGATGTTTGTGCATATTATGATGACGATGCTTGCCATGATGACCGTGCCTATCGGAACCTTCAAATTGACTCATATTAGCTAAGCCTTCGATCTCAGGCGGTATCGTTTCTGCCCATACTCGACAAATATTGTCGCGACACGAAGTGACCAACATGTTGGACACAGAGCCTCTAATTTATGACAAAAGAAAAGACGGATTATTAAAAGTATAATTTGCTTTTTATATTGTTTAATATATAATTATTTTTTTTTTGCTAAAGAGTTCTTTCAAAGTAGCATAAATAGTATATTATATAAAAATAATTATTATGGTTCCTGTCTTATTTGTAAATGTTAACGCAGAAAAGAATATTTTTAGAATAGAATTATGGTCTATGTCATTCATAAATAATATCAGTTATGTTTGATTCCATCATCGACTTACTTTGGCATGTATTTACTTGTCTTGCGCCAAGAAAGGTGCGTTACAGCGCGTGGATGTGCCACATAAACAAAACTAAAATTGTCACTGCTCACAGACTGAGAGAAACTTGCATGGTCTAAACTTCTTGTTGGAAAGACTGGAAACGACAAGTAAGTCCATAGTAACTGTTTGTAAATATAAAGACCAGTTACCAAAAATACATACATTGTTTGTGTTCGAACCATATTTTGACCAGTCTATCGTTCATTCCTGTTGTTGCAAACAGAGTGCCATCAGGACTAAAACTCATAAGATGGACTGGTGTAGCTGTACGACATTTCCATACACAATTCCAACCGCCTGGATCATTTGCAATAGACGTGTCCCCGGGCCCCGGACTCTCAGCTTCCCCTCCAATGGAGAACGTTACTGTACCAGCTGTTAAAAAATTAATTGATTTTAACATTGCAGTAACATTGCTTCGGAACACAATCAAATGCACATATCTGGAAAATCAAGTAAAAGAAACTCAATATTCAATATAGCAGCTTCATAATACAAGAGGTGGCAAATTATGTTTAAACATTCGTATAAAATTATAATTATTTGTAATAAATAATCACTTATATTATGCAATAGCAAGATATATAAATTAAAACGTTCAATGTGACAAGCCGAAGGATTAAAGCATCTTAAATCATATTAAAATTATCAACATCTTTATCCGTTTGCAGCTATTATGTAATTGTTGCAATATATACAACAAAGTCAAAATTTTAATTGCACTAGCATCAGTCACAGAAATAACTTGTCGAGTTCATTCAGATGCATTCGTTTTCATTGTCCAATTCTCATTCTTATTGGGCAAGATATGCAGATGGCGACTTTTCGTAATCACAAATGCGGTGCATTAATAAAGCTGTAATGTGTTAACATGCAAGTAACACCAATGTTATACGTTCATTCTCGAAAAGAATGAACTCACGATCCTGAGAAGTATTTGCTGTAACATTATGATTGTTTCCGGTCGTGCTGACTTCTTCCGTTTGTAATGTTTTCGGCTTTGTAGCTGTAGGTAATATTGCTGCATCAAGTAATGAGAAATATGATAATTCTGATATTTTAAAATTTTAATTACTCGCAAGAGGGGAAGAAAACATACATTTGTGCAAATCTCTTATCGCAGGATATCAATGTAATTCAGTACAATTTGAACTTCCCATTGTTGTACAAGATTTAATAAAAATCATATCAGCTTTGTTGAAATGAAAAATTTACGAGAGAGTAAACTTACTGTGCTCTTCTTGAAATGGCGTGATATTTTGATGCCATAATTGTAACAGTTCGCCACCTGTTAACAATCTTGTTCCTTCTAAATTCCACGATAAAGAAGTGATATTCGATTCCGTTTGCAGACTTCCCGTTTGAACCCATCTGTATTCCAATTGCTGTAAAAGAACATTTTGCAGAGATTCAGT
Organism: Vollenhovia emeryi; assembly: GCF_000949405.1. Classification (NCBI taxonomy): domain Eukaryota; kingdom Metazoa; phylum Arthropoda; class Insecta; order Hymenoptera; family Formicidae; genus Vollenhovia; species Vollenhovia emeryi. The sequence goes on from NW_011967197.1 coordinate 973,763, forward strand.
AAGAATCTTTAAAGTTCACGTGCACACATAGAAATATAAAACGGAAAGAAGTATACAAACATGTGAACAGGTGCTGTGTATAAGCGGAGTTGGCTCGAAAATGCAGACTTGGTTTTCGTAGGCTGCGGCTATTTTTCCCGTGTCTGTGCTGCAGTCCAGACAGCTGATCCTGATGTAATTGTGCACAGCTCCGGGAATTATTTGAACTCGTTCAAAATTATTGGCCAAAATCACAATATTGCAGCCAGCTGCGTACGCCTGAGTGAAATGCATAGACCATAGTTAATACGCTAAATACTTCTATTTCTCAACTATCTCAAGTAGTATCACGCATATCATAGTTTTATCTTATCAAATTGAGTCGATCTCTCGATACGACATGTTATCACTTTATACGCTTCTCAAAGAGTCAAGTTTCCCGGCACTTGGACAGCCATTGCGAAATATTAGCACGAACCGTTAATATTTTAATCCGCAACGCATAAAAGAAATATGAGCTGTAACGTGCGGAACGATAAAACGCGCACGTTTGCGACGTTTGGCAAGAAAAAGCAGCAACTCGCGGAGCGTGAACGGTCCACGTTCGCAGGCCTGATCCAAGTGTCACTCGATCAGCTGACTTCCATAATGCGGGAGCGCGTATCGACATGAGCGATCGCGCACGAAATTCCGCCGACGGTATCAGCCGCTGGCCGATCGCCAAGGACGCGGGGCCGTGTCGGCGCGCGCGAGAGCGCCGAAGGTGGGACCTCGCGGCGGCACTTACGGTGAAGGATATTCCCTCGACGGAGCCGACCGCGTAGCAGCGGTCGCCCGCGTTGCAGGCGCCGCTCAGTATCTGATGACAATTCATGGTGTCGCGCGCACACGCGAGACGTTAGATCATCGTCCGGCGGCGCGATCCGCCGTACAGTATTCCGCGGCTGTGCCGAGCCTCGTATCCGGCCGGCGTCCGGGCGTCCCGGGCGTCGACGCACGGTCCTCGGTCTCGTCGGGCTGGGGCCTCCGCGATCCCCCCCGGAACTCCCGAAGGACGCGTCACGCGCCTCAGATCGACGCGACACGATGATCGGGCGGCCGCGGCGCGGCCATCTTTAAATCGACGTCCACACGAGCGACATCGTCGCGTCTACCCGGCGGCTGTGCGGATGGCTGACTGGCCGACCGCCGAAGCCGAAGGCAGCCGAAGGCGGCCTCCGGAGCGCACGCACGCACGCACGCACGTACGAGAGCGAACGATCGTGCCCGTCCGCCCGACTGCCGCGCGCGCGCGTATTGCGAATTCGCGTATCGATACGCCGGCGGGCGCCGACGACTTTAAGACGGCACCCCGCGTCGTAGGAATCGAAAGGCAGATGGGGAGGATATGGATCGTAATATAATCACGACTCGAATAGCCACAGGTAATCGTTAGCGACTTCCAAGCGATTACGCTATTTTTACGAATAAGCGCAATCTCTTCGAAAACAACTCGAAACAACTCCCTTTCGGTAATTCAAAAAAAGGACAATTGGTCGTACAATTCGGGACTTTATAACGAGGAAAAAAATTAACTATTCTATCCATGCAATAACTGTGAATCGTTGTAGCTCCTTATGTGATTTCAAGAGCATTCTCTTTACTCATTAGTTACATTTGTTCTTCTACTTTTTAAGATATACGATATATCGACGATACGTGAAATCTATTTATATTAATAAAGTCCTACGAGATAGGTTTCTAGTATGAGACAGCAGGTTTCCAACATCCAAATTCAATCGCAAATCTTTCGCAACGACTGCACAATTTAACAACGAATTTTCCACCGAACAAATTTCGCGCCAAGGCCAATAAATTCGTGGTGGAGTCAACCGACGATGCCTATTAATTTAACAGAAATCCCGCTGTCACATATTAGGATCCTATTTTATCAATCGAAGAAGTTTAACTCGCGATCGCTATTCTGTTTCTTCGATATTTATGATCTACAATAACATGAAATTGTAATAACGGTTTTGCAGTAAATATAATTAGCGGCGCGCTGAGAAAGATTAACACTAGGAAGAAAAAGTTGGTCTTTTGTAGACGCTACACCGTAGCCGCTTGTCGTAGAGACTCGCTTTGAACGAGGCAGGTGAACAGCACGTGTACCTAACATATGCACGTCGTACGTGCCGCTCACATACACAACGTCGTTTAACGGCAAAAGAAGAAAAATGCACGTTAGCTGTAATCGAGCGGTGAGTTTCTTCGGTGAAAAAAATTATTCACCGTGCGATCATATCGATCCTTTGTTATTAACCGCCACTGTGCTATATTTAGCGATTATCTTTCCGAACCGTCTTTCCACTAAAGCGTATTTGAAGCGCACTGGGACGCGTGCTCTTTTCCCTCGAATTACAGTGGGAAAGGGAAACTCTTAGAGGAAAGGAATCGAATGAGAGATCTGAAATTGTGCGCGATTCCTGGGAGGAAAGAGAAAAATTTATCCTGCATTCGAGTCGACGTGAAACGACGACGCGACTGCTTATCTTACGAGGAACTGACGCTCGGCTACGTGCGTGTGTCATTAATTGCGACCAGTTGACACCAATTATGAGGCACACGCTGGCATTCTGTTCCTAATGACGTAATCGAGCGGAATGCGCGAAAAATATTTTCACAGCTCTCATTGTAAGGCGTTGTACAGGCTCAATGTTACACAGACCTGACATACTTGATATTTCTGCAGTTTAAATTTTGTTAAAACACAAATTCTTTTGTAATATTTGAAAGGAAGTACACAACTGATAATGAAAAAAGTTCTTCCTCTTCGCCTCCGCGTTGTTATATTACATACTTGAAAAGACAGAAAGAGAGTAAATGTTTTTCTTTAATTGCGAAATTAATGCGACATCGTCGCAAGAATGTTTAGTCGATACTGGATTATTATAAAATTATGTAAGCATAGAGCGATAGAGGCATTTCAGCAGAATCAACAAGTATCTCGTACACATTTTTACATTGGATACCGTACAATTATAAACGAGGCATTTCGCCAGTTCAAAAGAACAAAATTCTCAAACGTATAAAATATTCAAGGCATCCAAAGCTTTGTATTATTATACTTTATAATAGAAACGTGATATAATACGGCACGAGTGGCATATCACGCGATGTACAAATTAATGGGGGGGGGGGGGGAACTGATTGTGGGTCATTTCTCAAAATTCCTCGCGACACAGCAATTACAATAAATAATCTTTTTGTTCGCAGATACGTATTTATATAAATATTTCCGTAGAGATGGAAAAGCGGAAAAGAATCTAAGAATTGCAAATTCCATTGTTTCGCAGCGTTGAGAAATACACTTCTCTCCTAGTAATTTTTGAGCCGTCCGTTCTTCAAGATCCCGCGGATGATAATCAGCGTCTGTGTTTGCGCGACGATTCACAGTAATGGAATCAAATTCCACCCTGTTCCAGCCGATTGACAGACTTAGCGTATCTGCGGAGGTAAGGGCAGTAAATATCGCGTGCAGGCGTATGTGTACGCGCATGTGTATACATTTGCGCAGATAAAAGAGGTATAGAAGCGAAGATATAAAAACCTAATAGCTGCCTGGTCCCCGACGCATGCTCCGTTTCAGGGTCTGGCCGTGGGGTGATATCCAGTCGGGTAAGAGAGCCTCGTCTGGTCCGCGTCGATCATTACCTGACGGAGCGCAGAGCCCGTCGAAGACGCGCGACGAGAGGGAAGATGAGGGTTCACCCGTCCCTAATCGCTTCTCTACGCCCTGCCCGGCGTCGCGAGCACTGAGGAACACCATCCCCGCGTTTCCACCCTCGTCAAGGGAGCCAAGTCCATGTCCGTTAAGCGTCGACGAGCCCCTGGTTCCGGAGGATACCGTCGGAGCGACGACCGGCTGTTCGGCTCGGGATAGCTCGCTGCCAGAACCCAGGCCTTTATCAGCGATTAAATAAACGCGGCCGACCTCGACTGTCGACTCGCCGCGGACCGGCCTTGGGGCGACCAGCAACCACGTCATCGGCATCCCCGGGATACGCGCGCGTATGTATGTAGAGACCAGTGTACGCTGCGTACGGTGTCCGTGTGCGTGCGCGGTGAAACAACACACACCACCTGTGGCACATCCGTCATCCGCCGTCGTATTTACGTCGGTCGCTTTGTCACACGTATTGCGCTAATCGGAAATTCAGCAATGATACCGTTCGCCACGGCGGCCGTTTCGAATGCCGATTGGATGCTGAAATCGAAACTAGTGTAACTTGGGTGAGTTTTACCGACGCGCTGATCGCAAAATGGATTAAATGTGAATAATGAATTGGATAAACGCATAGAGAATTCACACGCACGCGATATGCTTTTTTTAACGTTGAAGAAAGCACTTTATCATTATTATCTAACACTCGGATATATATAGCACAGTATATTCTATAAATTTTACTTAATGTCAAACGTACTTTGCTTGCAATAATTTTGCAAAATTATGACCCTTTATCAATCTTTGCAACATAGCCGTAGAATTACCGAAGCCATATCTGCATCGATCGTAATTTATCACTCGTTTATTTGTATAATAAACTCATTCGTACAATGAATACATAAATTAGTAATTTAAAGACACAAATAAAAAAATATTGATGAAGAAAGTGTATGATGATTAAAGAATTATAATCGACGCAGAGTATATCTTCGTCTAAAAATGAATTCGATTTATATCCGATCATTGCCACGTATAACATCGAGGTCTAGAAGCACCGCAATGATATCGGTTTCAACCCCCTGTATTCGCCGTCGATCATTGACTGGTATATGCGCGGATGAATTAAAGACATCAAGTCGATCTTTTATTAAATTAATTAGTTCTGTATTAATTTAGTTTTATATCTATACTATATTCTTTCTACGTTGAATTTTCCGAATGAAATATTCTGATACATTAAGAAGATTCGCATAAAATTCTTTCGTTTGACCGAGAATAATTTTAATTGCGAAGGACTAGGATACGGAAATAGCTATCGTCGATGAAACTATGACGAACCAGATGTCCATCTCCTTCCGCTCTATAAATATGGACGAACACGAGAAGAACTTGATGACAGGAACGTTGGAGCAGAGGAAGGAGGCCTTCAAAGAGGACGAGGAGCTCATGAGGGAAACCACGAAATTTATCAGCGAAGTGATAGAGACCGCCGCTACGGAAGCTTCGAAAAGAAAGATTCAGTCGGAGGTAAATGACTGAAATTTATTATTCGACTAGAAAAATGTCATGATGGTAAAGCTCAAGTAGCGATGCATTAATTATTAATAAAACTATTAGATATTATATCGTAAAGATTGGGTAATGCAACGTTTCCTTTTTTGTGTTTCAGGGAGCTGGCACAGGTGAAGGTAAGTACAAACCAATCTCCTACGTTCTGTGTTTTACGTTTCAAATATTTTAATTTACGGGATTGAAACTTTCTCAATTGACTCGCGTCGGCTATAACACAGGGAAAGAAGGCGGATAAAAATAAAATGGTAAATATTTTACATTTTGGAGAGGTAGAGGAAGAAAAAATAGGTAAAGAATAAGCGAGAAAAGACGGATAGTTGAAAAAGTGTAGACGACTAGATCGCTAGAAAGAGATAATTTAAAAAATTTATATAGACATCGTTCAATGTGTAGGAAAATAGAAAAATTAATAAGTATAATTAATTCAATAGACGCCGATTTGAATTGGCAAATAGAAATATGCTTATGTTCATGTAACATCTCCGTTGACAATGCGGGAAAATGTGTAAAATAAAATATGACTATATAGAAAACGAAGATTATAAGCAAGACCGATATTTATAAGCTAGACACATTTTACTTATTTATAAGCTAATCGTTTAACTTTTTTTGTCAAGTTATTACCAGCCAAGTTATTACAAGTTATATTAACTTATATTTTCTTTCATATTTTTTTTTCACACATTTTCCCGTGCCATCAATAGCAACGGAGATATTTCAGATGATCAAGTCGGGTGGGACACCCCGTAGAGCTACTTGCAAAGTAGAACGTCGCGCAATTATAATTACCTTTCGAGATTGATATTTATAACACGCTGGCTATTCGTGTGTGTGTGCAGGTAGTAGATTGAAGGGTGGCGATACCATCGCTGGCTGGAACAACCGTGCGCGTGGATTCTGCAATCGTATTCTCAATGCGCTTTGCCCGTGCTTCACTAACCATGGTAAATCGTAGAGCGATTCACGTAGTGACCGTCGCCACGCTATTTGCCAGCCTCCTTTACAAACAAGTAGTTTTGCATAATGCGCTCATCGTCATATCGCATCACCATCGTTCAGGCTGCAGACATCCTTCCATATATCATCTACAGGTAGATGAAGAACGAGTCGATCACACCGATCAATTCGAGTATCGAGCCGGTCTCTGTAAAAACACACGTTTTAATTACTTCGCTAGTTAGTAAAGAACGAACGTTCTTGCAGTCCACATTGGACTATTATTTCACGTAATGAAACTAATGGCCGATCGCCGTCGAATCGTTCGGTATTAATCATTCGATAAGTCATCCGATTATTCGTTTCGATCCTTCGCTGTAGATTTACAGCTCATCATCGGACAGATTAATTCTATCAAAGATGTCACAGCACACGCTTATCTTGCAAGATCTTTCGACTACCACAATGCAAATCCATTAGACGATACTGCATTAAACCTCTTCCTAGACATTTTTACAAATCAGTCAATGGATCTGTAGCAATTCGGCATGTTTCATTATTGAATGATAACTGGAAACGGCAGCTTGCGTCGAAACAGACTGCAGACTGAAGATAGAGAGCGGGAAGTTAATCACTCGTTAAAGGAGAAGGATGGACACTTAAATTTCGAACGCAAGCGAGCTGGGCGTTTTCAGAGTGCATGCTAATCTTGCATCCCAAGCGGCGCGAAAACGAGACGTTCTTCGCGCTGGTACACCTCTTGCATGCTAAGCATATTTAGATGTGGCAGGCGAGCGACGGATACACAATGGATATGTATTCTTTTCCCTTAGAACTGTTCGCCTGGACTCCATACCGGTATCGCTTCACAAGACCTTAACCGTTCGATGACTCTTCGGATTTTCCATTCCGTCATGCGAGTTTGCCACGAGCAGACAAACAAACAAAATAGAATTAAGTTCTTTCCATTATTAATTTGTATCTTGAATCGCGTCTCTCGTGCGGGTCAACCGAAAGCATCGCATATCCTGTTTGTGAAAATCGGCGCGGCTTTCCATTTCTCGGTCTGGCTGGAGTAGAACACGTCGTTAGGGAAGATATTAATCACGTGCAAACAATGAAGACTACCGTACGGCACACGAAAAGTCATTGTCGACATATGCCCCAATCAATTTTCCTGGTGTTTTGTGAAGAAAAGCGAGAGTTTAATCTGCTGTGGCTGCTGTGCAGCCGAGCGCGAAGAAAGCTACATTAGTGTTCAATGGAAAAGGAAACTATATAAATGTAAGTGAAACTGACTCGTGTACTTAATTTCTGAGCAAACTGTGTCGCCTTGTAGAGCAGTTTGATAAAAAATACGGTAATAGTTAGTTTTCTATTTCGTCCAACTTTGAGATAATTGTCATTTTTACTATTATGCCTTCCGATTCTGTAAGTTTCTCAAATGGTGACAGATAGTTCCTCTCGCATTATTCGCAACATTAAACTTTCTTTGATCCAACGTATAAAAAAGGAATTTTTATATACTATTAAACGAAAAGACACATAATATTTAAATTTTAATGTTTTTACATTTTCCTCTGCGAAATCAGCAAAATGATGATGGTGTGCATAAGCTAATTTTATATTATACGAAAGTTGAAAGATGAAATATTGGAATTTATAACAAAATATGTAAAAAGAGTTAAACCAAGATGTGATGACACTGATGACATATTACATTGTCGAGATTTACGGAATGAATAACATTTGACATATCGGATATATCAAATTGTAAAAAGATTATATTATAACCCGACAGAAGATTATATTTTACCTTACCGGTTTACAATTTGTTGAATATCTAAAAGGAATACGACACGGTTTTCAATAAATTCAGAGATATTTAACTGGTTGAACGTCTGTTCAAGTTTGAAGGCATTATCAAGGATAGCAATAATGCATGTGAATACAACTAGAAAATTTGTATCAAACTGTACACTTTACGTATTTATGTGTCATAGAATGTCAAACAAGAGAATTAGTCAAACGTACCGTGCTCCGTCGTGCGGTCAATATTAGTTTTGACTTGAAAATTATCAAAGAGGGTTCCGTTATAGATAAGCAACCGTAACGCAATAGCTTGCCAGGCACTGGAGAATCGGATCAATACCGTTGGTACGGAACTGTCAACACATGTATAAGATTATCAGAAATGTAGATGCGTGAGTAGGATTATCATATTTATTTCTTCCCGAATCTGTAAAGCCTCATTAAGACTACGGAAAGGATCATTTGTGTGCGGATCGCGTTGTAATAGAGAAATTAATCGGTTGCAAACATAAATTTCAACAGATAATCGACTAAGTTCTCAAAGCGCTGTGTGTTATCCGTATTCACATTAAATGTACCTGTGTCAATCAACATTATAAGCCGTTAGATATAATTGTACAATTACACGTTACACAGGGTATTCTCGGGAGAGACGCGATATACACGCGACAGCAGTTTCACTCAGAGATCAAAATTTTCTCTCAATAATTTCTCCCAGAATTTCTCTCAATAAATATTATTCAAGTCTGTCTGTGCCTATTCTGATGGAAAATCTAATTTCACAAACAAGTGATTCGACAAAATGTCGAGGCGAGCATCCACGACATTTGTCCCATTTTTTTTAAAATATTCCGTGGATATTCTCCACGATACGTCAAAAGAAAGGATCGATACAAATCGTTTGGGTTTAATCCCTGTGTAACGTGTCACTACTGTGTACGTAAACGGCGACGACTATATTTCGACGTTGAAACATTGGCGGAACATTGGAAAGGTGTCGGAAAGAAAATCAATATATCCACGCGGTCCTCGTTTTGGCCACGAATCGCCGGTTGCGGAGCATGTGCCGCCTACGTATTTTCACTGGCAAAAGCTAACGAAAGCGGGTGCTTTTCCCCCCTTTAAAGCGTCGCCTTTTCGCTCTTAATCGTTCGTCTATATGTGCATATTTTAATTCCGATCATAGTGTGCAAGGGGCATGCTAGGTGGTTGCGGGGGTCCAATATGTTTATTTTCTTGCACACACGCACACACATGTAAAACATACACACACAGACACATACACACCTAGCAGATTGTCCCTGATAATTTGCTGAACTGAATTCTCATTCGCATATTCTTGGAACAAAGGGAGACTACGCAAAGAAATACTTCACGTTGCCTACTTAGATGTATAGAGGGATCAACAGTGTATTATGTATATCGGAGACGAGTGACAATCAAATGTGTGTGAATTGTCGTGATATATGTACATATATATATGCGTTATATAAATACAGATATATAAAATTTCATATCGCGAAAAACTTTGTATTTTGCGTTACCGGGACACTCGATATATAAAGGCAAATGTATTATATTGCATCACTATCTTCATATCTTCGGTACCGCGAAATCGCAAGCAGTCATTGATAGATATCAAACTACCAGACACATGTACCATCGACAGACTCACCGCACTTATGAAAGTATTATTCTGAAAACGATGTCACGTATATAAATACACAATAAATATTTACGTTAAAAAGAACTGCAATTTGTTATTATGTGTATATATCCCTCAACCCTTCGTATGTGAAAATTCTGTTTTTATAGAAAAGTTACAAGTTGATTGGCTATTCGCATAGCGACTTATAGAGCAGAATTTTCGCGCATACGTATATCTCTTTCGAATCAAACCCCAGTAAAGATGCAGAGTTACGATTGACTAAACGTGTTGCCATGTTATCGTGACTATGGTAACGCGAAGCAAGCAAGACGAAATCTAAAGACAGTAAGTTGTAACGATAAGTTGAAGGAGAGGTTGAGTGACTATTTCTTATTTTGTAATTTTCTATCTAAATTACGTACAGACTTAATGTTTTTAATTTTACATTAATGTAACAATTGCCATAAAAGCGAGTTACACAATGGAGAGCTCGCGTTGTATACAAGAGAAAGCTAAAACTCAGAGAAAAGAAGAAGCCACGGAGCTAGACAAGAGCGATAAAGGAATTGGCGTTTGCAAGTCGAATCCGTGCACAGGATTGACAAAGCGAAGCAAGGAGTCCCTCGTTGGGAAATCTCGTAAAAAGCATTGCGATTGGATGAAGTCCACTTCCGATACGTATTGTCCAAATACTAAACTTTTCAAAAGTTATCACATGCATCAAAAGATGTACGATCGCTTGGAAAAGTATGTTAAAGATGAATTGCGGACTTTCGATTTACCTCAAAAATGTGAAACTTTGTCCAGGTAAGCTGTTAACAATTGTTAAGCTATTATTTGTAAAGTATAATTATTTGCTTATTGCAAAATGTAACATTACACGTTCCCGTGCGTTTATTCTATGTAAATTATGTATCGATTTTTATTTAAAAGATTTAAATAAATTTAAAGGCATACTGTGGCGCCGAAGAAAAAGGAAAAAGAAATGACTTGTCACAAGGACGATTACTATATGTCGCTACGTCGACGGAGGGCCGAGTTTCGAATGCATCTGATTAGGAAGATCAAAGGGCCGATGAGACGCGACGAAATCTGGCGCGAGGATAAAATGGAAATTTGTCGCGACTATGCAAAAGAGCAGACGGTTTTAGACAACGATAGCGTTTGCGGACAAACGGCAGCAATTTCGAGCAACGTCGACGATATCGCCGACATTTGGCTCACGGAGGAAGACAAGAATCTCTTGAGGTATTACTACTACATTCTACATGAGGTTGACGACGCTCATGCAGGCACCTTAGATTCTGAAACGTTAAAGAAGATCACGAGCATGGTGTCCGCTGAATGGCAGGAGAGACATAACGAGCGCTTCAACCAATTGATTCGGGAATTAACAAGTGACTATGTTACAAGCATGAAAAAATCGATTGTCGACTTTGTGCTGCAGGAACCTTTCGAGGAGGTGTTCTGTGCTCCGGTAAGTACGACATACACGACACGTAACGTATCACCTCTGCACAAGAAAAATGACACAAGTGAAAAATTTAACAGGAGGACGATTTGAAATTTTCGATCTTAAATTATTTTTATCCTTTTCCTTTTCTCGCGTTGATAAATCTGTCTCCATAATGTGAGAATCGTATTTTTGTTTTAAACGGTCCTTTTCTTTACCATCACTATTTTTAAACGAAATGCAATCTTCGCATTGGTTTTATTCAGGGCGAAACTTTTGTAACTGTGCATATGGCGTTTTTTTTTAAATACAAGTATACTTTTTCGAGTTGAAATTATAAAAACGCAGAAACTGATATTTTTCACTTGTATTACTTTACTGGCGCAAAGGTGACATATATGGAATAAAGTATTATTTCATACTTGACTTTTTTGGACGCCTGATGAACGGCGTTCGACAATATGCCCTTTTGCCGATAATCCTACGGTCGCTTTTCACACTCGATTGCTTTTGCGATTACACGTTCTGCACATTACAGCCGTTGCTCTCCCGAGGAATCGCTGAGTTGTTGTTGCCGGAGCACAGTGTTAAGTACCAAAAAATAAAAGCAAAATTAGAGAAGAGATCGATCATCCTTTATCACCCGTGCATACGCAAAACTTTAGATCACTGGTATCGTGAATACGGGTTAGTAAATTAAAGTGGCACAAAACATCAAAATACCGGTATATGAATTAATTCTTATACCTACATTAGCTTCAGTATAATTTCGCAATTCGTAGAGAGGCCAAACAAGTAGACAAACGAGAACTGGCGTCGTACAGACAATCCTACGATCTTTCGAAATTCGATTACAAATTTTTAAGAATCCTCAGGGACACGAGCGATGATCTTCTCAAACGATGGCTGCCAAAGATCTGTAATATTTTACTCGCAGTAAGAAATTCGCTTTATTATTTAAGCAGTAGTATTTTTCTATCGATGCTAACTTACGACTGATTGTCGTCGAAATTTTCATGTTCAGGCTTCGAAGAAGGGAAGTTTGCCACCGGTGAACAATCCGCAATATAACAGATTCTTCAATTGTCTTGCCTACGTCATGGAAGATCAATTGCGAGACTTGTGCTTGCGTTCGATGGAAGATTATATTAATTATCTCACGGACGTCGGCGTAAGTGTATTTTACAAACTTTGCTGTTTGATAAAAAATGTTTTCAGTGTACATTTCAGTTCATTTCAAGTATATTAAATATAATTATTATGAGCAGCATACAAATTGCGGCTTTAATATAAACGTTGTGGTACGAAACACATCCATCGTTTTTGATCCTTCATTCAAAGCATTTGCGAACGGGCTTTCAATGTTGCTGAATTCTCTTTATGATGCTGTAACAACGTTACCACGAGCGGAAGTAAAACTCGGATGGATTTATCCGGACAGTACTTCCCCTGAATTGCTCAAGGTATATGAGTCCTGTAATATTGAATTATTCAGAAAATAAATTTAGAAAATAAATATTATACTTAATAAATTAAAATAATGATAAACGATTAGTAAAATTATATTACAATATAATTATTAAATTCCTATACGTTTCCATAGCCAATGATTTCTTCGGATCTTCTCGAGCAACACGCGAACGTCGTATCAAATTTAATTCAACGATATAAAATTGATCCAGAAACGCAACTGCACGAGTTTGATAAATACATGAGTTTAATAAACGACAACGATATAAATTACGTCCGGGACTTTGTGAAGGCCCAGCCGCCTAATCCGTACCAGAAATATTGCGAACTCGTTGATTATTATGATCGTTTGAGCAAGAATATTCTACTCGAATTTTATTGGACGTCTTTCACTGATCTCTTTGAAGTTTGCAAGCATTATATTATAGAACATCTCGCTTCTATAGCTGTTCATCTCAGAGGCGAATTAATTTCAAAAATGGTCGCTGATTATCAACAAAAAGTTCGAGCGTACGTTTCTTGCTTATTTTTACAATTTATCTGACTTTGCGATTAAGAAATCTAATAATAATTTTATTATTTAATAACAATTTTTACTATCAGTATAGGAGATGTTTATCAAAACATCGCAAACCAAGCATTAAGTATACCACCCAACACGTCGGAACTCATGAAATTGCAGGCTTTCATACATAAATCTGAAACAGAGACAGTTTTCGAGCTAGAGAATAGATTGAGAGAAGTAATGAAATATATAATATTTTTATCGGATTATCACCATTTAACGCCGGTCGAGTTGAAAAGCAATAATTTTGCCTTTCACTGGTGAGCGCGCTTAATCATATTAATTTAATTATATTCATTATAATAATTTAATTCGCAGTAAAATTTGTTCTGTAATTCAACATAAAAATAAATCTGAATGACATAATTACATGTGGAGGAATTGTTTAAGTAATGTCTAGAAATTTTGAATGATGTGAATAATTCTGTTGAAATGCTCGTATACTTAGGTACCACACAATGCCTGAAATTTTCGAAAAGCACCGAGAAATAATCGCAGGTAAAACGGGTGAATATCAGGCAACGCTCAAAACCAGAATCGAAAAGTTTGAACAGGATCTTCAGATTTATGAGAAATACTGCAACGAGTTGCAATATTGGAGCAATATCGAAGAGATACAACGATACAAGAAAAAAGCTACGAGCCTCGATAAAAAATTGATTGCTGCTATGAATACAATTGCTGAATTCAACGACGAGGAAAAATTATTCGGTTGGGAAATGTCACAGTATCCCTTAAGAAAGAAGGTAATACAAATTCAATTTGAAAACATGAAAAAATTGTTTTACATTTATACTCTCTACCTTGCCTATTCCTATTTTCTTGCATTTTTCTCTACGGAAGAAATAATATTATTTTTATTGATAATTAGATAGCCGATAAATTGGCACCCTATAAAAAATTCTATGACATCGCCTGCGAATTTTTAACTAACTACGAGAATTGGACCGAGGCTATGATAGGCTCGTACGATCCGGAAGTGATAGAGACCGAAACGGGCGTAGCATTTCGCACGGTATACAAGTTGGAGAAGGCTTTTCAAGAGCCTGCAGTGAGGAAGCTGGCGGAAATTGTAAGAATGAAAATCGAAGATTTTAAAGAGCATATACCGGTGATGCTGACTCTTGGGAATCCTTCCCTGAAAAGCCGTCATTGGGAGCAGGTTTCGGAAATTGTTGGGTTTCCGATAAAAGTCGATCAATACATGACGTTGGCCAAGGTGAGTGCAAGCCTGACTGGTTTGTCATTGGTTACAGATCGTAATCGTATCTACGTTCGCAGATTCTCGACTACGGCTTAGGCGACTATGTCGCGAAATTCGAAACGATATCCGAGGCGGCCACTAAAGAGGGTAATTTAGAGAGAGCTTTATTCAAAATGTATTCCGACTGGGCGGATATTGCGTTTACCATCAGTCTTTATCGTGATACCGGTACATATGTTATTGCCAGTGTGGAAGAGATACAGCTATTGCTTGACGATCATCTAACGAAAGCTCAGACCATGAAGAATTCTCTTTACATAAAACCGTTTGAGAAAGAAACCCTGTAGGTTTACATTACTTAACTCTAAAATAGCAAAGTTTTAATTTCTTTTATCACTTCTTTGCTAAATGAAATTCGTAGTCATTATTTTTTATGCTATTAGAGAATGGGAAGCTAAATTGCTCTTGCTGCAAGATATTATGGATTATTGGCTCAAAGTTCAAGCGACATGGATGTACCTTGAACCGATCTTCTCATCGCCGGATATACAGCAACAGATGCCAGAGGAAAGTCGGCGATTTAGCGCCGTAGATAAAGTTCGTAATTATTCGCGATGTAAATTAAATCGCCGCGTTGTCGCTCACAACATACAAATTAAAAAATTTTAATTATATGTATAAAATAGATCTGGAGGGAACTTATGACAATTGTCGCGGGTAATCCAGCAGTCATGGTCGTCGTCGATATTGAGAAAATGCTAGATCGCTTGAAAAAATGTACCAATTTGCTTGAATTAGTGCAAAAAGGACTTGCCGCCTATTTAGAAAAGAAAAGGCTCTTCTTCCCGCGATTCTTCTTCCTCTCTAACGATGAACTTTTGGAAATCTTGTCTGAGACAAAGGATCCCACGCGGTACGTTTCATCATATGCTGCTTATTGTCATATATCTTCGACTTTTAACTCTGTATTTCTATTATTATCGTAGAGTACAGCCACATTTGAAAAAGTGCTTCGAGGGCATCGAAAAATTGAATTTTACCGATGCTATGGAGGCCACAGCTATGATGTCGTCCGAAGGAGAGGAGATTATTCTCGAGGACGTAATCGATACGACTGCTGCGCGAGGACAAGTGGAGAAGTGGCTCCTTGAGCTTGAAACAGATATGAAAAAAAGCGTGAAGGCTCAGGTTAATTGGAATCGATAATGATCTCGAATAAATGAATAATTGAATTATTAAATATGTCGATTCGATTTTCTTTCAGGTGATACGAGCCAAAAATGCCTTCCCGACTAAAGCTAGGAGTCATTGGGCTTTAGAATGGCCGGGACAGACTGTTCTCTGCGTCAGCAAATTATACTGGACGACAGATGTTACTGTTAAGCTCCCGAAGGGCTTCGAGAGCTTAAAAGATTACATAGATACATGCACATATGAACTTAATGAAATTGTTAAGCTCATCCGCAGTAAATTATCAATGCAGAATCGAACTACTTTGGGTTGGTACTCTATTTAGCGATGTATTACATCGATCTGGAAATATTTCTTTTTCTCTTCCTTTTATTCGCAGAAGCTTTAGTAACGCTGGATGTTCACAGTCGTGATGTGTTGGCACAGCTCTGCGAACAAGGTGTAAATCAAGTCATGGACTTTAAGTGGCTTTGCCAACTAAGATACTATTGGATAGTGAGTAGATTCAGATATGTGTGATCTTTTTTTTTAGTTTGTTATAATTTACATTTGCTATCATATGTACATGTTCAGTAACAAGATTTATACTTCTGACCTTAGGATGAAGACTTGTTCACGATGATGATAAATTCCAAGCTGGGCTATGCGTACGAGTATCTAGGCAATACGTCGCGATTAGTGATAACACCGCTCACCGATCGATGCTATCGCACCTTGTTCGGTGCTCTCAGCCAGCATCTCGGCGGCGCTCCGGAAGGACCCGCTGGGACAGGAAAGACCGAGACTACCAAAGACTTGGCAAAAGCAGTCGCCAAGCAATGCGTCGTATTCAATTGCTCGGAAGGATTAGACTACATCGCCCTGGGCAAATTTTTCAAAGTGCGTACTGGAAAGAAATGTTAATCTGACAGTGTACAGATACACGAACGTGTAGAGAAAGTCCCCTATTATGAGATAAGATTGTAATATGGGATAGCGGGGTTTCTGTTAAATTAAGCATCATCAGTTGATCCCACCATGAATTTATTGCCCTTGAAGCGAAATCTGTTTAGTGGAAAATTCATTGTTAGATTATACAATTGTTGTGACAAAAGATTTGTGATTGAATTTGGGTGTTGAAAACCTGTTACCTCATATTAGAAAACTATCTCATAATAGAGGACTTTCCTCTGTTTGTATACTAGGTTGAAGATCAAATATAATTTTTCTGCTGAAAAAAGGAAGATAGTATGGCATGTATGTAAAAAATTCCTTTTCTTGTTCTGAATTTATATCGAATAATATTCCACAGGGACTAGCCAGCACGGGTGCGTGGTCTTGCTTTGACGAGTTCAACCGTATTGACCTAGAAGTGCTGTCGGTAGTAGCGCAGCAGATACTAACTATTCAACGAGCTATACAGGCGGGAAAGAAGATTTTAATATTCGAAGAAACAGAATTAACTCTGGATCGTACTTGTGCGGTATTCATCACAATGAATCCGGGATACGCTGGCAGAACGGAATTGCCAGACAATCTGAAAGCTTTGTTCCGACCGGTAGCTATGATGGTAAGTTCAAAAACGCGCCTTGAAAAAACATACTATATGTTACCGTACAAAAATGTGTTTCCTTCGTATTCAATAGGTACCGGATTACGCCTTAATAGCGGAGAACATTCTCTACTCATATGGATTCTACAACGCGAGGCCTTTGTCTATTAAGATAGTTATGGCTTATAAATTATGCTCGGAGCAACTGTCCAGCCAGAATCATTACGACTATGGCATGCGAGCGGTGAAGTCTGTCTTAATAGCAGCAGGAAATTTGAAATTGAGATATCCTGAAGAAAACGAGGATATGTTAATCCTGCGTAGTATTAAGGATGTGAATTTACCGAAATTTCTTAGCGAAGATATACCGCTGTTTCACGTACGTGTATACGTTTACGCGTAAATAAGGAGAAAAGATCGTTAAAAATGTGTTATTTTAGGGTATTATCTCGGATCTTTTTCCCAACGTGCAACTGCCTGAACCGAATTATGTGCACTTAAACGCGTCCGCATATAAAGCATGCGCCGCTGCAAACATTCAGTGCGTCCCTGTGTTTCTGGAGAAAATCCAGCAAATATACGAGATGATGTTGGTCAGACATGGATTCATGATCGTCGGATATTCCTTTGCCGGCAAAACTACCGCCTACAAAATGCTGGCTGACGCACTCGAGATTTGCGAAGAAAATGTAAGCGCTTCGAATTTTTATTGTCACCCCAGTAATTCCGTTCAAAAATGACAGAAGCGATTATATCAGTATATACTGATGAAGTCGACTAAGTTTAGTGCTGATTTCGAATAGAATTTGATGAACGAGCGCAAAGTGGAGATTACGGTGATCAATCCGAAGTCGATAACTCTGGGACAGTTGTATGGGCAGTTTGATCCAGCGTCCCACGAATGGTACGACGGTATTCTGGCTACTAGCTATCGAGCTTTTGCAACCTCGACAAACGACAACCGAAAGTGGTTGGTCTTCGATGGCCCGATAGACGCGATATGGATAGAGAGTATGAACACCGTTCTCGACGACAACAAAAAGCTGTGTCTAATGAGCGGAGAGATCATTCAGCTGGCGCCGACGACCAATTTGATATTCGAGCCACTAGATCTGGAAGCTGCTTCACCAGCAACAGTGTCTCGTTGTGGTAAACGAGTCCTTTAATAACAAGTAAACTACAAATCTAGAATTAGATGATTGACAAATTATTCAAAACAGGAATGATTTATATGGAACCTGGGGCGTTAGGATGGGAGCCCTTGTTAAATTCTTGGATAGCCAAATTGCCAGAAGTGATAGACGAATGGCTACGAGTCTTTTTGTATGAATCGCTGTTCCTTAGATTTTGTAAACCCCTTTTTCACCTATTACGTCGGTGTAATGTAAAGGTAGAGAAGATCTAGTCTCTATTTTTATAGATAGATATCTAATCTAGAATTATATGTATCGCGCGATAGATACTGTTCATTAATTTGCAGGAAATATGTCCGATGCCCGACTCAAACCTTTTACGATCCGTCACTTATCTCATGGATTGTTTCTTGGATGACTATTATAATGAAGAAGTAGTAAAAAATATAAGTGAACTTGATCTTCGAGCACAGATAGAAGTTAGAATTGGTCAAATAGTTATAATAAAATGTTACAAGTCGTAATGAATTAACTTTAAATATTTACGTAGGGTTCGTTCTTCTTTTCGTGCATCTGGGCAATGGGAGGCACCTTGGAAGCTAAATACAAGGAACCATTTAGCATCTTATTCCGTGGGCTTCTGGAGAAAGAATTTCCACTTGCACTAATGAATACATTTCAATTACAAGAATCTGTTCCGCCGCCCTTAAAACCTTATATATTTATCATGCCAAAGCATAATTTGGTATTTGATTACAGATTCATTAAAGAGGTAAACACATTCGATAATTTTTCTAATTTGTACAAGTATTTTTCTACGTATTAAAAGAGCCTGTTTCTATTTCGCTAAATTTTATCCTGCCAAGTCTGTGTTACCTTTTTTATCAGGGCAAAGGAAAGTGGAAGTTATGGTCGGACGAGTTAATATCGGCGCCGCCGATTCCCCGTGACATCCCTGTCAACCAAATAATCGTGCCAACCGTAGAAACGATACGGTACACTGCGCTCTTTCAAATGCTGGTGCAACACGAGAAGTCGGTGCTTTTTGTAGGTCCGACTGGCACTGGCAAGTCGGTATACATAATAGACTTCTTGTTAAAGAAGAATAATGCTGCGGTGAATAAGCCGTTGCTGATCAATTTTTCCGCGCAAACCACTGCAAATCAGACGCAAGATATTATTATGAGCAAATTAGATCGTCGGCGTAAGGGTGTTTACGGTCCTCCTATAGGTAAACGATGGATCGTCTTTGTCGATGATGTCTCGATGCCGATGAAAGAAACGTTTGGGGCGCAGCCACCTATAGAATTATTGCGACAATTATTGGACCATTGGCAATGGTAAAGTATCCTATGAATGAAAAGTATTACATACTCAAAACATTGATTATATAAAATTTAACTTCAGTAAAATATTTGTAATTTTCATTACGTTCTTGCTGGCAGGTATGACAGAAAGGAAGGAACGTTAATAAAATTGATCGAGATCCAATTGATGTGCGCAATGGCTCCGCCAATCGCTGGCAAAGATGTTACGTCGCGATTCAAACGACACTTCTTCGTTCTGGCAATATCTGAATTCGAGGATAGCGTTATGATCACGATATTTAGCAAAATTGTCCTGTGGCATCTCGATACGAGGTCTGTAAATTTCAAAATATTAAATAAGATTACTCGGGGAATACGTTGTAAGTTTATCCCGAGTAAATTTCTTGTTTTACGAGAATCCAGAGATCTATAATATATGTAAAGATTTCTTTGCGCATTGTAGGGGTTTCAGCAAGGAATTTGATCCATGCATTGATCAAATCGTTTTAGCAACCCTAGACATTTATAAAGAAAGCTTATGCAATTTGTTACCGACACCTGCAAAATGCCATTACATGTTTAATCTTCGTGATTTCTCCAGAGTTATCCAGGTTGCTTAAATCGCTAAATCATCCTGTTTATTCTATTATTATCTACACTTTCAAGAAACTTTCTTATTGCAATTATCACGCAGGGAGTACTTTTATCGGTTCCGGAAACTATGCCTGCACTCTCAAATATGAAACGATTATGGGTTCATGAAATACTTCGTGTATTTGGTGATCGTTCTGTCGATGAGATCGACATCAAATGGTTGATAGAGCAAATAAGCGTGACACTACAGAAACGTATGGAAGTCTCATTTGAAGAACTCTTTGAAGATCTGCTTCTAGAAAAGGACCAACATACAAAACAAGTAAGGTTTTGCCGCATGATTAGCTAATAAAAAAGATAATTGTGCTTTGATATCTCACATTCTTACATATCTCTGCAGATCACCATGAATGAATTGCGAAATTTGATATATTGCGATTTTACCGATCCCAAGGCAGACATTCGCTTGTACCAGGAAGTCAACGATTTAGAACAATTACGAGAGATCGTTGAAACGTATCTTTCCGAGTATAATTCGATGACGAAGAAGCCAATGAACCTGGTATTGTTCCGGTAAATCTGTCTTACAAATTTGATAAATGTAGTATTTGCAATGAATGCTCGAGCTTGTGCTAAACTCAATATAAATGTGAAGTCACAAATACGAAGTAATAAAATAACATAAATTTCACGTCAGAGCTTTATAAATTTTATCTGTAAATGTGAAGGTTCGCGATTGAGCATCTGTCCAGGATAGCTCGTATCATCAAGCAACCACGAAGTCACGCTCTCCTCGTCGGAGTCGGTGGGTCTGGGAGGCAGTCCTTAACCAGATTGGCGTCGCACATTTGCGACTACGACGTGTTCCAGGTCGAACTTACGCAACAATACGGCCAGCACGAGTGGCACGAGGATATCAAGGCCATTCTAAGGAAAGCCACCGCTACCGAATTGCATTCGACTTTTCTCTTCAGCGACATGCAGATTAAGGAGGACAACTTCTTGGAAGATATCAGCAATATGCTTAATTCAGGAGAAGTAAATACATAACGAGAATTATTAATTTTTACCTGACTTTGCTCGTTTATATCTTTTACGTGTAAATAAATTTAACAACTTCGATTTTTACTTAGGTACCCAATATATTCACGGCTGAGGAGAAGGCTGAAATATGCGAGAAGATGAAGCAGATTGATCAACAACGAGAACGAGCGCTACAAACGGACGGTAGTCCTCCGGCGCTTTTCAATCTATTTGTACAAATCTGTCGCGATCAGTTACATATTGTTGTCACTATGTCTCCCATCGGCGATGCTTTTAGAAATCGAATTAGGAAATTCCCGGCTTTGGTTAACTGTTGCACCATAGATTGGCTCCAGGTATTAATCTGAAATCGTCAGGTTTTATTATTATCGTACTTAAAAAATATAAAAATAACGTTGTTACGTCATTAATTTCATCGTTTAAGCCATGGCCTGAAGATGCTTTGTTAGCTGTTGCGACGAAATTCTTGTCGACGATCGAACTTACTGATCAGGAAAGAAGTGTCGGTATTGACATGTGTCAATTCTTCCACGTGTCCATTCAAAAATTAAGTGACGAATTCTTAGTTCGTTTAAGTAGACGCAATTACGTGACGCCTACGTCTTATCTTGAAATGATCAAGACTTTTCAGAGCTTACTCGACAAAAAGCGCGGGTAAGCATGACTCTGTTAGGCCTGGAATCTTTCCGTATAACTTTTCATAATGTTACAGAGAAGTGCTGCTCGCTAAGGCTAGGTACGAGGGTGGATTAGGACAATTGGATAGCGCGCAGCATCAAGTGACGGAGATGCAGAATACGTTGAAGCAATTGCAACCAAGGTTGATTGCGGCCACGCAGGATATCCAGCGAATGCTGGCCGACATTGAGAAAGAAAGTCAAGAAGTTGCAGAGTTTGAGAAAGTAGTCAAAGTCGACGAAACTGCAGCTGAAGTAAGATCATACAATCTCTCTATATTATTGAGATTAAAATATTATCATATATCATATTCTTAACACAATAACATATTATTGATATTGGATGTAAAGTATAAATTTAAAACTGTGTTCTCCATATAAAGTTATTATCATATAGGTAGTCGCGAATGAAGCAGCTGTGATAAGAGCCGAATGCGATGCTGACTTGGCCGAAGCCATGCCTATTTTAAATCGAGCCCAAGCAGCATTGGACACGTTAACATTGGCAGATATCGCGGTAGTGAAAGCAATGAAGCATCCGCCGTATAGTGTAAAGCTCATTGTAGAGAGCGTTTGCGTTCTCAAGGTACAAGGCAATGTGCAATGGAAAATGACATATATTATTATTTGTCGAAATGCATAATAATTACTCAGATGTTAATTTTATTGCTTATATTTTGTTGCAATTTAAGTGAATTATTGCAGCAAATAAAGCCAGAGAGAGTGCTAACGAAGGAGGGAACGCATATTGATGATTACTGGAAGGCCGCCTTGAGGATGCTCAGCGATGCCAAGTTTTTAGACTCGCTACTTCATTTTGACAAGGATAACATACCGGACAAGGTAATAGAAACGATACGGAAGGAATATCTGACCAATCCGGACTTTGATCCGGAGAAGATCAAGAAGGTGTCAATGGCTTGTGAAGGATTATGTCGTTGGGTTATCGCTATGTCCGAGTATGATACAATCGCGAAAATCGTCGCTCCCAAGAAACAAGCCCTGGCGCGAGCTGAAGCTGCTTATCATGATGCTATAAAAAAATTAAACCTGAAGAGAGAACAATTGCGCCAAGTGCAGGTACGCATTGAGAATATCAATAAAAATTATGACCTTATGACTATATTCAATTTTTTAAATATATTAGAAAAGGTTGTTGGATCTTCAAGAATCTTTAAGCAAAAGAAAAGTGGCGTTTCAAACGATGTCGGACCAGGTGGCGGATTGTGAGACAAAATTAAAGCGTGCCGAAGATCTTATCGGAGGATTAGGCGGAGAGTATACACGTTGGTCCCAAACCGCCACGGAATTGGGCGATAAGTAAGATCTGTCGCAATTGGATCTTTACCTGCGATTATTACAAATAATCAAATTAAATTAAATTTTTTACCTTTTATAGATATTATCGGCTAACGGGGGACGTGCTAATCGCTTCCGGTGTAGTAGCTTACTTGGGTCCGTTTACCATGCCGTTTCGTGTGGTGCAGATAAACGAGTGGGTCCAATTGTGCTCGGATATGCAAATGATTTGCAGTCATGATTTCCATCTGCGCGATGTACTCGGCGATCCGGTTTTGATTAGATCGTGGAACATTGCCGGATTGCCCGCCGACATATTTTCCATCGACAACGGAATTATCGTTACGTAGGTCACCTGTAATTTAAGTAACGTATTATATTGCGCAATGCCAACATTTTTTTTCTTTTAGAAATGCTAGAAGGTGGCCGCTGATGATAGATCCACAAGGTCAAGCTAATAAATGGGTAAAAAATATGGAGAAAAAGAATAATATAAGTATTATTCGATTGAGCCAACATGATTACGTGAGGATCTTGGAAAACGCGATACAATTTGGGCAACCGGTACTCTTGGAAAACATAGAAGAGGAATTGGACGCTATTCTGGAGCCGATACTTCTCAAACAGACGTTCAAGCATGCTGGTGCATTATGTATAAAATTGGGCGACACCGTAGTAGAATATAATGCTAATTTTAGGTATGCTCTAATGTGTACAAAATGTTGCATCTTAAGTTTCATACGGAAAAAGAATTTCTGAATGCAACATATTTTTATCAACAAATTTTGTTACATGAACAGTAAAAAAATTTGTGAATTTGATTTGTTAAAAATAGTTTGGCTGGTTCTGTAAATTATTTTGTCATGATTGTGCCACAAATTGATTTACAGAAAAGAAATATGATGAGGAAACTTAAGACGAAATATTCTTATACAAAAGATATAATAATAATGATTGTCATATTGGTACATTGTACAGACTTTACATCACGACGAAGTTAAGAAATCCTCATTATCTGCCGGAAATAGCAGTAAGAGTAACTCTGTTGAATTTTATGATAACACCGAGCGGCCTGGAGGATCAATTACTCGGAATTGTGGTCGCGAGGGAAAGACCTGATTTGGAATCGGAAAAGAACGCTTTGATTGTGCAGAGTGCTACGAATAAAAAGTATGTTATTTTATACGCTTTGATTTTATGCGTTTCAGCTATATCATTTCTGACTCTACCTGATATTACCATAGGATGTTGAAAGAGACAGAAGATAAAATCTTAGAAGTACTTTCCGCGGCGAAAGGTAACATTTTGGAGGATGAGGAAGCCATCGATATTTTAATGGTGTCTAAGAATTTGAGCGACGATATTCAGGTGAAGCAAGCAGCCACGGAAGTTACAGAAAAATCCATCGATGCCGCGAGATTACAATACCAATCCATCGCAGCCTATTCGACCATACTCTTTTTCACGATAGGTAGATCAATAATAGTGAAGAAAAGTCGTTGATACAATTCTAACCAGTGGTTTTAAACAGATTTTAACCGAATTATTCTTTTTGCAGCGTCTCTAGCTAATATAGATCCAATGTATCAGTATTCATTGGCCTGGTTTGTGAATCTCTTCAACATGGCTATCGATCACACAGAACCGACTGATAATATCAAGCAACGTCTGAAGGACCTGACCAGATACTTCACATATTCCCTTTACGTCAACATCTGTAGGTCTTTGTTTGAAAAGGATAAGCTATTGTTCACGCTGCTTCTCGTTTTTAATCTGCGCGAGACAAGCGACAAGCCGGAAACCGTGAGCCAATGGTTGTTTCTATTAACTGGTGGAATAGGTTTAGAGAATCCATATCCTAATCCTACTGAGTGGCTGCTTAGCAAGCACTGGGACGAGCTGTGTAGACTGGATAATGTCAAAGAATTCGAAGTAAATTTTTGTATAATCAATCAGAAATTCGATATTATAGAATGCACTTTCGTAGGGCATCAGAGAGTCGTTCTCTAATTCTGTTGGCGAGTGGAAGAAGATATTTGACTCGAAAGAACCGCAGAAAATGTCCTTTCCAGCGCCATACGACAGTTTAAATTTATTCAAGCGATTGTTAATTCTACGATGTATCCGTCCTGACAAAATTATCCCAGCAGTGCAGTTGCTCGTGGAAGGTAAAAGACAAGTAAATTGAATAAATTGAACGGACATCAATGATTATTCCGATCATACGGATGTTGCAGAACAACTGGGCACGCAATACATAGAAGCACCACCTTTCGACTTGGCGTCTTCCTTCGCGGATTCCAACTGTTGTATTCCGTTGATATTTATCCTGACTCCCGGCGCCGATCCAGCGCAAACTTTGTTGACATTTGCTGACGAACAAGGATACGGTGCCAAACGTCTTTTCTACTTGTCTCTCGGCCAGGGTAAATGCTTGCCGCGCGAACATTTGTTGCATGAAAATAATCGTGCCATTGTTCCAGGTCAAGGACCAATAGCGGAGGGATTGATAAAGGACGGTGTGTTGCGCGGTAACTGGGTGGTACTGCAAAATTGTCACTTGGCCAAGAGCTGGATGCCAACTTTGGAGAAGATATGCGAGGGTCTGATACCCGATACGATACATTCTGACTTTCGGCTATGGTTGACCAGTTATCCGGCAGAGCACTTTCCCATATCGGTTCTTCAGAACGGCATCAAGATAACGAACGAGCCGCCCAAAGGACTCAGAGCAAACATTTTGAGATCCTACGCGACCGACCCAATCAGTAATCTGGAGTTCTTCGAGAGCTGCATTCAAAGCGAGTACTTCAAGAAGCTTCTGTACTCGTTGAGCTTCTTCCATGCTATCGTACAAGAGAGACGTAAGTTCGGCCCGATCGGCTGGAACATCCCGTACGAATTCAATGAGACCGACTTGAGGATCAGCGCTCTGCAATTGAAGATGTTCCTGGACGATTACGAGGACGTGCAGTTCAACGCTCTGATGTACCTCACGGGTGAATGCAACTACGGAGGCAGAGTTACAGACGAATGGGATCGTAGAACACTGAATACTATCCTGTCCAAGTTCTATTGTCCGTGAGTAGTATTAGCAAATTGTGTAACTTTGATCAATCGATCAAGAATTATTACCTATGTTCTTACTTAGAAAACTGTTGACCGATGAAATATATTACTTCGATGCATCGTCTACCATTTATTACTGTCCGTTCGCCAGAGAACACGAAGCTTATATCACGTACACAAAGAAACTTCCGATAATTACAGAACCAAGTGTATTTAGCATGAATGAGAATGCTGACATTCTGAAAGATCAACGAGAAACAGACCTGTTGTTAACTTCACTGCTGCTCACTCAAGTAAACTTTTATATTTAAATTTTAAAGAAAATAATGATAATTGCATCCTATAAATATCGTTTTTCTTGATTTTATCAAACATTATTCAGGATCGAACGGTATGTATTTACGACATTGCCACAAAAAGTAGCGCAATTTTAATTTATCGTCAATTACATCGTTAAATTCATGTATAATTACAAAATATTATGTATTTTATGTAATTGTCTCTTTTTTAATGCACGACCTCAGGATCTTTGGAAAATTAAGGTATGTCAGATATCGCCTTCCGAAATGATTACTCGATACCGTTACTTTAATAAATCTTGGACCGATCGATTCTTCTTGAACCTGAGATTAAATTCTAGATGCGTCAATATAATTTGAGCAAAGATGATGTTCTGTTATCTTCTATCTTAGGAAGCTGTTAAATCCGGTTTGAGACAAACCTCTGACGATGAGATAGTTCACAGTGTCGCAACAGAAATCTTAGAAAAGCTTCCAAATGATTACGATCTCGTTGCAGCACTTGCCAAATATCCTACGTTGTACAGCCAAAGCATGAACACTGTGCTAGTGCAAGAGATGGATAGATTCAATAAATTATTACGCTGTATCAGGGATAGCCTTATCAATGTACGAAAAGCTATCAAAGGTATATCTGTCCTCTAACAATAAGAAAGTTATGACAAATATTGCCAAGTAATTTAGATCAACAAATCAATCCTTCATACTCTAATAAGATTATGATAAAAATTGAGATAGCAACATCTTAAAAATTATATTGTCGCAATACCGCAGGTTTGATATTAATGTCCTTCGAACTTGAAGATACTTACGAAGCAATCTTGATGACCAAGTTACCTCTTTTGTGGAAAGCAAATTCTTACCCCTCCTTGAAACCTTTAGGCAGTTATATCAACGACTTTTTACAACGTTTAACATTTTTGCAGGTAATTATCACTTTTGTTACTTTTCTTGAAATACTTATAAATATATATATCAATTTATCATTACATAGAAATGGTATGAGGAAGGCCCGCCCGCTACATTCTGGTTACCCGGATTTTATTTCACGCAAGCGTTTCTAACTGGGACACTGCAAAACTACGCGCGCAAGTATCAGATCCCTATAGATCTTCTCACGTTTGATTTCGTAATCCTGAAAGAGACTGTCTTCACGATCATGCCCGAGGACGGCATTTACGTTTACGGACTGTTTCTGGACGGCGCACGGTTCGATATGAAGGAAATGTGCGTGGAAGAGAGCTTTCCCAAAGTGCTTTACGATAACGTACCCTTTGTAAGTGAATTCATCCTGCAAGAAAGGGTTTATGGGTCAACGACATTTACCTCTTCGTGATATTTCCAGCTATGGCTGATACCGATGAGGAAGGCGGATATCGAGGAAAGACAATCGTATATTTGTCCGCTCTATAAAACCAGCGAACGCCGCGGGGTCTTATCCACCACCGGTCACTCCACAAACTTCGTCATAGCTGTACGATTGCCCACGGCAAAGCCACCCGAACATTGGATTTTGAGAGGAGTGGCTATGCTTTGTCAACTCAGTGAATAAAATAAACCAACGTAACGCCATTATCCTTCTAATTCTTTTCTTCGGCAACAGATATGTCTCAGCGTGTAAACAATTATTTTCGGCGCTGCGTCTTTGCTTTGTCACGTGGAAATTTGTATACTTACAAACTGATGTCGTCCTTTCGTTCAAACAAACGAAGCTGATGAAAGTGCAATCATTTCTTCTTCGCTTTTCGTCGTTTCTTTAAGGAAATACGCTCCAAGTACGCTCTCCATGCCCTTTGGATAACTTTGGCAGCTCGATTGCGCCTGAAGAGTTCCAGTTTCTCAGCGAAAGCTTTCATCAGCGCGAGTTCTTGCTCCTTCTTGAATGAAGCATACAGCTCTCGTTGCACGATCAGCTTTTCCTAATAAAAAAGAAACGTATGTCAGCTCGACAAAATTTTACATATTAGATACGCGTTGACCGAGATCAAACGTGTTACGAACCTCCATTTCTTTAATTTCTCCTTTAACAGCCTCATTCTCTCTCGACAATTCTTCTGCCAACTTATGAAACGCGCCAATATCGCAATCGTATTTAGCAAGGAGAGTGATATATTCCCGTTCGACTTGTGCGCTGAAATAGAAAATTAATTAACGTTCGTTCATACATTCCTCGAGTGAATCTTGCCAAATCAAACCGCGTTTTTCATAAAGATCGTCCCGCACTTACCATGCGTCGAAAAGCATCTTCTCGGATGTCGCATTGGATTCTACAACGTCGTGCAATCTGCGTTCTGCCGAATCTATTTCAGATCGTAGCACTACCTTTCGCGCTTCCTCTCGTTCTCTCACGATCAGCATCTCCCGCATCGATTGCTCTCTACAAATTATCAAAGTAAAGTTTGCCGTGAAACTGTGACACGTCGACGCAATTTTTGTCCAAGTAAATAATTAAGTCTCTTAATACACACATTTCTGCGGGTATCTTTATCTCTGACGTCTCTCTGATACTTCGTATTACCTTCTCCTCGTCGTTTACGCAGGTAACAATGTCCCTCAGAAAGATCTCGGAGTTGGAGTCTTGTTCCTCAGACATCTCCCGCAAAGCTGCAAAAATCAATATCTTTAGTTCGCGCCCGAAATGCGATGCGTGTATTATCTTGTAACAAAAGAGACTTAATTATTTTCTTCATTAAGTTTACCTTCCAGCTCTGCCATGGCTTCCGCTACTTTCGCCCGGCAATCGTGCAAATTGATAGCGTGCGTGCGTTCCGCCTCTGGAGTCCTCTTCATGCGGGACGTAACAAATTTCTTGAGAAGCCCAACGAGATCGATGATCTCTCGAAGCAACGGCGAAGCGTGAACGCCAAGTTTCTCAATCTATTGAGAGGAGTATTAGTTGTTGCTGTGTGGATTTAAAATCGAGCTTCGTCTACGAAAATGGCGCAATATGGCGCGAAAGTAGCGTACATTCCACCATGGTTTGCACTAGTGCGCACTCAGTGCACATTAAGGCGTGTTTACAGTTAATTTTTGTATTTAAGAATCGTCTCAAATACTTTTTGAAATGCTTCTGAGCCAGTAAAATGATCTGTATAGTACTCGTACGGATCATTTTTTTTTGGCTAAACAGTTTTTAGACCTGTACTTGAGAAAACTGTAAATATAAGAGTAGATTCTGAACACGCCTTGATGTGCACTCGGTGCGCACTAGTGCAAGCTGCCAAATTCCCTATTAATCTCGCAGCTTTGCTTCGAGCGCGCCGATTGGCTAGAGAACCGTCTTCCGATCTTAGGAAATTCTCTATCCGACGACCAATCGGCGCGCTCGAAAAGCTTACGACACTACGCGCGAAATACAAGGCCTCGTGAATCTTTTTCTTTAACGTGAACTCGTGAAAAGTGAACAATTTCATTGAACAATTCAATATTCGTCAATGAAATTTATCACTTTTCACGAGTTCACGCTAGAGGAAAAGATTCATCAAGACTTGGAGGCAAATGACGTAGCTGAAATAAACTAAATTGCTGAAATAAGAGAATGCCTGTGTCCAGCAGAAATTAGCGCTTGCTAAGCGCTTTGCGTTCATTGGATTAGT
>NW_011967197.1:1006146-1092491 GCF_000949405.1 Vollenhovia emeryi
AGTCCCAGTCTACAATAGATGATTTAAGCCCTAAGCTTTAAGAAATTGGCCAATCACGGTCAAGTACGAGTAGAATACACGACTGTGATTAGTCAATTTCTTAAGTCCCAGTCTACAATAGAGATTTAAGCCCTAAGCCTTAAGAAATTGACTAATCACAGTCGCGCATTCTACTCATACCTGACCGTGATTGGCCAATTTCTTAAAGCTTAGGGCTTAAATCATCTATTGTAGACTGGGACTAAGGCTTAGGGTTTAAATCTCTATTGTAGACTGGGACTAAGGCTTAGGGCTTAAATCTCTATTGTAGACTGGGACTTATACTTTCAGATCTGTGCTGAAATAGAGCTATTCTTCTAGATCTATCCAATCAGCATAAAGCGCTTATTAAGCGCTAACAATTCTGCAGAACACAGCCACTGACTTTGAAATATCTTGGTAAAATACTTTTCCAAACGAAAAACAAACTAATCTCTTGGGAGAACGAGATGATGTATTTACTTAGGCGACGTGACAATATTTGCCACGTTAAATTACCGATTTCTCTATCTTGTTTGTCACGATCGCCAAAAGCCTCTCCATTCGAATGATCGAAATTGCGATGTCCTCTCGTTCGTTCATGATTAACCACCACTTTTCTTTGGCGGATGATCTCGCGAGCTCGCCACTCGCACAATTATCCGTCTGCTTCTGTAACGATCCAACAATATCGACTTCTATGGTTACCACCTCGTAAAACTTCAGAACACAGAGAATCCAAAAGGAATTCTTTTCCCCGAGTTATGAAACGTTTCCCATTTCTGTTAAGAGACAGTCTTAAGAGTTTAAGAAGAATTCGCAGCGGAAGGCAATTCTTTGAGAGTTTATTTCGAACAGAGATTACGCTAATTCATAAACCCAGTGAGAAATATAGGAAGAGTTTAAGGCCTGGCTTCACCAACTTGTCGCCTAAGCTTAAGCTCAGCTTAATTCCTAAGGTAACAGGTGGAAAGAGACAACGAACGAATTAAGCTAAGCTTAAAGTTAAACAACGTCGGTGAAACCGGACCTAAGCTCTTGTCTTGAGTTAAAGATATCGATTTTCGTCTGAAAACAGAGACGGGAGAGTTGATTCGTAAACGATTCCGAAAGAATACAAAGATCATAAAAGATTTTTTAAACGTCGACTTTTTACAAGTCGCCCTCTAAAGTGTCACGCGATTATCGAATGATCGTTCTTCCATATTAATAGCAAAGCGGACGAGCATTCGCTATCAAAATAAAAAGGTCGGCTTCTCTCGCCATCATTAACGCTCGCTCGCGCGCTCGCGTTAAAAGAAATGTCATCTTTTCCGAAGTTTCAGGGTCATTAGTTCCTGTTTCGCGACGTTGCGCGATAAACAGCCGCGAATTTAACGAGAACGTCGTCGACGGGGAAAAAGCATCTCTCCCCAACGTGTTTCGCGATGCTCCGAGAGAAGGCGGTACCCACTCGCGGCGCCCCTGTCGGGCTCGCGATGAATCGCGCACGCACACACACGCGCGCACGTTACACCGTGACTAATCTCAATCATCTGCTCCGCCGTGACTTCTCCGTGTGTGCGACCGGAATTTAAACATGACGTTTTGATGGAAACTGCTTATGACATCACCGGGACCCGCTGCACTACCCGGGCTGGCACGCGAATCGGGGGACGACGAGTGCGCGATGTAAATGTCCATCGACGCGTGATCGCGGGCTTCTGTCGTTTTCACAATTAACGCCACACCTAAGTCACGCGATTTATTTATCGCGAACCCGCCAGGCACGTACGCACCGCAGGAGGAGGCCTCTTTTTTTTTTCCCTCCCCCCTCGAGATACCCGCGGCATCGGCGTGCACGAGGATGCTCCATGTAACTTGGCTGTGATTATACGTAATTTCTGTCCTCTGTATGTAGACGGTATTCCCTGCCGGAGATCGCACAGGTGTGTAGAAACGCTCGGATCTCCGAATCTCCGTAGAGAGGCGAGGATCCTCAAGGGCGAAACGTCTCTATGAGACCACCTTCTCGTAGCGTTGAGCAGATCTACGCGTAGAGCGTGCTGCGGCAAAAAAAGTTGTATTCATGCCTTTTTGTCTGAGAGGTAACGCAAGTTGCAAAATGGAAGAATATTCTGTCGCGTCTGACGTGTCGGTGGTGGACGTGTACGACATCGCGTCGGAGATAGGGAAGGAATGCGAGAAGCTCATAGACCTCTTCGGGGTGGAGTCGGTCACCAAGCTGATGCCAAAGGTGATAAACGCTCTGGAGCTGCTCGAGAATCTCGCCACCAAGAACGAGCGCGAGAATACCATGGTGCAGGAGCTGAGCGCCAAGATCTCTCAGCTCGAGAGCGACAAGATTGGCAAGGCTGAGGATAGACAACGATTCGAAAAGGTTTGGGCTCCTACGCCGTCACGCAATTTCTAATTCCACGCCACAATTCACAGCGTAGTCACATGCCCGATTTGATTCTTTCAGGAACTGGAACAAATCGAGGAACACTGGAGGCAGGAATCTCGCGACTTAGTAGCCATGGTTACTAGACTGCAAGAGGAAAACAGACGATTAGCCGAAACTCTGCAAGAATCACGTAGCGACAGTCAGTACAGCAGTAAACAAACAAGTACTAACACCAATTACCAACCTGTTACTAATCCAATATTCATTCGAAAGCTTTGTTAAACGTATAAGGACCTGTCCGGACAAATCCACTTAGCATAGGCGCGTAAGCATATGCTTAAAGCAGTGGATTAGTCGAAAATCAATTCCCCATTAAAAGGATTTAATAACTGAGTCGACAGCGTCCGTCACTGACAAATATACGTTTGACAGAACAATGTGCAAATTAATAAATTGACGAAATAACAATTTGCATTAATTTTTAGCTATCACGGCTAGTCAGGAGGTTGATGTAGCAGTTCTGCAACATTTGAGGTCCATGATAGATAAACAACGAGATCAGATTCGTGCCAGAGACCGAGAGTTGTCGCAAAAAACTGCAGAGATTGAAAATGTAAATTGTTACTTATATGTATATATTCGGCGATTTTCATAATAGATATAAGATATTTTCAGATTCTATTTCGAGTAAAGTGCTTTGATATTATTAGATATTGAAAAAAAATTATGTGTTGTATAGTTGAGTGCGCAAGTGGAGACGCTTACCGTACTGGGGCGGGAATTAAAACGTAAACAACGACAAGCGCAAATGCAAGCCCGCGGTTTAGTAGAAGAAAGGGCCGACTTTTTGGCTCAGCTGCAAGATCAGAATCGGGAACTTATAAATCTTCGAGGACGGCTTGGAATGGCTAGGAAAGAAAATGAGGATCTGAGTAAACTGCAGGGCTGTCCTGATTTGACGAACAAAGCAATTTATGACCTAGACGATCCTGATAGACCAAGATTTACCACCGCCGAGCTAAAAGAAATCTTGCACGAGCGAAATGAATTGAAGGCAAGAGTCTCGGATCTCGAGGACGAATTAGAATTGTACCGACCAAAACCTGAAATGTATGTCATTGAGTAATAAACATTAGTACTCTACGCTACATAAAATATATTTATGTCACTTCTGTGTGATTTCAGTCCTGAGGATGACAAGGATGCACCTGTGCAGGGACCGCTTCCTTATGAACCGGATGATGCACCGTGGAAAAAATCCTCTGAATCTGGAATTCGTAAATTGTACGTTTATGCTTTTCACATCTTCGTGACATGTGTCTAAAGTGCGTTAATTTTATAGCTTCCGAAAAATATTCTCCGAGTCCAGCAGCAGCTTTCTTGGAGGCAGCAGTCCCAGACGAAGTCTTTCTAGTCTTTCAAAGATGGCCCTATCTGGTAGCAGTACCTGTGATACGTCTATATAATGCTTTTTTAAAAATGCGTTGGATAATTTTAAGTGATTAGGACCTGTCGTGGACGACAACCAAGGACGATGTCGCTTAGGACTAGACTTTTTATTTACACAACCACGTTCTCTGACTGCTCGATATACAAACGATTTTACATAGACAATTTTAACGTAGATAACAATTCCTGTAACAAGGATAGTTGATATTATTGAGACCTGGTTCATAGTAGATAGATGTGCATGCAATGACTGAATAGGAAACACTAGATTTGTATAAACCTATAATATGAAGGAAGAGACTTGTGTGCATGTATATACTTGTATGGATGTAAAAAAAGGAGAATGTGTATTTAGCTGCATCAGTACACATCACGTAAATTTTCTCATTTTTTCCATCTACTCCCCTTTAGATGTTGAAACTGATAGGCATGTAGGATATTCGTAATGCATGTAAGAAAAAGACAGTAATACAATTAGAAAAGAACATTCATTTTTTTAAAAACTATTAGGTGCATATAGTTTTAATCGTGCATTGATGAGGTTCTAATTGTGTCTAATGTGAAACAGGTCTCATTCTTTCTATATATATATTTATATATACACACGCAGATACCAAAGTATCCGATTATTGTTTGCTAAGCTTTCAAAGAGATTTATATTTTATCTTTCGATATTTTTCTTTATTTTATCGATTATTCTATAAATAAATAAATCTATTTTACTGTGTAATTTTTAGAGTAAATTCCATGTTGAGGAAATTGCAGTAGGTTTTTATATTTTACTTCTTTCTATGTTTATTATTGTTTTATAGTATTGTATCAAAATGCATTTATGATATAATTAGTAAAACACATAACATTCGAATTTCTTGTTTATCTTTTTTACATCGATGTAAGCAATAACATATCTATATTCATAATTCTTTTATCTCATTTACAATTATTTGCGGATACGATACTGAATCTAATATATCTCACAATGTGACATAAATATATCTGATATATTTCTGTGCCATGTGTTAATGTAAAAATGAATGAGAGTATTTTTCTTTCCATGTTGTAATTGTAATTGTAAATATACTCATAAAACACACGTTAATTTAGCTGTATATTTATTTCAATGTGCAATATGTTCGTACAGAAATATTATATTTATCTTTCTCGGATATATAGATATATGACGATGTAATTAAAAAGTTGTCTGTACCTACGCATATATCCAAATATCTAAAAAACTAGCAAAGTGGATATGTTACTATTTTATAAGAGTATCTAAATTAAAGTTAATAAGTAATAAAAAAAGTTTTCTCTGCAATGACATATAACAAGAAGAAAATTATACAAATTTGCGAATGCTAAAAAAATTTCCATTACAGAGGATTCGTTGCGATATATGTTATGTATTAAAATTAGCTGTTCATAAATGCAAAATAACTGTGTTATGTGTAGTGCCTATTTCAGTATTACTTATCAAATCTTGAGCGATTTAAAGTAAACTTTTTCCAGTAGCAATACAAGAGACAACTTCAAGTATAGAATGAATTAGAGTACGAATTGTAATGAACAAAACGTAGCGAGTATGATTCAGCTATGGTGAGATTATAGTCTCATGTGCTCAGTAAATTAAATACTTTTAATTAATTTTGTAAAATCCGAGAGGTTAAATCAATATTCGATGTATTTAAAAGAGAAAAAGCTGTTCTAGTTTCGTTGGAAATATTTCATAATATAATGGAATAACATATCAATGTTTTATCCAGTTTATATCAGATAGTATATTTTCCAAAATGTTTTGTGAGTATATCTTTTAAATGTAAATTGAATTTATATTAATAATTTTATCTTGATCCTACATACAGCAAGAGGAAAGAGTTATTAGTATATACATTTTAGATTTTTATACTAGTGAGATAGCCAAGGCAGCAACGAATTCAAGTTTTTGGAGAATAAAAGTATGGATCTTGGAATAAATAAGGCATTTGCGTATTTGTTGCTTCCATGGCTATATAAATTTTCATTGACCAATGCGATAATTTAGAACTGTTGAATATCTTTATACAACAAATATATGAATATGCAGATAGGTTTATCCCTTTCACTACATTTAATGTAGCACATCATGTATGATTTTGAAATAATCTTAGATGTAAAACCAGCGATAAAAAGACATAATATGAATGTGACACAAGAATTACAACGTTGTCCATGATATATTGTAAGTAGTATTAAAAACCTAGTGGATTGTAAAGAAATAAATAGTATCTTTCAGGAAAAATGTATTACATACAACTTATTGTTAGTAATAATAATTTGCTCATAAAATAAAATTTTAGTTGGAGAAAATCTGATTCACATAAGTGCTAGATGTTTTAATCTTTTAACGTTCAGCTGGTTGTCAATAAAATAATGGAAACATAATCTACAACGATTTTATTAAGTTTGCATCCGTGTTTACATCATGATTACATCCTGTTTTAGGCTAATTCTTTTTTACAATGTACATCAATAATATTTACGTTTATATTACGAATGAACAAATTATTATATTATCTGTACATAAAGTACAATACTTAACGTAAATTTCATAAAAATAATTTGACACTTGTTACGATGGAAAATCGAACATTGAGGTCATTTTTACAAGGAACAGAACATAAATGCCCATCAATATTGTAGCATATTAGGCGTCATCGTTAACACTTGTTAAATGTATTCTTGAATATAATCGTGTCCATTTATATGTTACAATTTGATTTATGATACAATAAAACTTCTCTATTCTGTTCCCTTGTAAATTAGAATTTTTTTTCTTGTGCTACTTACTCGTTTGTCACATTTAGCTACGCTATCATTGCTATATGCAATATGTTCGTATGAGAAAAACCAATGAAAGATCAAATGTAATAATTTTTACTTTTCACATGTATTAGAATGACTTGAGAGGAAAGATTAAAGAATAGCTTAGACGATTTCAGATTAAGATTCCACAATGGGAAAAAAAAAAATTTTAACATTCAGTGTTACTGATATACTTAAAATCAATTTTGATTGAGGCAATTTAAGAAATGTTTTGTCAACTTAAAAACAGTCGATGGTATTTTATGTTTTATAATACAGTGTAAAAATACTTATATAAAAATCGTAATAGTTTACGAGCAGGTTCTTAAGGCATTACATTTGTCCAATATTATTTATTAAGAATACTTTTCTTCAATAATTAAGCAATATATTTATAAATGATCTAGATAGAATATTCTTATCGACTATTTATGTGGCTTTTTTAATGGATATTTGTGACTTATTTGTCAAATATTTTTTATCGATTATTATAAATCTACATTATTAAGATTTGCTGCAGATCCTGTTGGTAAATCTGGTGGTACAAACTTACCAATAGGTTGTATTGCTTCGCGTTGTTCGGCCAATTTTCGCAACTCCTGCCTAAGTTTACCTAAAATAGCATGATTTGGCTGATTAACGGCGGCTTTACCCTGCAAAAGGGTTATCTCTTGTTCCAATTGTTTCTTTTCCTTAAAAGATTTGACACTTCGTGAACCATAAAGACGCAGCAAGGAACCCCAGCACTTTATATGTGGATGTATAAGCTTTAATATTTCTTGTGCTGCTCGTTGTTTGCCGTCCTTCTTATTACGACAAATCTACAATTATTTAATTGAGATTAATTTCTCACCATTTAAAATTTACAATTCTATAAGTAGAAAACGATTTATACGTACAACAGTAGCTTGATGCTTTCCAACTTTCATTGTAAATTCGTTTCGTTGATGTTTCAACGTATTTACCGAATAATTAATGTGCATATCTCCTAAACCATAATTTCTCTGAAGACAAGTTATTAAAATAGCATGTGGAGAAGGTTCCGTAGTTTTTGCACAAAATTCTGCAACACGTGGATCCGTGATGCCTATTTCGTCAAAGAACGAAAGATCAGCATCGGAATTTCCTCTAGATGCTTTTATCGTGCGACTATCATTGTTCGATCCACTATCCCCGCCATTCTCACCGGAAATTTTATCTTTCATTTGAGGAATCAAAATTTCCAGAGTTTTCCGGGCTGCGTTAGCCTTTGCTTGTTTTTTACTGCTGCCGAATCCACTTCCGTATTCCATATCATTGATACAAACCACTGCAGAATACGGCGTCGCTGCGTTTTCTATAATTAAACGCATTAATTTCATTTTAGTAATGGAAATCAATTTGACGCAACAATGAATACCGAACATATATGACGTTTTGTGCATTATTAAATAATATATCGAATAATATGATTACCTAATTCCTTAAATTTATACGTTGGCTGTTTCTTTAATGCGTGTTGCACATATTCGTGAAGAATGCAAACATAACTTTTGCCCGATGGATTCATTATCCAGTGTTTCGCAGGTCTCTGGCCATTATCATCGGCGATATTCCAGCTGCCACCTACACTAGAACTACTGACTGGAAAAGTTATCAATTTTGTGCCATCCGGTAAAGTTGGACGCTCGAGCTGTTTACGATGTTTTTTAATTTTCGTAAATTTCCGACGCGCTGACCAAGATCTGAAACAGAAGAGTCGATTAATACAAATTAAAATCAATTTCCCGACGACGCAGTTATTTTAATTTTTGATACTTACTGGAATCTCATCACTTTAATAGATTTGAAACGGAACAAGGACTGGCAATAATTTCTTAATTGCTCGCTATCTAACGAATGCGTTGCACGATTCTCTTGTATAGTTTCAATCTTTGCGCTGGGAAGACTGCAAGCCTCAGAGTTTGGTGCGCGTTCCATTTCCCTCTTTCGTTCTTCTTCCTCTTCCGTTAATGCTCTTTTGTATTGGAGGCAAGGAATGGCGCTTACAGGAACTTCGTGCTTCCTAACACTTCCTGGACCAAGAAAATATGGCTTTGCTAGTGTACATACTCTACTCTGCTTATGAAGGTACAGTGGCATTCCACTGTTATGCGTTACTTGTACCCATCCTTCGGGCAGAACATCAAAATGATTATGTCCAATTTCTAAAAGAACAACAATCATCAGTAACATCAACAAGATAATCGCACAGTCCTATATCATTATACTTTATATTAATATACCATCCAAAACAAGTTTCTCCTTTTCCTCGTAGGGCAAGCAATCCTTTTTATCTTTTCTCTTTCCTTTAAATTCCTCTGGTAAACCTGATACACAAAACTTTACTAAAATAAAAATGTAACATCTCTGTTACATTAAAGGATGAAAAACCAAATAACCTCAGA
Organism: Vollenhovia emeryi; assembly: GCF_000949405.1. Lineage (NCBI taxonomy): Eukaryota > Metazoa > Arthropoda > Insecta > Hymenoptera > Formicidae > Vollenhovia > Vollenhovia emeryi. Next base: position 1,015,264 of record NW_011967197.1, read on the forward strand.
CTCTTATTTGCCGCAGAAAATATTTAGTCTTAAGAATATACAGTCAATCATTACACCGGTCAATATTTTTTGTCACAAAAGGTTTGTAACAAAAACAGCGTTGACTAGTGTTATAGTTAATTGAATTGTAGTATCTGTACAGTTTTTTTTTAGTAGAAAAATGTGATTAAATACAATAGAATATTCTGCGCGAGACGATTTGTATAATTAAAAGCAACATGCAGATAAATATATTCTTGTATCGACATGTAAAATATACAAGTCTTTTTACAAGAATAAAAGCGAAACTTCCTTACACTGTTTTCATTGCGATTATAATTACCATTGGCATGAAAGCTTTTGGATTCGCGAAAACACTATAAAGTACCTTCTTCCAGCATCGCCTCAATCTCTTCATCTGGCACATCAGAGTCCATACTCTCTTCTGTATCAGAGTCGTCGTCGGAAGCCTCATTCTGTTCCGGATGGCGATCTAGATCGTCCAGCACATCGAATTGCCGCAACTCGTCATTCTGCTCCGGATCATCCCGGCACAAGCCGTTGTGCAAAATATCTTTACTATCGAACGTCATTTCTTCGTCCGTGATATCGTGGCTATTGTCAGTGCTGGTCGATCTGGCGTCGTGCTCTAATTTTATCTTCTTTGCGCACGACGCCTGCCAAGTTTGATTCTCGCACTGCATGGCAGAGTCCGTTCCGCAATCCTCCGCGATGCTCAGCTCTTGATTACTTGCAGTATCTTCCGAAGCCATCATTTCCATAACTGTCTGTTCTACGTTAATTTCCCTCACGTTTTGTATGCGTGTGTGTGTTAGTTAAAGTACTATAAAAATATAAACAAGAGGTTCGGATGCTTTGGCCGACAGAATACAATTGCGTAAATAACAGCAGAGTACATGTATCCCGTGCGATTCTCTGTCATACTACTCGTTCATCAGACAAAGCCTATCGGTACTGACTTCTTATCGTATATGTGTATTGTACAGACAGTAATCGTTGCGTCGTATGCAAATTAACAGTAAATATAGCTAACGATAACAAAGAATATCCAGTAAAAGTGAAATCCAGGGTCCATACAAAACAATCCGTGGATTAACATGTACTAAGCGCGTTGTATGGCCACACCACTTCCACCAATGAGGCCAAAGTCCAATCAGTTTGAAAGCACAAGTGGCAATGAAAATTGGACATTTGCATTAGTGTTAGCAGTCTGGGGCCTATTACGTATCCATGAGAGTATACTGTACGAGCGAGCTGTTTATCGTATTTATGTTGATGAGAAAGAGGAACAATTTCGTCGCATTATATCAACTCCAAGTCTAGACAGGAACAACATTGAGAGATTGTGGCTGTTACTAGCTGGAGTTCTGCGACGATGCTAACTAAACCTTTATCGTATACTCGACCCCTCGTCTCAGTGGACAAGCACACGCTCGAGAATCACGTTTAACGGATAACGCGCGGGGTCGATCGCGCCACGCGGTAACCGAACCTTCGTAAATCTAACGACCTACCAGTACGCCGATTAACGCAACCGGTTTCTAAAATACAACGAATCCAGCGTGAAAATGCCGTACGAACGCAATCGCGTTACACTCGATTCTCGACCCGAAGAGGCGGGCCAGGGGGCCTCCTCCCTTCGTTGCACGCAACACCTCTTTGCAGAGAACACGCATTTTTCTTTTTACGCGCGCCTGCTTACCCACTATCAAATTCCATTCGCTTCCACGCGTTATGTGGAATTACGATCTACGCGCGTCTGTACAAGTTACTTCTTACGACTGCTAATGTTTATACATTGCAAAAAGAAACGAATTAAAGAGATCATGCAAAGGACACGACGGAGGAAAGGTGGAAAGAAACTGTTCAGGTTAGGTCGGGTGACTCGACAATTAAGCGGAGCTGCCAACCTGAGAGGCGAGACAGTTCGGGTGCGTTCTTTTAGGCATCGGATTTGGCAACCGCTGCGCATCGGATTTGCCGGCTGACGGAAATCTGCGGTGCAGTCGACTGCGCAGTCGGGCTAAAAGAATGAATTACTGCAAAAACTGCTGTATCCGATGCCTAAAAGAACGCACGGTTCCTGCGTCGCGGACATATGCAGGCTCGTTTCCACGATCCAACAACTGACGTAAGGCTAAATCCTCATTGGCTCTCGTAAGCACGTGCCGTTGATTTCTCTCTCTGGTTTTATATAGTTCTAGTCATAATACGGCACACATGCGCATAGCGTATTCTCAGGGCGTCAGAGGCTCCTCTATTCATTCACACTTTCGCAAGTAAGCGCCACGTGCGAGGCTCGAGGGAGGCCTGTCCTGCATTTTCGGACGCGACGAAATCTTTCAACCAATTCGTAACATGTCGGATCTGTTTGACACCGGCTCCTTTTCCGACAAAGACGGTAAGGGGCTCGATCCCGAGTTAACGGAGCTTTTGATGGTCGAGAAGCAAAAGGCGCAGTTTAACGCACAGGTGAAGGATCTCCGAGATGCACGGATAACCTTTTTATTTTCATTTTATTTTTGAATAGCATTTCAACTGCTTTCTCAAATTGTTTCAACATTGTGCACATTCTTGCGCATCTGAGCGGAAAGACACTGTCTCATGTCAATTTGCGCAGAAGTTTCACGAGTTTTTCCAATTTGCTTAGATTCACGAGTTCAACGACTTTTGTTGGGACAAATGCGTCGATAAGCCAGGCAGTAAATTGGACGGCCGTACAGAGACATGTATTAATAATTGCGTCGATAGATTCATAGACGTTTCCCTCTTTGTTACGAATCGTTTTGCGCAGTTGCTACAAAACTCTATAAAGTAACACTTCTGTAACACCTGCACTGTTAAGGAATACACCATGTATGCGTTGAAAATGAATTTTATCAACCGCATAAGATTGATAATCGTAAATATTAAATGTAACGTCGTATTGTTAATTTAATATTTGTAAATATACAATAAATAAAATTATAATATTGTAACAAAGTACGTACTCTTTTCGACATAACGTATTGCAACAAAGTGTCCACCTTTGTTACAAGAGGTATTGTCTTAATTAACTTTATTCTCATTTAGAGATAAAAGTATATGTATATATGTGTTTATTGTTTTTACTCCACCGTTGCACGTATCGCACGATTAAAACAAAACATTACAAATGTTGCAGCGATGCAATACATCGCGAAAATTATCCTATACATATACATATGTGCATGTGTAATGTGAACGAGTAGTAGAGAACTTTACTTGGATTATACTTAGAAAATTAAATTATGTACAATGCAGTGCGCATTTTAACATCAGAAGGCTATAGGCCTTTGTGGAAGGCACATGTTGTAAAATGCGTCCTTTTTCCAGAAATCTTTTGTTTTCCATCCACACCAACCCTTATTTATTATGGTAGGCAAGTGTTCGGCACCCGTGTAATGTGGATCTAGAATCAAGAACTTTCCCTCTTCGGAATTTTCGTCGTAACTAACTCCTAGAATTGTATGAGCTAGCACTCCTCCACCTATACAAGATATAAAAAAAAAAGAGTACAAAGTTATATATTAGATATTTTAAATACAATTTTAATTGTTTGTAGATTGATACGATTAAAGCTTACCAATCATGATAGGTGTGCCCTGTGTATCAAAATGATTTGCAATTTGTGGGATTAAGGCCAGCATCTCCTCTCCGCTCGACGCGCGCAGTATCTTGACGTCTACGTTGAGGAGAGTCTGCAGTACAAAACTCACTTCAGTTGAACCGATCCATTGCCTACTGCCAAGGAAGGCAAAAGATTTATCGCCTATATCGATTAGGCACTGTTGTATCTTGCGATGGGATGGAATTGGTATTTCACTATAGCCCTGTAATCTATGGCAAGATTGCAGTTTACTGATATGATGTACAGTCACCGGCAATGAATCGTTTCGCAAGAGGGAAAGTGACTTGTATTCATTGTCGGTCAGTGTATACGTATTGACGGTATACGATATTTTTAATTATACCATTATTTTTCACATTTTATTACCTGTACCACGAAATGATGGTTTGGAGAGATCTATAGGCACATCCCCATCCATTGTCGTCGAAACTATTTTGCATGTAATGGTGATACGAATACAAACCGTCCACGATACTAAGTTTTCCTGCAACAGCTAATCAAGGCGAAATATTACAATAATTGCGTAACGAGTTCGAATGGCGAAAAATATGTGAGCACAAATGTGTACCTTTATGTAAAAGAGCCCGATGAGGATTTACAAGTATCTCATTTTCCCGTGTGTCAAGTTTGACGGCATTTCCACGTCGAAAATACGGTCTAGTCAAATCTAACGCTAAAGCCTTGTGTAAAGCCTTGCGATATTCCTCTGAAATTATACGACTGGTCTGTATAAAAGCAAATAGATGACACACATACATATTACTGTGATTAAAAATCTGTCAATGTTAATTATGCAACGACGACACAGGATATCACGAACGGTACAGAACCAAGTAGCGATGCAGCCTATTGCATCAACAATAAACGGATGTAATCGAGGTCTTACTTGCGTTGTCGTTAGTAGAATTGCCAGGATATACTACTGTAAATAAATGTCCACAGCCTTGAGGTTTAAAATGCATGACTTCGGGTAACATTGTGGGCAGCTTTATACTTTCAGACTGATTTTCTTGTTGCACCTCAATCAACCTGATGTTCCGGCAAGTGGATTCCACTAGAATCGCGTGCAACTCGGCTGATTTCACATTCAAGTTTACCAGTGACAACGCATCGATGTGTACATTGCATTCCGAACTGTCGAAAGGTTCTGCAACGTAAAAACGTAACAAGTTAGAAACCTGGTGTGTACCGTAATGTCTGCAATACTCGGTGACACAGTACGTACTTTTGATGTGTTGTAAGACGGGAGCGTACCTGACAGACTCTTCGGAATTTCTCTCACTTGATATCTTCAACAACATGTTTGCATGTATAACATTCTAAAAATTAACAAAATATGTAAAAATACCTCGGCACAACTTCTGTTTAAAGTAGTTACAAACGTGAGTATTACAAATACGAGTCGCAAACACATACCACAGGTCCGATATTGTGATTTACATTACTCGAACCGGTTGAAAATTTCTCTTGGTCTTTGGACACGGATAAAATATCTTTCAACGTTGTATCTCTTAAATTGTCGTCGGTTCTGAAGAGATATGCGTTGTTCGAAGGGAAATGTATGCCTATTTTCCCAGACGCGATCTACAGCAGAGCAAAATTGTGCGATATATACACGCGGCACGTTTAATTAGAAAATTAAAAAGAACCAGACGTGAACGTCGAGAGAGAAGAAAATCCCACGTTTTTTCGCGACTCTTGCAGAGCCTCCGCTACGTTTCCGTCCTGAGCAATCAATGGCAGAGTCGCTTGCAATCGGATGTACACAAACTGCCGAGAAAGATCATCCTCGCTGACAATACTGAGGTTATTTACAGCTTCCAGTTTTTGGTGCACATAAAAGTACGCTTGTATGTCCGACGTGGTGCGCGAATATTTTAAAAGCAAGGGATTATCTGTAATATCGATGTCCTAAACAAACATACGTACATTAGCCTATCTCCGATTAATTTCTCATGCAATACATATATTTTTTTTCCTACACCGAGGCTGATGTAAAGCGTCATCTACAATACATGGAGTAAGCTTGGAGCAAGAGAGAACTACAACTTTTAGCTTTCAGTGTAAGGAAGCTAAAATACAGGCATAATTTTTAAAATATTCGTAACACTGGCCGCAATGGCGTTCTGATTCGCCGAGAGTAAGCGTAACAGCTGGAGTAGAAGTAAGGAATAAAGTTGATTCATTTCCTTACTCCAACTCCCTCCTTCAGGCTTACCGCACGCATCGTAAACGACGCTTAAGAATGGATGAAATGTGTCGGACAATAAATAGGAAACTTTGCACACAAACGACGTAGTGTTTCACAGCGACAAGGTATTTCATACCTTGAAAACATCTGGATTGATTTCTTCACACTCGCCAAAGTCGCCAATATGCAATATGCCGCAGAAATATATGTCGGCAGGTAGATTCAACTGCAGCGCGGTATAATCCGTTGCGTTCTTATCCTCATCGTTACACGAACTTATGCTGAATGTCAGAACTACGAGGGTGTCGTTGTACATAATACCATAAAGGTAGCCAGTTGTTACGGTCTCCACGTTTTCCAGTCGCTAAAAGCAATTATTTCATTAGATATTAAATACGTTTCGGCTTGCGAAAATTGCTCACATTCGTTAAATACACGGAAACGCGATACCGTCTCGAGTGCTAAATTTAGCGTGAAAAAGAAACGTGTTTGCAATTACTCGCGAGAAACGTGACAAGTAATCGAGATTCACGCCAAGAATACATTCTCGGATCATTATCGATGCCCGCTGACGTTTACCTGCAGAATGTTCGCCAAGATCTGCAATTGCGGTGCCATCGCGTCGCGTCGAGATCAGAGGCGAGAGATTTCACGACGGCCAGAGGTGCTTCGTGCTGCCAGCGAGAGCCGATCACCATATGGGGCGATCGCAGGAAATCACAATTGAATTTCCAAACACGAGCCACCTGCGCTGGGAGGTTAAGTCCGTCCTCGTTTCCAGAACCCGAGAAAAAAGCCGCATAGCAAACTGCCCGACGCCTAGATCGGGTTTCGGTAGTGCGTTTCACTTATCGAGGATAAGAGGACGCCGCTCCTCTACGAATTTGCATTCTCGCTGAGCCACCCGCGAAAATTCCGCTCGTACCGAACGACGCGTCCGAGCGCTCGATCCGAAACGGATTTTTATGCACGATTCAGCGGGGGAGTCGTTTCACGCAGACGTATCTTGAGGCAGGGAAGAAGCGTCTTCCTCGTTTAACTGCAAAAAACGACGGGTCGTATAAAAGCAATTTGCATATCGATAAAAAATGCAGATGCACCTGACAAGTGCTCTCACGCTTGAAAATGGCTACTTCCGGATCGAACGCGCGCGTTGCATTTATGACATTTAATTTATCGTATTCGTGATTCCAAGGGGAATCGGCAAGTTTGCTCTTTGGAGATTGCAGTCTGACAAATTTAAACGTCTGCGAATCGGTGGGAAATTTTAGCAATGTGCGACGTAAATTAAAGGGCGCGTATTTCTAAAAACTAACCGGAGTGTCCGGAGTATCACACTCTTCGCCATAGACATAATATATCTAGACCGAGCGTTTGCCTTTATTTGAACAGGAGGGGGGGGGGGGGGGAGAGGTTCACGTAGAAAAGGACAAACTGTGGCTGCGTTCAGCAGAGAAAGCTGCTTTACAACTGTTGTAAAATTCGTGAATCTGACCGGCGTATTCTCTTGATCTTGAATGAATTTAAGAGCATACGCCAACCAGATTCATGAATTTTTCAACAGTTGCAAAGAAGCTTTTTCTGCTGAATGCAGCCTGTGTTTTATGCTATTTCGTTCGCATGAGAACAAGAGAGAACGAAAGAGTTTGTCCTTTTCTACGCGAACCTCCGCTCCCACTACTCAATGCTCGGTCGCTCTGCGAGATCCAATGAGGATGCAGAGTTTTAGATCAGGTGACTCAAAGCTGAATCCTGATTGGCTCTCGCAAACGATTTCCAGTAGGAAAATTAGTATCGTGTGCCGTTGGCTTTAAATATAAGAACTTCGCAATATCATTTGCGTTTCGAAACTCATCGAGAATCGCGTATCTTCCGCGAGCAGCGAGGGTTCCCGAAATCCGATTCGTCGCCGTCGCCGCCAGGCGGCGCGCGCGTAAGCGAGCGACCCCGGGCCACACCGTGCGCGAGTCTAGATGCCAGCTTCTCACGGGCGGAGGCGCGTAGTAAAATGGCCGCCCGACTCGAGTGAGCGGAGTGACGTTTCTCGTAAGGTGTTTGCGTCCGCGATCGCGCCGCGCAGTCTTCGCGCATGAATATTCGCGCGTGCGAGCGTGCACGGCCGTCGCAGCGTGTCACGTATCGGCATCCGTGTCTGCCTCGCCCGCGCGCGGAGGGTGGGCCGATCGCGCGGCCGCAGGTGAGCGCGGCCGCGTTCCGCCCGCACGGCTCGTCCTCGCCGCAAATTTTCAAGGTGCGTATCACGGCTCGCACGTCCGCGCGGCCGGCAAGTTCACGTCGACGCGCGTCGTCGAGCCGTGCCGGCGAAATCTCCCGCACGACCTGCCGTGGCTCGCGCGAGCACGCGTGTGTGCACGCGCGCGCGCAATAGACAGTTTGGTTAGACTGCGGATGGGATTTTTTTCCCTGTCGCTTTCAGTGGGCGGTATTTAAATGACAGGACTGGACCCGACCCGTGCGGCGTGCCACTAATTTAGAATCCGCTTCAATTCCGCTTTCTTCATCGGAACGGGTGTTTCGCTAATCGCGTCGAGCGCTGGTCCGCCGCGAGGAAGATGTTTTTCTCTTACGCGTCGTCTACAGTGAGATATTTCAGACGTGAGATTTAAGAAAGTGACCTATTGCAAATGGACAATAATCGACTGCGACTGGTCATTTGCTTCAATCTTACATCTTGGCCCGATATTACATTTGTCGTACGATTAAAGATCCCATTGTAGACGCCGCATTACTGTCATTTAATTTGGCGCCTAGTCGTACCGTCGCGAATATTTTCTCGTTTAGCATACAGTTTTGCTTGTGAAATAATTGTGTTTAGATATCGAAGGTGTTGACGAACACTGCATTGCCGTAACAGCAGAGAGACAGCATAGCAATTTTCTGAATTAGCAGTGGAGACTAACAATGTGCTGATCTGAACATAATTTGAACTGTCGCTTCGTAGAGCGCGGAATCTTACAAATAAGTTGAATCCACTTTTTCATATTTTATCCGCTTCAAGAACAGAGGTATTTATTCTGTTTATCATAAAGTAACTTCTTCCATTTTATTCAGCCTCTTGTTGCGCGAAGGGCAAGTTTCTTGACATAAAAGTTGTAAGAAGCGATTGAAGTAGAAAATTTCTAAATTGCAAATTTAATTTCTAAATTTCTGGTACTAATTTTCCAGATTCGTCGTAACATAAAGCGCACTTTTTCAACCAGATTTTTTCAATCAAGTGGAAACGAGAACGCCAAATTATTACGTAGGTCCGAGCAAGATTAGCCCAATAATTTTATGTCCTACGCGCCGTTACCAGCGGGCATATAATACAGATTAGGCGGAATCATTGTCGTCAGTAATTTCACATATAAACTGATGAACGATTTCTAATTATTTTAAAAATACTATACTTAGCATTCAATACAATAACTCCTTGCCCCGTACTGAATTTTTTTTCTACTTCAAAGACCTCGAATGTATTTTTAATTTAATCTAAATTATATAATGTTTAGAGAACTTGTAAAAAAATGGAAGAGAATCTTGATAATTCGTGCCTGTACGTAGTTTCCCTCAAGTTTCCGCCACAATTGCACACTGCATTTTGGCCAAAGCGCTTCATATTTCTGTTCTGACATTGCGTCGACCTGGTTCGATTTGAGAGGCGGATCATAGTAGACGACCGAGTGATTAATGCGCCTGGGCCTGGCAAACTGGCCCCGGTCGCTCGGGGCTCATGTGAACTCGGGCAATTAGCAATTGGCTAATTATACGGTTAACGGGCGATGAATAACGCAGTCGCGCGAGCGCGCGGCGCTTAATTGCGCGCCGCAAATGGAAAGGCTCTTCCTTCCCAGTCCTATTTTTTCCACGTTCCTCTTCCGCCGAATCGCGCCCGAACACGAGTTCCTGCCTTCTTACCTAATTGAATCCGGCCCGAAAAGGGCACCGCTGGAATGCGCGCGTCTTCAAAGATGTCCATGAAAAATAATTTGGATCGTTACGCGACAGAACATCTTATACGGACGACCACTCCGCCCTTTTATCGACGTGAAACCTTCAAAAGAATCTATTAATGTAAACGTTTCTCCGAATATTCGTTTAATATTTGCCATTCTGTCGCATACTCTTTAACGATCCGCGATCACTTGCTGGTATTTTCGAAGATAAAATAATACTTGAAATATTTACGAGTCTCACTGGAAAAAAAAGTTTGTTACCGCAGCTCACCACGGTTTGCTAAAAATATTACCTGTCCATGTTTTACAACTGAAATTTAGTTGCCACATGCGGTGTTTCGCTACGGTAGCTACGTTTTTCTTTCCGTGCCAGAGATTAAAGTAGAAGGAATCGTCGCAAGTTTGTGGCTGATAACTCTTTCTGTTTTTGTTTCAGAGGGGCAATATTTCCGCGAGATGGATACTTGGTGCAAAGCATAGGTATGCTTTCGAGATACCTTAGATTGACCTTTTTACTCTATCGTGAATTGTCCGTCCTCGAGCGAGACAATGCGAGGAAATTAACCCGTAATTACGAACGGCGGAAGACAGGAACTCCGCGTTACATTTCGGCATTAGTGACGCTATTCTACTTTGCGCCAGTACCGACGCAAAGTGCGCCGGCGAAAGATTGGAGAAACGAGAGTACTCGTTGTACCGACTTCAATTCTCCCTTTATACGAGTCAAGTGCCGGGCGTTTGATCCCGCTGTTGAGTGCTAGGCGCTATTTCACGAATTCCACGATACGATCTGCGCCGACGCTCGACGTCGCCCCGGACAGCTCGTCTCCGCTTGCGTCAACGTCGCTAAGGGATATGAGTGAAACATGAAAGTAGGATTTGCGAAATGTAAAGGCGAGATAGAGGGGAGAGAGAATAAAGGGACACGCGCGACGGCGATTTATGGTGGGACTTTATTCCTTTCGGAGCGATGTATAAATCTTCAAGGCGCGACAATTTGCTGTCCGTTTAATTTCCTGCGTTATCTATTTGCAGATTTAGTAATAATGCTTATTTCGTTATTGCATCACGAGACAGCTTTGAGAGGTAATTGATTAGACGGAGATGTGACAGGACAAAGTATGGTCTTTGTGGCCCAAGAGGACACGCGTGGGATTCTATTCGGTCTTCCTACGTCTCTTGATTACGAGATCAGATAGTGTCGGGCCGTTTCATTAAGGAGGAAGGAATTCACGTGAAATTGCTTCGGGAATGCGTGCCCGATGATATATCGCCCGTATGGCAGTGACGGAGAGGGGGACTGATGAAACGAAAACGGGTCTCCGCGGTCCCGTTTGTGCATCAGCGAGCTAATCCGCGACTGTCAACGCGATCAGACACGCGAGGTGTCCCTCGCGGCTCGCGATTCGTCGCGCGTTGTTCGTCGCGAGGGTTTCCGCAGCGCGTGTCCGTCGCGTGTGCGGAAGTTGTCGGGAGGCGCCAGCCAGGAAGGAAGCGTTCCGCGCGCGAGGAAGAGGTTCGTTCCCCGGGAGAGTCGTGCGCGGGGGGCGACGCGTCAGATGGAAAACGGTGGTGGGTCACGGTACAGTAACGTGTACTGTTAAAGAGCGCGCGGCAACGAGCGCGTTCGCCGGGCGCGAATCTGTTGCACGCACGCACGCACGCACGCACCCTCTCTCTCTCTCTCTCTCTCCCTTCCTCCGCCCGTGCCTTTCGCATTTGCGCCCTTTTACGCTCTCTCGCGAGATATTAATAGGACCGCGGTGCCGGCCAGGCATGCCGAGCGGGCGCAAGCCTCGCGCGAAACGCCTTTCGCGAAATCAGCGTTCGCGAATCTCGTAGACGAACTTCGGGAAGCTTCGGCCACGCGGAGCACTCTAGTTCAGTGTGTAATGTACTTGGCACGAGGAAAAAACCGCTGAGGGCATTGTGGTGTACAGATTTCGGGCATTACAGGACATTATAAAGAATCTAAAAAGATAAAATAAGATAATAAGATAGAATAATGCTCACTGGGAATTAGTGTAGGCATTGGTGTACATGATTTTGGTCAGTGATTTACTCCTCGACTTGACAATTACGAGACGTTTGTTCTGGTTATAGTTGTCGCGTTCGCTTCTGACGTTGAGCTCTTGTAGCATCAGAATCTTCCTTTGCCTAAAGAGAAAAGATCGCCTGTGAAAAACATATAGATTAATATATTGTTACAGTTCAGGTTTTTATATAACTTATTACACGATAAATGAGGGAAAGTACGGAAAATTCTCTCTCCGGAAAGACACGCGTATTTTATCCTAAAGACATTTCAAGACAGAATTAGTGTATTTTTTCGCAGTGCCGCTCACACGGGGAGATCTTTTTTTGCCCCATTTATTGGAAGCTATGAGAATCGCGGTTATTCCGGTTATTGTTCGATCCTTGAAAGCTTCACGGTCGTGTTCGCACGGACCACAATCGCATCGCGGATACTGGGGAAACGTCTTTTTTTTTGTCGATAAACGAGGCTTTCCACGTGCGAACGAAGCCACGTTGTTCCCCGTGAAATGTATGCGACGTGGACTGTGGTCTGCGGCTTGTACAAAGGCGCTCCGATAGTGAATCACCGAGCCGGAGCTCGAAAAGCGCCGATATAAACAGATACTTCCGAGTCGGCCTTGAAATGCGTATGAACCACATAATTATCGTGACTGCGTAATCTATTGAAATTAACATAGGCTGCACCGCGGCCGCTATCTCCCTCGAGCCATCCGAGATATTTTATATGTATGTACATATCTTGAATGTAGCGTCGTCGTGCAACGAGGCGCTCATTGAAGTTTCTTTTCCCCAGTTCTCTTCGCGGCTTAGCCGAGCGCGCGAGAATATTTGCTCTCCAGAATATTTGTCTTGCCGCGCGTTTCTCTAATAAACGTGAATTCAGATAGAATTTCAGTCGCTCTGCTACGCGAGGAACGAGACAATCGTTAGTCCAAAAAAAAAAATATATAAAGCGTGTCTTTCTGAAAGTAATAATCTATTTACGGTGCACCATTCGAGTATCGATGCGAGTGTTTTTCTATAGATTTTATATCAGTATAAAACTTAACTCTATCAAAGCAGAATTTTTGTTTATAATAACATTTCTAAAAACAAATTTTTCTCCGTCAATCGCGAGTAATTTTTATTTCCGCGATACGCGGGTGCGTTTTATTTAGCAAATTTTCGCGCAACGCGTACGCGGAGTTTCGGGAGAGACGCGCGTTTTCTCCGAATCCTAGATATCGGAGGCATAAATAGTTTCAGTCTAAACGGTTGCAGATGTATAGCACGTAACTCTTTTAAGCACCTCGCTGCACGCGATAGAACAGTTTTGCTTTTTTTTTTACACATGTTACACACCGGTAGGAATTAACGTCGCGTGCAGCCGATAATAAATTTCATTAGCCTGAAATCTATGCGGCCGTGCGGGGTCCGAGTTAGCTGACAAGCGCGATGGAACGTGTATTACACGTACGCACCTCGCATCCAGATCCGATATTGATATTCAAGGCGTTTCGCGCCTGTCGGGCGCGATACTTTTTTTTTTCTTTTTGGCCGTACGAAACTCCATTTTAACGTACATAGAGAGAGGAGAGAGAGAGAGAGAGAAGGTGGTTCCATTATATATATATCTGACCCATAAAACCGGACGTTTAACTTTTATGCCTCGCGCTTATCGTGGGTTTTATACGTGCCTGTTATAAAGGACGACGTAGACGCGAATTATGTAGCCTATCGCAAGCTCGGCATTATTATTTATATACATATATTTTTCTTTTTCTTAGAATAAACGGTTTCGGCTGACATTTTTCTCTTCTGCGTGTCGTGTAGTCTTCGCGATGCTAATCGCTTATCTGTCTCTCGAAATACCGAGGGGACACATGACAGAAATGCGACTATTCGAGCTTACGTAACAGAACGATTCGCATATTATGTTCCGCTGCAACTATACCTTTTCGCGTGACATAACTCGCTCGTTTCTCTCTCTCTCTCTCTCTCTCTCTCTCTCTCTCTCTCTTCTGTCTCGCAGGCGCCCGGCCAAGGATAGAGCCAGTTGAATTATTCAATATTCGCCGGTGCGATGGATCTGTTTCTCCTGTTACCGCGTTTGATCGTAATACGGATAGCGCCGGGGAATCGTTGCCGGGAATCCATAGCCGACGAGCATTTCCTTTAAAAGCCATTTCCCTGCGTTACGAAGCCTGCTTCCTACGTATGTTTCATTCATCTCAACCGGCAGGAATAATTCTGCGCGTCTTTTGATACGACAAGACGAATGCTTAATGAATATGAAAAGTAAACGATTTGTAATCTCTCCCGACGAGATTCTCTCGTCGGGGATATATTTATTTCGCGTGGAAATTATACGTCGCTTAGTCAGGTAATTATAGGCGGGATAATTGTAGACCTACATCGCCACCGTCGCTTATTCGCATTACAATCGTCGCGAAAAAGAAATACACGGCTGGTGTGTGACTCACCTATCATACACGTCCCATGTACGGCCGTGCGGCGCATCGTAATACGGCGGATGAGCATCGCGATAGTGTACGCGCCTTGAAACAATAGGCACTTAGATTAACTACTGTATATTAAAGCTCGACGCGCGGTTTACCGGATATGCATGCCGCTTGAATATGCATCGGGCTCAATTCGCCTAACGAGTTTTATTAATTATCGCTTCCGCGCGTTGCGTCGCGCCCGGAGATAATTGAGTCGTCTACGCGGCAAACATTGTCGACCGCTTCTCGCACCTCGCATTTTTATGGGACGACCCTCTGTTGTGTCCCGCCGGGAGAACTCGCCGCGTGTAGAACCGGCTTTTCTTGCCGAGAGCACTTGAGCTGTGGCTCTTCGAGCTGTTGACGATCCTCGTGCAACACAGTTGAGGAGACCTGTCGAACACGTGACTGTTTAACAAACTAATTCAATGTTTAGTGTAGGAGAAAGTAGGAGGACGTTTGTCTGTCGATCCTTAAAAAATAATCCATGAGAAGATGTGAAATTGAACGATTATAGAGATTACATCACATTTTGACAACATTAATCGTATAAACTCTCTAAAGTTCTTGGAGTGAATGAGTCACCCTATTGGAGTGAGTATTCCACTTTGTGACAGTATTTTCACTCCAAAAATTTTACAGAGAAAATATAAAAATTTTTATATGTTTTAAAACTAGTTAGAAAACCGTACTTTGTATATAAGTTTCCATCTTCCATTCATGTTCTCACTGTATTCCCTCCGCGTTACTTTTTACACGAGTCATGAATGTACTTGCGGGTAGAACATCGATAAAGCGTCTTATTTAATGAGACAGGCTGATAAACGATGCCTAAGGTTCATGAATGCGCTTCATTCATCTTTGCAGGTTGATAGAGCCTACTGTGTGGTAGCTGCCATGCCAACGTACCACAATGCGGGTGGCGGATACCCGAATGTGTCAGCGCCAGCGCGGCAAGCGAAACTCGACGGCAATCAAAATCATCACACTATCCCTTCAAACGTAACGTCTCATCCCCTCATACAAAACAACACTCAGCAGCAGCAGCAACAGCAGCAGCAGCAGCAACAGCAGCAGCAGCACAGCGTTCCTTCCAACCTGACTGCAGGTAGCATTCCGTCCCATCCAGTGTCGCCGACGATGACCACGCACTCGAGTGTCGCCACTTCGAACATCACGACGCATATGAACACCACGTCCTCGCCGGTGATTCTCACCTCGAATGCCATCAATCCGGCCGCCAACACTACCGCGTTGCCGGCGAATCCACGACACGAAGTGAAACTAAACGCGATGCCGTATGTATCATTGACTTGGCTTCATACCTGAAAATGTAACGATTTGTGAGAAGGACGATGTTGAGATACGCCAGATAAGGCGGATAAATCGCGTATAATATTCAATATTGCGAAAGTATAAGTTAAAAAAACTATTATATGTTTTTCCTATGCAGATGGTTTCACGGAAAGATATCGAGGGAAACTGCGGAAAGATTGTTGCGACCACGAGAGGACGGTTTGTTTCTAGTTCGAGAGTCAACCAATTTCCCTGGGGATTACACGCTCTGCGTATGCTACCAAGGGCGCGTGCAGCATTACAGGGTGAAATATAAAAACAACCAGTTAACGATCGATGACGAGGAGTTCTTTGAGAATCTGGCGCTCTTGGTCGAGCATTACGAGCAGGACGCGGACGGTCTGTGCACGCAGCTAACGAAATCTTTGCCGAAACAGGGCAAGCAAGACTTTTGTGTGGACCCAAAGGCATTCGTGGAGGCCGGTTGGGTGATTCAGACTCACGAGTTAGAGTTAAGGGAATGCATCGGAAAGGGAGAATTTGGGGACGTGCTGCTAGGTGTCTACCGAGGGGAAAGAGTCGCGGTGAAAATGCTGAAGGATAACAGCGAAGCGGCACAGAGGTTTCTCGCCGAGGCGAGCTTAATGACCTCGTTGATTCATGACAATCTGGTTAAATTACTCGGTCTCGTTTTTAATAATCAACACATGTACCTGGTTACGGAGTATATGAGTAAGGGATCCCTGGTGGATTATTTACGGTCGAGAGGAAGATTGCACGTTTCGAAAAAGGATCAGATTAATTTTGCATAGTACGTAAGCGAATACAAAATCCGTCTGTCGATTATAAAACAGGTGTATAATATTAATCGCATTGTTTGGCGTACCGTAGCGATACGTGTGCCGGTATGGCGTATCTGGAATCCAGACATGTTGTGCATCGAGACTTAGCGGCGAGAAATGTTCTCGTAGCGGAGGATAATTCCGCCAAAGTATCCGATTTCGGCCTGGCGCGGGACGAAAATTTTTCTCTCGACGGTGGAAAGCTGCCGATCAAGTGGACTGCACCAGAGGCTCTAAAACAAAACGTAAGTAACTTGTAGGTGAGGATGAATAAAAATATATATACTCGATATACTTATGTATCATATTACTGTTTCCAGAAGTTTTCAAACAAGTCTGATATGTGGAGTTTCGGAATTCTTCTCTGGGAAATCTATTCCTTCGGTCGTGTGCCGTATCCGCGAATTGTAAGCGACATTGTTACATTAAACTTTCATACGAGACGCACCATGTGTTTTCTTCACGTTATTACTAATTGCAGCCTTTAGCCGATGTTGTAAAGTGCGTAGAAAAGGGATACAAGATGGAACCGCCAGATGGATGTCCTGCGGAAGTTTACGACATTATGAGACAGGTATATTAAAGTCTTGTTTGTTGTGTTATATGCGTTGCATTGTATCCTATTCAGATATGTTATTCTTTAACAGGCATGGGATTTACAGCCAGAAAAGAGACCGAGTTTTCACGATATAAAAGTGACACTCGGCCAATTGAGAGCGGAGTACACCAAAGGCGTGAATTAAGAAAGAATTTAATAAAACTTAAATAAACTTAGCGAGAACTGAAAAAGCGGGGACTGGGATGCCCGAATAATTTCTCGTTTTCAGGACGAAAATAGTGATTTTGAATGTTTCTGTTAAAAGGGAAAGACAGTGACAGGACTGCGATTGTACATTGTATACAAAAAAATAGTATTTGCTTTGCTTATATTTATTGTTATTTTAGTTCTTGAAATGTGTGGGAAGAACTTTAATTTTTATATAGTAATATTTTGCACACACAAGCATTACCTATGGTCAATCGTGCCTTTGTCCAAGTTGACGTTCTCGAGCAGGAAATTCAACTTGTACATAATAAAATCCGAATATATTCGGGATAAAATCAACAGAGTTAAAATATGCGTAATTTGCCTATTACTTAATTTTCGATAGTCGCATATGAAGTCTATTACGGTGATGATAAAAATGGCTTCGTATTCCACTACACCATTTTTTTCAAGTGATTCAAGTCTGTTTTATATTGCAGCACAAAAATGACGTATTATACATTAGATTAAATTTAGATGAATTATAACACATGCTACGTTATATGATATTCACAATCTCGTCCACTTACAATTAGTTTTTAATCGGTTAGCATTTCGTTTTTGTTGAAGTTGTGTAAAAAAATTCATTTGCAATTTATATTGTTATGAATTTAAAAGATTGTCTAAGCAATTCTAGTTATATATTGCAAGTAATTAAACTCTAATGTTTAGTTGCTTAAGTTTCTTTGATCAAAGATTTGTCGTAAGAAGTATTAATTTTTTAACTAAATTATATTACAATATACACCATTATTTAAGTTCTTTTCATTAAACATTTGACTGCATTAGTGGTGTAAATGTATCTCTTTGTAAATATTTTTGTATATAATTTATCCATCGAAAAAGGATAATGTTTTAAGAAACAATTGATATTGGTTAAGAGAAGATTGATATTGATCAATGACAATTTCTTTTAGTTCAAACTAACACGTATGATATGAACGAATGTCTATACACAATTGCACCACGCTAAAAAGTAATTATATCGTTTTACTACTACTTTGTAATCGTTCATTTTTCATGAAGTGTTCTGCCAACAATAATAACGGACTAATTGTGACTATTTGACGGCCGTATTTCGCTGAACAGTAGCCACGAGCTACGGGGAAGATCAAATATTTATTCTTTAAGATATCAGGTGAGTGACAAGGTCTGTGTAAAGTTGTAGATATTGAATTCTTATGTATGCAACGTAATTTAAAAAAAAATTAATTTTTTTTCATTAATTAAATATCAAGATATCTATGTAACGCAGAGTCGTCAAGTACCGTGTATTAAATCGACACTGTATTATGCGATAATTTAGTAAATTTTGAAAAGTGACGTGGTCACACAGTTCCTTGAAACGAAATCTTTCACGATAGAAGCAGAGATTGTCTTGACTGATGAAATATTTCACAACAATAGGTTCGATCTTTCTCTTCCACAAGTGTCTCTTCAGTCTGCGGGTAGTTCTATAAGAAAATTTAGAACGTATTTATCTTAAGCATGGTCCGTTTATAACTTTGATATTACAATATGTACTTGAGAGGTACACGTATTAATAATGTGTATTAATATGGCTCTAACTGATACCTTGAATTGCTCTTTCATTTAAGGAGGTTTAATATTTGTATGTATTTACAATCTGCGAATACACATGAGTTCTTCCAATTATAAATTTCATATTACTCATCGAAAATGCCAATTTCATCTCCATTTTGTCTCTGACGTTTCAAATCCAAGATGAAACATCTTGTTATTCGTTGAAGAGCATTATATTTATATATAAATATATATGAAACAATGACCGCGTGTGACATTGTTACTTGTGTATTTTGATATGTACACGGGATTTCGTTGTTGCGATATTAGTTTTCTTATGACAACCAATGTGTCCGTTTATTTTCTACTGATAATCGATCGATTAGAGTGTAAGAAATCTATAATATATATTAATTAATAAATTAGAAACATCGCAAAATCACGCAAGGGAATTAAATTGTACTTGGGACGCATGTGTTCACATTGAAACGGTATGGTGTGCCGATTCGATGCGAGTGTATGTGGGATTTGTGACAAATACGTTTTCCATTCTTGCAACTCTTTTATAGAGTCTGGAACGAATAATTCAGGAAAAGAGATACCTTTGTCGTCGTACTGTTGTTACGTCACAATTCTAAAGATTCTCATTAGACAGCTATAGCGATGAGAGAATAGATCACTGATGAAAGAATAAAAGTTATTAATAAAGGAGAGAAGTTACGCTATAATTGTGTACTTTAATTAACCTTCGGCGAGATGTACAATTATCACGTACCTTTATCATTCCTAATTACTTGTCAGTACCGCGTTAATATTCTGTCCTAAATCTTTATCAATTGCTAGATATCAATAAACATATGCGCTATGATTTTCGTAAATACTCGTATTTATTTCTGTTTGCAATCCGAGATAATCGTGAACGTTTGTCACGAATTCATTGTCGGCCGCGGTATTATCGACGACTGTACGTTCTTGCACGGTAGACACGCTATTATTTTTAATATCGTCGTGCGAATATTCGTTTAAAATTTGTTCTTCGGACTCGTTATCATATTCCCTTATTTCTGATATTTTACCATTAATTCCGTTTGTTTCTACAATTTCCGATAATGTCCAGAATTTTTCGCTACTCTTCAGCTCGCGTATTTCGTTTTCTTTGATCGTTCCTACGTTTACGTTACGTTTCGCTTGACGAGATTCGAGTACATTTTCCCCAGTACGTTTCAAAAGAGAAAAAGGATGCGGATAATCCTGCGAATTTAGAGAATTTTTCAATCGACTACGTATCAAGAGACTCTTTTGCACTTTGTAAGGTTGACCCAAATCACGCGTCAGTATCGAGTCGCGATTGTGACGTGATGTACCGATCAATAAATATCTCGTGTCGTTTTCCCGGTCTTCAATTATTGAATGTTTTATTTTACGTATTCTATTATATTCTTTTTTCGTTGAAACTCGTAAGAAATTTATATCGTGAAAATTACGTTTGCCAATTCTGGCAGATTTAAAATTCACACCAGAGGAAGAATGCGAGGTGTTTTTCGAAATCAATTCGGAATGATTGGATATCGGGACGTCTTTTCCGAGGACGTTAATGTTCGCATTTTTACCGAGTATCGCGTCACGAATCGAGTATAACAATCTTCCGTTCATTGCAATTATTTTATTGACGAAGGCGATCACGCGGTTGCCAATGATAAAAAAGAATTTCGAAATGAAGCTTCCCTCGCATTCCACGTCGCGATGATAAGGCACGTTATTCTTGCAACGAGTTTCTAAGGTACTTTCCGTGACATCGTTGCAACGGGATAAACGTTTTGTAGTCGTAATTTCTGCTTTCGTTATCGGACTTGGGTAAGTTCCTACGTCGTCTCCGTTTTTCTCATTATCTGAATAAAAAATTTTAATTTAAATTCTATTTTATACTTGATATTCTGCGCAGAACCATGCGATTTCTAAAGATATATTCTGACGCAGACTAATGAAAAGGCATTGCAAATTATAAAACGTGGAAAATTACTTTTTCTCTTTCTAAATATAGAGGGATGTGCCAGTGATATTGGCACTGAAGAAACCGACGACATACCTGTTATACATTTATGCAGATTTTTGAACGGAGGAAATACAGTTGCTCTTAACAATGCGGCGGTTGCATATTTATCTTCCTTAAATGCGGTTTGGCATTGATGATCGAGGCAGAGCTTTGGAAGATCCAATCCCTTTGGAAACATATTCTCCGAGTGATCTTTTCCGGTAATATTGTGCGCGACGGCAGTTCTTACAAGAGTTTCTATCGAATTGCGATTATTTAATTTTTCAATATCCGGATCAGTGGTTACGCTCGTCTCTCTTTCACTTGTTGCTACTTCCTTTGCGATCTCTTGTTTTCTTCCACATTTATGACTTTCGTCGTACACAATATTCGTCATCAATGAGACAACGCGAAATCTTATTTTCTTCCCGCTTCCGCTCATTGCTACTTGACTCTTGTTTTCTTTCACTGACGCGGACGACTGCAAGATTTCACCGTTTTTATCTTCCTGTCCATTCTCGCATTTTTCTTTTTCTGGTTTTAACGTAATCTTTAGTGACGAGGTACATATGCCGTCTTCTTCCGGTTCCCGTGTGTTCGATATCGGATCTTCATTTGCAACTTCCGCGGCAGTCGTGGCTGTCACCTCTTCTCGTTCAGCTTCCGACGACGAGACGTCTCTTTTAATCTCAACGTTGCGTTCCTTGGTCGTTTCATCTCTTTGTAAAATTGCAATTTCGTCTTCCGCTCGTTTATTAAACGCTCGCAAGTTCGGCGTACTGCCACATTTCTGCTGATCCATTGTCTGGTCGCGGCTTCGAATCTCGAGCGCATCTCGCGCCTCGCGAATGTACTCCCTCTCATCGATCTTCTCGCTGAGCGTAACTACGTCGCTCTCAGATTCCGTTAAAGTCTTCACCGACTCGTCGTAGTCGGCGACGTTGACGTACGTCTCGGCCGTCCAACATTTCGCGCCGCATAGAATTCCGTTGATCTCGCTGCTTTGCCCGTATCTCTCCGCGTCGATCACTCTCACGCAGACGGTCGATGGCAGCCTCACTAAGGGCAATGCCCCGCGTTCCGCTCCGTCGACGTTACTGGCCGTCGTCGCGTCGTCTATCTCGATGATCCTCGGTCGAAGTTTTTTTTTAGCCTCGCCGACGCTCTCCTCCGACGTGGTCCTGTCGCAATACGTGCAATTCTCCGTGCTGGAACGCTGCCGTACGAGAGTCGCGGGAGGTTCCTTCGCGCGATCAGCACCGCCACCGTCGTCCGGATTTTTGGGAGGATCGGCGCGCTGACCGGCTGCCGGATTGGCAACGGGTCGCGCAGCGGTCTCCGGTTTATCCGTGCACGGCTTCAGCAGCAGCCTCTTGGGACTTCGAGGTTTTACGTAGGTGAACGGATCTGGCGAACAAGGGGTGTCATGTGGCAGCATGCTGTACAGCCTCCTGGGATCCTCCAATTTCGCCGAGTAACACGGCCTGGAGAATTGTTGCACGACGCGCGACGACAACGTCGGCGCCGGCAGCATCGCGCACCGCCTGCGATCGAACTCCGCCTCCACCTGACGGATCTTATTCTGGACGTTGCTCAGCCGGGTCTCCGCGATCGCCCGCTGCGACCGGTACGGGGCAAAGTTCACGTTCACACGTTCGTCGCACTCCTTCTGCCGTAGCGCCGACAGCAGGTCCCGTAGCTCGGCGTCGGACTTGAGGGCGAGAACCGTGGGATCTATCAGATCGGTGTCTACCTTGATATGGGGGGAAAAGGGGAAATTAATGACAAGAATAAAGACTTATCGTCGCCGGTGAATAATTAACAAAGCGAGGACATTATTGGACAATCCAACTGGCAAATTCTAATCAAAGAA
Source organism: Vollenhovia emeryi (assembly GCF_000949405.1). Taxonomy (NCBI): domain Eukaryota; kingdom Metazoa; phylum Arthropoda; class Insecta; order Hymenoptera; family Formicidae; genus Vollenhovia; species Vollenhovia emeryi. The sequence goes on from NW_011967197.1 coordinate 1,037,952, forward strand.
ACTTATTATCCTGACTGAGGTAATACTTTTCGCAATAAGTTTCTTTGAGTCGTCTAATAATTTCCTTACTCTCTGATAGAAATGAAATATACATCACGCGAGCTCAATGTATTGTAAATATAGAGAAATTTGTGCAACGAGGCTACGTTATTACCTCCACACCAACTCCCTGAATCTCCATTAGCTTCTGATTGACAAGTCCCTCGACCTGCGTCTTTAGCAGATTCATCTTGAGCTGCACCAGCGTGAGAATCGGGATGACGTTAGGTGGCGGATTAGCCGTCATGTGCAGGTTGATGAGCGCGTTCACTTGCTGCGCGTGCCTCGATTCCGATAGCAACTGATCTTTCGTCAGGGTGCTTATCGCCCTCTGTGCCCTCGCCATTGTGTCCTCCATGGTGGTGGTCACATTTGAGCCCGGCACTTTGCGTAACACCAGCCGCGTGGCAGCGCACGGTATAACGCCCTGCATCGACAGAAACTGCGACGCCAGAGCTTGCAGATGCATCGAGGACGGGCAGTTCCTCTTGGAGCAAATGGTATCGTCGAGGGTGGGCGTGCAACGGTGCTCGTCCGGATCGGCGGCGTCAAAGCGACAGCCGGCGCGTAGGACGTTTCTGATCTCCGTCGCGTCGACGTCGCCTCTCCGACAGCATCCGCAACTCGGCGCTGTCTCGCGGCCGCGAATCAACGGATCGCAGAACGGCAGAGGCATGGGATAGGGGTAGAACGGCGGCGGTGGCGGATAACAGGCGGCGGGGTAAGTTAATCCGCCCGATGGATACACCGCTGGGGGCGAGGACGCTGTTTGAGGTACTAAAGGAGGCACGGACTGCTGCTGCTGTTGTTGCTGGATCGTCGGCGATGGTTGGCCGGGTAGGATGAAGATGGGCGCGGCGTTGCTAACGCACGCACGAATCTGCTCCAAAATATTGTACGGCAGCTGGCCGCAGCCGGGATGAGCCGGCGGTAGGTTCTGAAATACGGGATGACACAGATTCGTAACTGGCTGCGGCGTACATTGGTGCGTCACTATGCAAGTGTCCGGCTGGCACACGTGAGTGAAGACTCCTCCTGGATAGACAATCGGAATAGAGTGAGAAACGAGCCTCGTATCAGCCATTCGCGCGCGTTTCTTGTCGTGACATCGTTGTTAAGTGCCTTATCAAAAGTCAGCTCAATATTCCACGTATCGGTTTTTAATTGATGCCACTTTCAACAAACAAAGAAAATCAATAATTACTCATTTAATTATCATTTCAAAAATATTACTGACGCAATTACAGGGGAATATCTACCGTGTGAACTTCCGACAGAGTTGTTTGATTGTTTTTAATTGATAAATTCCATAACAACAGATAACATTAATGGTAATTTATTATTATTAAAAAATATTATTAATGTAGCTGCGAAAGGGAATTTGGTTCGTCATACTGTTAAAATTTAAAACAGGATTATTTAGTTTCCAATTGATGCCACTTCGAGTAAACAACTAAATATATAGACGTCTCTGTAGCTTTAGACATACGTGAATAATGGATAAAAAGTGAGGAGAAACTCAGGGCGAGCGTACTTTATTTAACAGAATTAAATTAATTAAAAAAAAAAAGAGAAGTACTTCTTTTTATCGAATAAAATCCTACTCTTCCCGCGATCTCGTCGCTTTATGCAAATGATATTTTTAAGAAGGCACTTAACGTAATTCGGCAGACACGAAATTATCACGTAATTTAGCGTTTGATTGGCACGATCGGCTTTGTACCTTGAGAAGTTCCAGAGCACGGACCGCATGCTGCAGTTTGCATCTGCTGAGTGCTGGTTTGCCGTTGTTGACATGTTGGAAAATTATACTGACTCGTCTGCACGGGTACGTTCTGACAGGGCGTGACCTGTGACATCGAGGCCGCGTTACAGGGCAAATTAATCATCGGTACCAGAGGCTAGATCATTGATTTGCTTTAACGAATTTAGATCCCGGCTGCAGCTGTCGTGCCCGTTTGTCCTCCTTCGCGATCAATAATGCATTATTCTATTCGCAGCGCGAGCTCATCCACAATGTAGGGAAATTACACTTGAAAATTTAGATTTTGTGTTGTAAATGATGGAAACGCGTCAAGCACGAGATGTTCGGTGCTTGTCGTTGCTCGCGTTAAGATTTGAAGTTGTAGCGATCCCCGTTAAAATAAAGTTTGCGCTATCGATAGTTTATATCGTTACTTAACCGAACTCGTTGGCGTAAATGGATATTTCGTCTTAAACCGAAGGGGGATAGTTTTATCGGCTTTGCAAACATCTTTAAAACTCTATACGTTTCTAACGTATACGCTTGCTGCGAAAACTTGGCAATTTGTGCTTTGTCTTGAAAGTTTCAAATTCGTTATGACATGGCGCGCGAGAAAATTTCTCTCTCTCTCTCTCTCTCAACATTTAAAGTCCAAGACTCACGCGTCATCCGATTAAAATAAATCCAATTAATTATATAGATTCGATTAGAGCGAGTAATTTCTTTAACGACGATAATCTCTATATAACGCAATTTAAAGTTACTTCCACTTTTTTCCAGATCGATACCTTTTCTCTGATTAAATACCGATGAAAATGTACTTAAGGAGACGACGTTTCCTAAACGGTTCGTCACGTCTCGCTGCGGCGTAAACTTATTTGCGACGTTATCAAAAATCAATGAAAACCAGTTCGAGTTTGAGCAAATCGACAAGAGGAAACGTAACTGAATATTTCACCATCATTTAGCATTACATTTACGTTGACGTGACGTGACGCGCGTCGCAACGTTAATTTATCTAATTATAACATTACGGATCGATTAATCTGTTCTTTTTCGGAAATCGTGAGAGGCGTGTCGCACGCCGAGGTAAAAAGGTGAGAATTAAACGGAATTAATGATTCCGCAATTTTTAATTAATCTTTTCTATTAGTCTAATCTTACAATTAACTCCGCACGGTACCGTGGTATATCCACTTTCTTACACTGGTTTACATTATCTGTTAAGTATTATATACAATACAAGTGCAACGATAAAGGTAGACCTTTCAACTTAAACATTTACTATGTATGCTGATGTATTCTATGTTGCTATCACGAATATGCGCGATAAAGTCGTGATAAGATTTAATGTACGGAATAACGCGAGGACTGCGAAACGTCAAATATAAACTAACGATGAATGTCGAAAGCAGTTTTAACTGAAACTGCCTAAACGGTCGAGTGTACGCAACATCATCCCTGCTTCTTTAAGCATGCGATTTTCAATTATGCCGTACGCAAACGGCAATTTCGCGATAATGTCTCGTTTCATGAGTTGACGGTCCACTTCCGGGTACTCGTCTTTCACAGCGTCTAAATAAATTTGCAAAAGATTCCAACAAGATGCCTCGTTCCCCGACAGATTATTGTCGTCGGGCAGATTTTGGAGGAGAATGTGACCGAAATCGATCGATGGCGAGCAGTACCTCATCGTGCTCCAATCGATCACTTTTACGTCACTGGGCCTTCCATTCTCGTACCTGAACAACAAGTTATTCCGCGTGAAATTACCGTGGCAGATGGTCCAAAAATCGTTGAGCTCCAGTTTGGCCGTTACGTCTCGCTTTTTTTTTATTTTTTCATAGAGATCCGCCTCGGCTGCCAATGCGAAAAACGATGAGGAACTCGAACCTCCAGGATTATCCAACTGCGCTTCCAACGTTCTACAAGCGTAAGATACATATTTTCCTAACTACATTATCTTTTTAATTAACGTTAATAATATCAATACGTTATTACTAAAAAGAAACCAGTATATCGACGTAAATACGTTTTCGCTTTGTACAATTATATTATTTGAAATAAGGACAATTGTTTGATAGCATGGACCGTGCGTAACAAGACGTAAATTTCACCTAACATTGCTCGTACGAGAGTGCAGCCAGTCCGCCGGTACAGACAGTTTCGCATAGAACTCCCTGAAAACGGGAAACCTACACGCCCTCAGCTTGAGTCCCTTGCCGTGAAACGCCGCCAAAGCTTTCACACACAATTTCAGATGATCCTCGTTCAATTTATCATCTACTTGCGTGTAACCACGCGCGGCCAGATCCTCCAAGGCGATAACGGGCCGATCGTATCGACCCAGGTCGGACAGGTAACACCTCGGGATGCCGTGCGTTCCGTAATCGAGCGTCATCTTGCTGTAGAACATCTCCTCGTTGAGGAACGGGCTGGACGACAGAAGATCCGCGCGTGGCTTAGGCAGCTTGATAACGAGGGGAAAGCTGTGTGTCACGCCTGAAAATTTTACGCGCGCCGTCGCCCGATGTAACGTGTTCTCGCGACTGCTCGTGCGGTCGAGGTGCTCCACGTCGACGGAATCGAGCTCGACGAACTCCCTGGATCCGGGCTCGCAGAAATAACGATCGTGGACCATCTCCGGTATCAATACTCGCCTTATGAAGCCGCAGTCCTCGCATATGCACTCTCCCGCCGGCTGCACCGACTTGGCGTGAGGATCCGGGTCGGCCATAGCGAAAGGGAAAATAATATCGCTGTAATAAAACACGGCGGCAATTAAGGACACCGGCACTGCGAGAGCGCGCGCGCTTAAACCCGGAAAGTCGAGAATTATGAGGGTTCTTTTTTTTTACGCGAGCCCGCGCTCGTTCTAATAACGTTGTCGCGACGAGTGCCGCGCGCGTTAATAATGTTTATCGTCACCAAGTGCAACGAGTCGGCGAGCGGCGGAATAATTAAAAAACATTTTAATCTCGAGAGCGAGTCAAAATGCAACATATACATAAACGAGCGTTTCTACCAATAATTAAATAGGTGGCATACGTAGCTACCGTAATCACAAAGATTGCAGTCCGAGAATAATACAATCAGCGGACTCGAAACTCATACGAAGTATCTCCCGGCGCGTTCCATCGCGACTAAATGCTCACGAGCTCGGTCGCACATTTCAAACAATCTCCCCTCCACGCATTCTTCATTTATCTGACCGACCAGTATAACGGGTTGATGAACCTTAAGGCACTCATCTCTAACACTTTCCAGAGCCGGTAGTTTCCTAAGAAGTGCAATAGAGTTGTGCTGTCTCTGTTATTCGGTCACATTCTCCTCCAAAATCTGCCCGACGACGATAATCTGTCGGGGAACGAGGCATCTTGCTGGAATCTTTTGCAAATTTATTTAGACGCTGCGAAAGACGAGTACCCGGAAGTGGACCGTCAACTCATGAAACGAGACTTTATCGCAAAATTGCCGTTTGCGTACGGCATAATTGAAAATCGCATGCTTAAAGAAGCAGGGATGATGTTGCGTACACTCGACCGTTTAGGCAGTTTCAGTTAAAACTGTTTTCGACGCTCATCGTTAGTTTATATTTGACGTTTCGCAGTCCTCGCGTTATTCCGTACATAAAATCTTATCACGACTTTATCGCGCATATTCGTGATAGCAGCATAGAATACATCAGCATACATAGTAAATGCTTAAGTTCAAAGGTCTACCTTTATCGTTGCACTTGTATTGTATATAATACTTAACAGATAATGTAAACCAATGTAAGAAAGTGAATATACCACGGTACCGTGCGTAGTTAATTGTAAGATCAGACCAATAGAAAAGATAAATTAAAAATTGCGGAATCATTAATTCCGTTTAATTCTCACCATTTTTACCTCGGCGTGCGACACGCCTCTCGCGATTTCCGAAAAAGAACAGACTAATCGCTTCGTAACGTTATAATTAGATAAATTAACGTTGCGACGCATGTATACAATATTATAAAAGTTTTATTATCGTTTTTCTTCGTTTCACCATTTTTTTCAGATAGCTTATTAGATTTGCAGGATTGGTTGTTTTTATGCGGCATATGCACATTGTACCGCAGCTGCTACTGCAATATACAATATCAGCCTGGCGATGAGATGCAGTATGCTGCTTGGAAATACAAGTCCATATTGTTACTTTGGATTACTTTTTCTTTGCTCTCTCGATGCTGATTACCTAGTTGGAGGTTTTTCATTTATTCACCACCGACTTTCTGATAATAATTTAATTCTATTAATTTGCGCGTTATGCATTCCTTGAAAACTCTGTCCAGGATAATTCCAGGCTGATTATAGATTCCAAAACTGGTACTATGTAATAAAGGGACCTGCTCTTATTGGAAAAGTATCCTTCAAGTTATAATTACGACGACTAAACTTATAAAGCATTCATTTTTATCTTTTTCTCTATACATAGACATTCCAAGCTGAATGAATTATTATTCCGCTGAAAGAATTGCGTTATTATAATAAAAGCATCGCGACGAGAGCGAGCATCTCTCTTGTTACAAATTTCCATCTTGGATTTACAGAATTATCCTGCACGTCCTTTTCGAAGGAATTAGAGTTATTAGTTATGTTACCTCATCCCTCAGCCGTTTCCGCAGCCTCGGTTTGCCCTGGCGCGGTATTTCGCGAAGCTTGAGGCAGAATTCTCATTGGTCGACGTGCGCCGGGGTTCGCTTGCTGGTGCAGCGATACCCAATATATAGCGGCCAACAAAAAGACGAGGATGATGACAGAAACGAACATCCGTCTTGCTCCACAAGTGGACCTCACTGCCGTTATGATGGGAAGGCATGCCGGCAGGACTTGCTTTGATGGAGCGCATTCCTGCACTTGCGTCGATGCACCACGACTGCCGTTACACTGGCAAGGCGTCCCTGTCAAGCTCCACCCCATTTGGAATTTAGACGGTTTTCTGCCGAAAAGAAATGACAAGTTACATTCAGGTTAAGCCAAATCGGTTTGTCTCTCGATCGTCAATTGATTGTATGTTACACCTAGGCTGCGTTCGGTTTGGGCGCTCACAAACCGAACGCAGCCGTAGTCGACAGAAAAATTCGAGATACACCTCCGTAGATGTAGATAATTGAATTCAAATTAAACGCGACGCGCGTCCCAAAGCCCGTCAGACTTGATTGAGATTAGACGGAAATTCAGAGTAAAATTCGCCAAACTTGAGATTAGTAACCTTTACTACGATTGGTCAAATCACAATCCGTTATCTGACATTAATTAGTCTGACGAATTGTACAAGGCCTGTTCTACATCACGTCGTTACAAAAAAAGGCTACATTCCCTGCTACTGGGGACAGATTAAATCCAAACTGTCGGACGTGAGAAACTGTCCACTCGAGTGGAGGTCGATGTTGGACGCGGACGCCACGCTCAATTTTATAAAACCTCTGGCCTGTCATAAACTCAATACTCTACCTTGCAAAAGAATCTTACAACGATAGGCATGTTGAAGAAATAAACAGGAAGAAAGATGTGCCGGGAAGGAGCAGCTTTTAGCCGAGATCCTAGCCAAGTTTCATGTCAAGAATTTTCATCGAGGCCTTGGAATTGGGACTTGGATCTTAGAGGAAAAAATCCCGGGCGAGAGGCTACGGTACTGACGCCAGACGAGAACATTTACCACATCGCGACAGCGGTGGTGGGGTCAGGAGTGGGCATGGCTCTCGTGCCGTACACGTATGCGGCACAAGAGCCATCCCCACTCCTACCCCAACGCCGCTGTAGAGACGAGGCACGGTCCTCGCCTGGCACCAGTGGGCTCCGGCTGCATCCCCCGTCCGATGTGGCGAAGAATCATCCACCGGCGACCGCTCAGCAACAGCGCTCCACGGCTCCTTGCATGCCGCTTATATACCCTGGGCTCCCCACCACCAGGACGTCAGCCAATCAACGCTGCGAGGCTCTCTTGCATGCCGTTGATATACCCCGGCTCCCCACCGCCAGGGCGTCAGCCAATCAACGCCGCGCGCCGCTGATTGGTCGGCGCTTGCTTCTCCCTGGGCCTTATAAGAGCGGTGCACGGGAGCGCTTCGCAGACGGCAGGAGCAGCGCGTCGCGGCCGGATCGAGCAGCGGGAGCAGCCGGGAGCAGTGGGAGCAGCGGGAGCAGCAGGGAGCAGCCGGGACCGACCAGGCAGCGCTTTGGACGGCAGCCGCTGGATCCACCGTGACCGGTGGTAAAGGATGTGCTAGGAGGCGCACTCCGGTTAGCTGAGCGTCTCCTACCACTTCCCCACCACCGGCCATCGTGTATGCAGTGGCTTTCGTCTGAAAGCACTGCTTCGATGCACTGCACCCCGTCCACTCTTTTCAGTTCCGCGTTTTGCCGTCGAGACTCGCTGAATTCGCGAGCGCGACAGTGTCAAGTACAAGGTAAAGGTTAAGACTTAACGTTTGAGATTTCATACGCGTTTTCCTGCGTAATAATATCAAGGCTTAAAGTACGAACTAGAGATTGATACGAGTGGACGACCCACCGATATTGTATCTACATGTTGGGTTAATATTTAAACGATTTAGAAGCATTCGTCGCGTAACGAGGAACAACAGTCGCGGTCTATTTTGTCCTAGCTACAATACGCGTCCCTGATTTCACGGCAACGCGTCGCGATTTGAGCAATCCGTTTTATTAATGAGGCAGCATACAGACAAATAGAAATGAGACTATTCCCATGCGCGACGCTATTCGCGCGTCAGGCGAGCGTGTGTCTGGGGTTGACCGCGCGCCGTGCGCGGAGAGATTTGGCGCTTCCGGACGCCAACGGTCCGGATCGTCCGCTGCAGAAGCGGATAGAGTCCAGAAGTTAGAAATTATGTACATAGTTGACGACCCCCTTACGGCTTTGGCGTTCGTCTATCTCTGCGCTTACAGTACAGATGTTTGTGGCATGTTGATCGCGGTGCTGCGGTCCGCATACAACAACGTCGTGTTTCTTACGCAGGCATAATACATTCGGCCGCGTTTATGTTTTCGCCCGAACAATTTGCCGAGCATGTCGGCGTTTCAGTTCCACAACTGTCGAATGTAGGGTTTAGATTGTTCGCCACCACCGCTGTCGCGCGTACCAACAAACAATTCGCGCTATATATCTATCCTTGTCACTTTTGCTTTTCAATTGCCGTCACGAATTAGTTTCCAGTAGAGTTGTATCGCGATTGATGTAGCGGCCTTTCTGCAAAATCGATACAATTGCGCGCGATAACAATACGGATTTAATATTGCTTTCAAAATAAAATTCGCATCGCGAAATTTTCTGACGCCTCGTAATTTTACATTATTTTATTCGCGAGGCACAAAAAGCAAATTGATATTAAACGAAATCTTTACGCGGGATTCCACATTTTTACGATTATGACACCAGCCACGTAAAGCGATTATCGCGCTATCGTGCTATACGTTACGTCGCGTATTCTTATTTCGATATTTTGTGCAAAAGTTCAAGTGACAATTGACGGATTTAAACAGGCGTACACAATAGATTCGCGGTGTGTTATTTCGAGAAGTCGCGAGCGATTTAAGAGAGCAGTAAAAACGGCTCGTCTAAGTAAAGACTTGCTTAATGGTCGACGGTGATTGGTCCAGGATTGGACCACCGACAAAGTTGATGATACTGCCCTCGTCTATTCTTCTCGGTTCCTCTTTTCTCAATTTCGCGTATATCAAGCGAAAGGGCAAACGTCCTTTTCGAGAGGGCTGCAACGCCTCATAATGAAGCGGTCTCTCCGCGGGAGGCGGACGATTTAATTTCGTGGGCATCAGCCGTACGTCGGGCCTGGCGTGAATTAGCATTTATTAAAATTTTATCGACCTACGGACTTAACGGAAAGCTTGGCGCGACCCAAATTTCGTTTGACGCGCGACGTTAAGCGAAAATCCACGCGGAGGAAAGGAGATGCGCGAAAATAAAGCAGGCCGCGCTCCGATATCCGTCTCGAGCGGTCGGCAGCGCGTCCTCTCGGCCCGGAATCCGCCTGAAAATTTTACGGACAATCGTTAATCTTGGAAGACTCTTCCCCCGTCACTCGCTCCCTCGGAATATATGCACGATGACGTATACGCGAATGCGCGCGTGACCGGTGAAATTATTATCCGGCGTATCCCGACGAGGAATGTCGCTCGAAAATTTTCCAAACGCCCGCATGTTTCTCACCCTCGGCCCACTAAATTTTTCACGCTTGCATACCAACATTATGCCCGGGGCGGACATTCTTCGCGGTCGAATGCGCCCTCCCGTTCGCGCTTCCGTGAGGAACGATCGTAGGCTTTACGACGACATTGCAGCGGAATAATCGTATAACAAACAATATTTCTTTTATTCGGTATCAAGCCCGTGTCGGGCCGCGGATTGAGATTGAGATCGGGTGGAAATTTCACCAATTAGAGTAAAAGTCGCTAAACTTTGGATTAGTAAACTTTGCTCCGATTGGCCAAATTTCAATCTAATCTCAATCTCAATCCGTGGCCCGATACGGGCTTTACAAGTCGCCTGTCGAGCTTATCGCTCCTATTTTATCAATCGCGCAATCAATTCCCCTGCGAAGTAGAGAATTGGGAGTCGCGAAAAACATGGGGGAATTATCTGTGCGTAAAGCGATCGTGGTTGTATATTTGTATAATATATGTGATATATAATATACATTAAAATCGGTTTTAAACTAATTTATAAATTCATGAGTAAACGCGATAATAATCGCGTGAGCTCCGACTAAATTGAAGCATTAAAACGTAAAATGTTGCGATTATTAATTCCGCTATCAATTCCAGGATTAGATCGCGCGAAATTGTTATTTTTTCCCCCTTCCTTCTTTTTTAATAATGTCCCGCCATCTCGTCTTGACGCGTCTCGCTTCGCCATCGCGGCAGTTCGGAGCGAAGCGATATCGCTCCGCGCGTTATTTCTACTTTTCGCGCGACAGGAATAAATCGTGCGGATAAATGAATATCGGGAGTGTCGCTGGAGCAAAGTGCGCTCCGTCGACCGTTCTATTTATCAGACTAGCGCGGGCGGAAGTGCTACGTTTTCTCACTCGGACGAGGATCGGCGCGAAATGATCGCGTTACACGGCAAGCTGCGCGAAGACGCGCGGGAACGTCCGCCTCGCACGACCGATACGCGCCGACTGACTCGTTGCTATACACTTTTCGAATCGCGGCGTTACGCTTTTTTTGTCGACGCTCGGCTTTCGACCGAGTTGTTTACGCATTCCAGCGCTACTAATTTCCTGGAATCCGTGCTCGGTCTACGTCACTCGGCGAAGAAACAGATCGCGCCGCAAAGTCATTTACTCGGCGACGGTCGATCGAGTCGGTTAGCGGCCCGTGCCGCTCCGCATATAGTATTATTTATTTTCGATACGCGTCCGCGGCGGAGTACGGCAAGAAGCCGCGATCGCTGTCTGCGAATAATCGGCGATCGATACCATCGCGTGATCGCTGAATCTCCTCGGAAAAGCAATCGACGGGGCAACGACAATGGAAATCTGATCGCAATATTCTCACGATTACAGAATCGAGAGCAGCGCAACAAAAGGACAGTTGTGACGAGATCAGAGACGCCGGGAGTGTCAAGACGCGACAGCGATCATTCATCGACGCATCAAGTCAATTCGGCCAGTTAATTCCGGGCGACGACAAGTGCAGCGCGAACTACGCCGCAGTACGTACGGTGTGAAAGTTGCTGCGCGTCTCTTCGGGCGACGCGTCGTTCCTGCCATCTTGGCTCGGTTGGAGCGGAGTGACACCGCGGTCCGTGCCGGTTAAATTTCTTTACTCGACGACGGTCAGTTTCGGTGAGTTTGGTGCGCGAACGAACGTCGGGATCGTCGGACCGAGTGCCGGGCGTCAAGTAGTGCGTGCAATTGACGTTGATGGGTGATTCTCGCGGTCGTGTCCGAACACCGGTGGCCGCTCGTCGCCGCGAGTGTTCTTCATCGTGCTATCCGCTAAGGTAGACTCGGAACTACAGCGCGTCGCGACAACGCGAGTGTTCGTTGAAAACCAATCGCGCGTTCCGGAAAGTGTCGGATGAAAGTGTCGGACGAAGCTCGCGGCGAACTTGGAATTTCCGGCGAGTCCGCGTCTCCGCGCGACGACGGGAAGGAAGGAAGGAAGGAAGGAAGGAAGGAAGGACGGACGGAAGGACGGACTGCATTTCGACGATATGGAGACGGCGTCCACGATATTGCTTTGGCGGAAGAAGACATCAATCGGTGAGTAAATTTGCTGATATGAAATAAATTTCCGTTTAAAATTTTCGTCGCGCGAAATTAGAATTTTTCAACGGATAATGCAAGTTTACCTGTCGAGATTGATATGACTCGACGAAATTGACGTGCAACAATGAGCGATATTTTGCCTCCCTCGCGCTCTCCCTTAAAAAAAAAATGTGTTCCGGTATATTAGCGATAAAATAAAAGTACCAATCTATTGACAGTGTCGTGAGAAACGCCGCTTTTTTCGTGCCGCATACGTCGCGTCCTGCAACTTGTATATTTTTATGGCTTCTGACCAATTCGCGGCGTAATGGCAGAAACGCTAAAAGGACGCTGCATATGCGTGTGCAATTAATATGAAAATTTGCATCCCGTCTTACCTATCGATCACGTGAACGGAAGTGACGCGAGTCGCAGCTGCTAAAGGGTTAGATTTCGCGGTTGGATTTCCGGGACGGGGGAATTCGAGAAAAGCGCTTCCACGCTCGGGTTCGTTACCGCGAACGAACTGCATTGCCGCGCATTGCTGCATTGTACGCGGTGTTAAAATCGCCGTTATCGTTTTACGGAATTTACGGCGGCGGCGCGGTGCGGCGTGCCGCGCGTCCGTAACGAGAGAGAGAGAGAGAGAGCCCTCGGTATCTCGCAGGGAGGAAAAGGGGGAGGCGAGGGCGGAACAGAGGTGGGAAACGTTGCATGCCTAATCAGACAACGACGGTAGACAGTGCTTTATGCGTTCGCTCCATCTGCAGATTTCCGTTTAATAACGTCATCTGTATGCAGGGGTACATTATCTTTAGCCGTCTCTTACCCGCGCTCTCCATTCCCGCCCCGTTGAAGGATCCCCGCGCATTTTGCGTTGCTTCTTTCCCCGTGACGCAACGGCGCGGCTGTTTGTCAGCGTGCTCATTAAACGCGATTCGCATCCAATAATCCCGGAGTCTTCTCCAATTACTATCGTGACTCCGAAGTCATTGCGATGCCGTTGCTCGAAAAGGAGACATCGCATCCCGAGGATGCGAGAATAAAATTCGCACTCTCCAGCGTTCCTCAGTAGTTTTAGTTAAGAATGCACTTCTCTCACTCGTAATATGCAGTCGTACGCTGCGCACATGGTTTTTACTACATCCCCAGCATCATTTCTACGTAGCGCCGAGTAAAACTGACATTTAGCACTTCTGTAATTCAATTTTACGATAAATAAACAGAGCAATTTATTCCTGTTATGTCGGGGGGGGGGGGCCTTTTTAACTTTACAGCAACTTTGGGAAAATTGTCACTGCGAATTATTCGTTTTTTTTTCATATATAAAAGAAAAGAACAATGCTTAAGATTCTATTTTGAAAATGAATATTACACGAGATTTTACAGAGATACAAATTTACCGCGCCCCTCTTCCGCGTTTCGTAATCTCTCGCGTTACACCTAACGTAGGTATTGAATAAATTAGCATTACGATACCATCTCGTTGGAACGTTCATTTTTCTTCGTGTTTAACTTGGAATAAAGAGCAGGCGAGTCCGACCGGGAAAGGCTCCCCGTCTGATATCGACTATGTTGACGACCGCGGGACTATGTCTACATAGACGAGCTAAATCTTGGTCTTAACCCTTGCTGCCCTTGTCAAAATATGTACGTCGGGGTAAGTTCCGTGCCTACGATCTTAATCCGACGGTTATCCGGCGCCGGTAATTTACGTGAATCGGTAGCCGCCGCGCCGCCGGTGCGACGACAGTCTTCAACAAAGCTTTTCGGGGTACGCGCTGCATAATTAACACATTAAAATGTTAGCCAACGTGCTGTTACGTAACAGATAATTAGCAATTAAAGTACGTTCGAATTATTAATGCTCTCGCGTTCCCGACCCCGTGTTTCTGTTATTGATAAACGCGTTGACACAATTCGGTTGATGAACTTTAATTCGTCCTTCGCGATATACGCACCTTGCATTTTGTGAAAAAATCCGACGACATTTCTTAACGCTCCGTTTATTATTACATTTTAAGCATTTAATGCCGCGCAATTATTTTCCTCACTTTTTCCATTCGCTTCGCGCAGCTCTCCGCCGTTTCTCCAATATAATAAATTACTGTATCTCGCGAGCCACGAGTACGGAATAACGTTCATTATATTCATATTTTATATCGGATATTGCTCGTTAAGGCGAGCTAACGCAATCTTAGTAGGCTATTTTGTGTGCCAAGTACGCCGTGGTATCAAGTCAGATTTTACGTGTGCATCGAACGTGCTCACAGTGTTACGGCGATGTGTACTTATCTCTATCGTAGCTATCGTCGCAGAGATTATAAGGTAAATTAAGAAAAATGCCGTTTGTTTGACTCGAAGCGCGTTCTTTCCCCAAAGGTTAAGAATATTTTTGGTCTTGGTAACAAATCCTTTCTGAGGGTGCAGCATAACACATTTGTGCCCTTTCTTTTCCCACTAATACACTGAACAACTCGATCGCTTCGACGAACAAGTAATTATGACGAATACATGATTGGCAAACGACATGGGTACATGCTGTATAAATCTTTTCGGCAGGAGGAATTTTTACGGATGATATTTTTCGACGGCATGTCGGATATCGGGGAGTTGAATCCTTTTGGGAACGAGTCGATTTTCTGCAACACTCGCCGAAAATAAAAAAAAAAGCCTGCTATCTGGGCGGCGGGAGGGGGTCGCTCGCGATATTTTGACAATGAGTAATGACAATTTGACAAATGCACCGCGCGCTTTAATCCGCGAGTCGGGCCCGGAGGCACCGGGAATTCGTATTCCACGCACGACTTAATCGATAAATTATCGAGGGATTGGTGGAACAGGCCCGCGGGAGGGAGCGGGAGGGACGGTATTGCAGCTCGCGTAATTCACCGATTGCTATGCCCGTGCCGTCGTTAGAATGCATAAAAAAAAACCGTGTACGGCTCGACGCGCTTCTATGGCACATCGTCACTCGGACTCTATCTACGATTTGCTTCCTGTTTTTACGCCTACTTCCTGTTTGATACGCGCCGTTACATTTCGAGAATTTCGTCCTACGGTCGGTGCTTGGTGATTTACAGCGCTGACGTACACGATGATCACTTTTATCTTTTCCATACTGTAGTCTTTAATTGATGGATTGTTGACAGTTTAACTTCATCAATTCACTTAATTTATTTGAGTAGAAAATCGGATCGAAACCAGCCCAGCAGACTCGTGACACTCGCCCGATCGCTCGTACAATTACACGCCAGCCGATTATCCGCGCTCGCGCGTTAAGGCCCGTGTCCACGATGCTCGAACTTGGTCCTATTATAACTTGGAGCTATTCCATAAAAGCTGCAAGTTGATTGGCTACACATTTCTCGGAACTGGAACTTGGACCAAGTTCTAGCATCGTGGACACAGGCTTTTACACACGAAATGAGGCGCGAAGTCTAAGATCAGTCCCTACAGTATCATCTTGCAACAATATGAATTGACGTGATAAAAATTAGTGAATGATGGAATGCGATTGGACTATTTGCCTGAGAAATTGCACTGATAAATGAGAGCACTGGTGTATCTAGAGAAATTAAGCAGTTGGCCTGTTTGTCACGAGTCCTGTCAAATTTGGCACGCCAAACAGAGCCTCGATAGCGTTATATGCTCATATGCGCGTCCTTTGATACGCGTTATTTACATCGTGGCCGTACGCAAATATCGGCATCGCTATTCCTATTTGCTCTCCGTTTGTCAATCTGCACGAACGATGGACCATTACGCGCATCGGTTATGATCGCTGTATTAATTGCTCAGGAATGAAATTACAATGCGACAGTTGGCGAATAGTATAAACACAATTCTCATTAATCAGATTGTAAGGATGTTTGATATAATAACCGACGTTTTATCGCCGATTATCGATGCCTGCATTAAAATATCTACTATTTTACCTACCATTACGTCGCGTAATGTTTTCGCCGAAGAGCGAACGGGTAATTGAATTTATACAAACTCACGCGGCACAGAAATCCTTTTATCGCTAAAAAATTCAATGATTAATACCCCGGCAAAAATTGCAAATAACTAATAGCTCCGCTATTTTTCACGCGGCATCTATATTTTACGCACGGGTGATCGATGTTTGTCACATGTGTAACAATTAATTACACCGGGCGTTCTAGATTTACCAAAAAATAGTTTAGGGAATGAATATTTGTTTTTTTTTACTCACGATTCGAGAGATACATCCTGTATAATTAATTATTGTACGTAGGACGAGCGACGATTAATTCTACATGAAATATAGATTCTACCGCGAAGGGCTCGCTTTCTTTTTGCCCAACAGCGCGGCCGCGGCGCCTGGTGCAAAGGTCTAATAAATTGAAGTCCGTCTCGGTCCTTCTCGGCCGTGACTTAGAACGGGTCACATTCTTCCGCTATATCGCCTATCGCGCCGAGACGAACAGGACTAATTTGAAAATAGAAATGACATCCACAACTGCGTTCCAGTCAGCCGAAGGAATCCCTTTATTACATAGCGCGCCGTAGAGTATTGCGCGCGGTGAGGAATGCCCGTCTTTTTAGCGATAATGACGATGCTCCGGATACCAGATGTCAATGGCGAAGGCGAAGCCGTTCCACCAAGACAACCGCGCCTCGCGTCGATGTAGTTCATGGAGGATTATCGACAGGTCCCTAACGCGCGCGTTTAATGAAGAAATGATGCGCATCGAAGGGCCGATTTATCGCCTCGCGTTTGCGCTAATTTTCAAGTGCTCGTAATCGGCTGTAATCTATCCGCCATGCATTATCGTTCCGTCCAAATTATCGTTCGGAATTCGCGTAAATTCCAATACGTAGATTCCTATACGCGCCAACTCGTACCAGCCAAATTTGCTTTCGCCGATAACGATTCTGTAAATGGCTAAAGAGAACTGCATTTAAGCGAGTTTAACACATCAGTAACCACACGGGGAGCATTTTCTCTTCAAGTTCATCCTCAAAGTATTGTAATCGTGGGACAAGACGGCAGTTGGAAGAATTTTATGAGAGTTTATGGAAATTTTACCTTACGTTTCACTAGTAATTATATTTAGTACACATTTTACTAGTGAAATGTATGGTAAATTTTCAAGAAACTCTCATAAAGTTGTTCAGAAAGCCACGTTGTCCCACGATCGCACGATTTTCAGGATAAATTTTAAGAAAAACTTCTCCCCGCGCATAAAAAGTTATTATTAAACTTTATACATTCTCTTCTTTTCCCTACGTATATAATAATTTTGAGCTTTTTCGCGAATGGTATTATTACTATCATTCATCGTCTGTTCTTGTTCTCTACGTCTGTGAACAGATGGTGAACATGTACGTATGGAGGATCGAAATGTTTCCACAGTATATACATTCGTACACACAAATATACATACACACAGCGTTAAGCCGAATCGTTTTGGTACACGTTTTTTTTCCCACGTAACAATTACACTTTATTACGTTTGCGCCTGAAGATGAACTGACTGGAATTCGAAGGTACTCCCCCCTTTTCTCTCGAAGTGAGGGGTTTGTCTTATTTTTGTCGACAACCCTCTCTCTGCACGTCCCGTTTATCGCGCAAGAGTCGACGTTGGCGGCGTTCCCTCTTTTCTCGCCAAACCGCCGCGAGAAACGTTAATTAATCGATGCTTTCTTTGATTAACAATGCAGCTGTACAAAATGTTATCACGGAAATTTTCACCCAGGTCAGGCCGTACGGATAAGATCGCAAACAGTTTACAGATGAGTTTACGTGGTTACCGCGTGTCGGGCGTAATGTATCACACTCGCTTACTTTCGACGCTTTATCATTGTAGAGAAAGTGGAAGCTTTAAGATATTTCGCAGACTTAAAATATGCCGTGTTTGTGTTCAGACACCTTTAATAAAAATTAGATGAAGCGCGTACTAGGTTTATCGTTTTCTTTCAAGTTAAATTCGAACGATACGTAACATCAGACTATTATAATTCGTACACTGAGAACAATTTTCATCGGATAAACCAATTAAATAGTCTTTCCGATGGTTAATTTTTCCGATTAAATTATGGATACATCCGATGAAATTTCTCCGATAAAATGCAGTTACCGATGAAATTTGATTGAAAAACCAATCACATTTTTCATCGAATATACAATTTTTAATCGGATATGTCCGTCTGTTATTATGTAATCGGATTATCCGATTATATTTAATCAGACATTTTCCGCAGTGCTGTTTAATTAAAGATTTATTTAAATTAAGAAAATAATAATTACTTAAAGAATGTAAATAAGGCTATGTAATTATATTTAACAAACGCAACTTCGTAAAATCGTCGCTTTTGAACAAGCTGAAATTTTTTTATCTCTTTCGTACAGATCTTACCGTACCGCGGAACATATTTTTCCCCCTGAAATTATATTCAGAATTTAAGCCGACGAGTTCTACGGTGTCGTTTTTAGGTACATCATCGCCGGAATATTCACGAAAATTCACTTGCATATGAAAAAAGTAGTACGGAGAAGATTGAGAAACTTGTAATCCAATTTTTATTATCGTAACGAAACGGCCGTCGTTCTTTCGCAAACGACCGCAAGTCTCTTACTTCTTCGCGCAATTTCAGCAGCAGTGCGAAAGAATGTTTGAATTTACTCTTCGTTATGCCGATGCACGAAATGGAAACGTAATATTGAACGCCGCACGTTAACAGAAATTCTTCGTTCCTTATTTCCGTCACAGTGAGTAGTTCTGCAGTATTAACAAGCGTGTTCAATCTTTAAAGCGGTGTGTCCTTTTGGCACTCAGATATCTATAAAGATCCCTCTTAGCTCCGCGATTTTATAGGAATGACTAAGTGTACGAAAAGCATCGCCCTTTCGAGTTGCTCACGCTATGAGATCGTTTTACATTTTGCATCAAAGACTTACGGGAAAGCCTTGTGGAAATCGAACGTTACGGATACATGCAATTAAGTTAGAAATTATTAGCGAAGGACGTAATTTTCAAGGAAATTGTTATATAAAATGAAACCTATTAAGCGCGCGTTTGCTTAAAACGAATATCACTAACGACATAATACAACTTTTCGTTCTGCGAGACGAAGATATAGCTTTAATTGAAGAAAAATTGATTATAACTACATTAACGGACAATAGCTCGGCTAAATCTCTCGAACGTTTCCAGCTTATGCGAAACATGATTTAGGCAAATGGCAGCCATCAGTTGGTTGTTGAGCGCTTACCAATTCTCCATCAATCGACCATACACGTGTTCGAGAATCGGCCGCATAACTTCGCAGTAGAATAAACAGAATAGTAATTACCGAGTGAAATGGAATTGAGCCCATGGTGTTTATCTTTCCGTGTAACAATGCAGCGCGTCTCTCGCGACGGATGATACTTATTCTAGCGTGACACTATTCGCGAATACGGCGGGCATTAACGACACTTGGATGGTCTGAAGAATTTGAGCGGCATTCTCGAGAACGAGGCATTAACGATACTTGCGGGACAATTCGAAGGCAGTGTCCTGCAGGTTTTTTTTATCGATCGTATAATTACGCGGAAGCTCTGCCGAGCGAGCCGGATAATTAGTTTTTCTTACGCACGCTGTATTAAACAGTGCGCTCATTTTCGAACTTAAACGAACTCTCTTCTAACGTAATCTTTATTTCATTTGTATTTCAAGCGAAGAAAAAATTTCTAATTTTTACTAAAAGTCTGCGAAAGACTTTTAATAATCTGCAAACTTTCGCGATAAATTAGCCAATTAATTGTGTTTTTACGTTTTAGGAAATACAAACTGTTCATATAAAATTACAACATTATAACATGGATTTGTCGCGTTAATCGACTTGAAATAATTTGAAAGTATCGATTGGCCCTATTTTATGTTATATATCGTAAGGATTCGCCAAAGCGTGTTTCGTTTATCAATTATCGTTCGATTATCTTGAATTTACACACGTTACTGTTTTCCATTTATAGATATTGCAATTTCTTCTTTTTAACAAAAGTATCACAAACATAATCATACGTTGTGAGCAAAACAATAAAGTGCAATTTGAAAACCAAACATTTGCTTGGTTTCAGTATAGAGACATACATAGCTGATAGAATGATATCGCAATATGTTGAAATCGATAAAGGAATTATCCTGGAAAGCTTTTAAATCAATTTATTTTCTCGTATGTATCGCAAATATTAAAAGCATATTTGCGACGCAGCCATGAGGCGGTATTAGCTGTACACGCGTATACACATTGATACAATAGTATACGTGGAATCGATATCGGCAGTTAATGGGAGTGTAATCAGTTTTGTGGTCGTACATACAGCGTTATTCATGACGTCAAATTATTACGCGTCTGTCAGTGAGACGTTTATTGGGATATACATATATATAATATATAGAATTGCCTCCAATTTTCCTATCAATGTGATTTAGCCCACGTATCGCTCTGTGTAACGAGACTTTTATATAAAATACACATTGTACACACGTAAATAATAAGAAACGGGTACGCGCTCGCGAAACAAGTAGGAACGCGTCTTCGTATTTGAAACGGGCGATTTTAGCCAAGACCATATTGAATGTACGGCAATAATTTTGCTGCGATTACAGCACTTTCATCATGAAACTTACCAACAGCTTAATTAGACGCGAATGGGCCAATTTAAGGTAACTGATAAGGTCACGGAAATGTGACCCCGTTCATCTAATCGTTCGGTTTTAATCAAACGCTGCGCGCTCAGCTCGGCGCGCCCTAGTATAACGGGCGCAAAAATTGGCTCGTTAATTTTAATTATTTCGTTCTGGGCCGGGCCGTTTACGCGAATTTCCTGCGCGTGTAATTAGTCGATAGAAAAGTTCATTTGCGCGGGGTATTATATCAAATTCACTACGTGCAGCGGTTTTTCAGTCGTTTCCCTCTCGTCGCTGGCAAATAGGACATTGAAAAATGCCGCGTACGATAAGCTGGCAAAGGAAACTTTTATTCCCGCAGTGACGCGCAGTCGTGGGACGTTTTAATGCTTCGCATTATCTAGCGCCGCCAAGAAGATCGTGTACGCAGACAAATATGTTTATTTCGCTCACGAATCACGGAAAATTTACGTTATCATATTTATGCAACGTGTCCGAGTTTCTTGGGAAAGATATTTCAAGAATATATTTTGTATATAAGTTTCTCTGGCAAGATAAATTTCAAGTATATATATATAAATATTTTCCCCGAGTATTTTCCCGCGCGAAATTACGTTATCTTTTTGATTGATATAAAACGATTTTCATAATTTTTTAATATCGCACGCGACGTAACGCTTCACTTAATATCAAAATAAATCGATTTGTCATTCTTCTTCGAGAAAGTAGTTTAAAAGTTCACTGTCCCTACGTCGTGGCGGAAAATCCATACTTATCTGACGTATTTATCGAGGTAGATAGCTTAAACGAAGATTACAAAGATCGCGGTCCATTAATGTCTTCCTGGAGGTCTATTCAAGTTGCACCGTGTACTAGGTGCATTACTTGATTAAATTGACTTAGTCCTGCACCATGAAGCTCTATTGCGAAAGTCTTCGCTTCATTCTTTGAACGAATCCCCCAAACCAGATCTCCTCGTAAGACTTTTCTTACATAATGGATATAATTATCGTGGCTTAATTTTTCAAACGTAGTTTTTGTTTAGGTGTTCTTTAAAAAACACGCCTCAAAGTTATTCATTACTATTATTATCAAGTTACCATTAATTAGAAATTATTTATTCATCTCTCGCACTTGTATTATTACAAAAACGCAGAAATATTAAAGAAATTATAAATAAAATATATTCTTTTTATATTACAATATTTCGAAAATTTACCTCGGCCAGGGTTTGAACCTGCACCTCTCTACTCTATCGTTGCTTATCATTACTCTATTACTTTCAAACGATCACAGCTCTGCACTACTTGAATTATACAATTCGTGTACTTTATTATATATATATATATATATAATTAATAGATTGGTGTGTGCCGCGACTATGCGAAATGATTTATTCGCACAGTTAATCAATTAGTTCTTCGACATGTGGTCTGTTCTAACCCTAGTGCAATACACGATCCATAATCATCGACACAAATACTTCTTGATGTCATGGTTGATTAAGCAAATAGAATTATTAATGCTCAGCCTATTATATCGATGTAGAATAACCAAACAATTAACAGCTATGCTCAGTATAATTGCCTGGAGTGGTAATTATTGCGGCTCGTCGATAATTCAGCGATCTCATTCCGTAAAAAATAATGTAGTCTCGAAAAATTGATCTCTCGTGAAGCACCAGGTAACCTTGACTTACCGTGTCTATCCGAGTTGTATTAAATTAACATTTAAATGACGTTATAGGCAGTGTAGCGTTAATGGATGTGTCTGTGGAGGAGAACGTTGACGAAAATATGTGTTGCATTGATTTAGCGTGTTTGACTCGGGTTGCGAAAATTCGCATGTGTTTACGTTTCCAGCACATTGAGTCCGTATGTATAAACTGTTTCGAAGTAACCAAGTCGATCGTTTTCGAGTTCGATAGTACTTTTAAAGTGGGACCGGCCACTAAATTACTTTTACCGGGTCGATCTCTCCGTCCTGGCGTTAGCTTTGCCAATTTGCTTCGCTAAAATATAAGCTTTACTGTTAAAAAGTATCGGAGATCCTCGGAATGGTCGATAAATGTGCAATGGCTATACACGTTGTAACGCAAATGCAGTAAAAGTGTTTTTACGCGTGAAAATCTTGATATCTTTGTTTGTTGAGAAAATGACTGAGAATGCACGTAGGGTAACCAGTCGAAATGACTAGCCTCGCATGCTCGCTCGACACGCGGCTCGCATATAAAATAGTCGCGAGGGATCGTCATTCGGTGTAGGCGCAACCAGATACAATATCATCTCATTCGATTGTATCCTAGCCGCGTCGCGATAGTTTCGAGATTTAGCACGTTCCGTGTGGCGCATTGAAAAATTGATCCATACTTTCATTTATACGAAGCGCGGCACATTGAACGGGGATCGGTTGAAAATTGAACTTTGAGACCTTGATGGATTTACATGTTTTAATCCCCAAACATGGTTCCACCATTTTTGGGATGATATCCGCGCAGGCGTTTTGTACCGTTGAGTCGGTAATTCCGTGAACACGATCACCCAAAAACGGATCATCCGATTATATTGGGATTTAGTAGCTTTTCTTCGGCAATAAATGCCAAAAATTGAACCTGCCGTTTTTCGTTTTCTCATATAAATGCAGGGTGCAACGAAAAAAAAGAGAAAAAAAACGCGCACTACGCGCATTCGATTTTTCGCATGCTAAACTGCCGCGTTACAAATTCCGACGATATACTTTACAAGCATTGCAAAAATCATCCTTGTCTCGAGGTAGAAACTTACTCATCTTTTCGTGCCGTTCGTGGTGATATGACCTAAAGAATAGCGCGCGTTACAAAATAGCGATTTTACTTGTCGCGTATTTTGTGACGCGCGCGTTTTGCACCTGTTAAATCCACCGTTTCTGTCTCGTTTATAGAGCGTAAAAGGGGATGCTTTCGGGCGCGACTTCGGGGTGTCGCAACAGTGTTAGATAAATCAAGAGCAGAGGTTGCCAGGAAACACGTAGAACGCGTGCAGGTTTCATTGTCCTACTTGTCACGTTTATAAGTACACATATGCTCGGGTATTGCGCGCGCGAGAACGAGAGAAAGAGCGCGCGGAGAGAGAAGGAAGAGGGGCGAGAGGGAGACTCGTATGTGCGCTGAGGTAGATGCCTTTCGTCTCTGTGTGCACGTGTGTTGCCGGCTCGTCTAGCCAGATCCCAACTAATTTATACCCTACTGCATTAATATGCGCATTATTCTATGAGGAAGAGACGGGCACAGACGCCCCGTGCGCGGCGGCAATACGCCCGGCTAGGTATTACGTATACACGTGCACGCGCGTATGCATATATGCCACTCGGTCCACCGAATAATTACTCGCTTTATATACGCTTTATGCACCTTAGAGCATTGACTGACTATTTTAATGAAGGAAACTTCGGCCGGACGGGCGAGAGAGAGGGAGAGATAAAGCAGAGTAAGCTTGGCGAACATTATGCTTGCGCGTATTACACACATTGCACGCTCTCGAGATGTCGATAGGAAGGAACGAACGAACGCGTGGCTACGCCCGATTATTATGCGTAGTCACGCAAGCCAGCCGGGAATACCTCACCGGTTCCTATCGCCGTTTATACTGTACCCACGATTTAAGCCTCGCACACATACATCCGCGCGTATTTCCATCGATCCTCCGAGATGGCCAGGAGTACGTTTTTGGCTCTATATCGATTTTCAAGTGGGTCATCGTCGAGCGTTAATTCTTACTAAAATGCACGATATTGGCGGTTTAAATCGAGTATAAAGGAAAAGACGTAAAGGAAGATAAGATAAGAGGATATAATAGCGCCCGGTTGCGATCTGAGCGTTCGTGATTGCCACGATAGAGATCGCGCGCCCCATAAATCTCGTCTCGGTATTACGAAAAATTTCAGAAATGACTCACTCATGCAATCCAAGTGCGCAACAGAGCTCACCTGACTTGGGTCAGTTTTATCACATTTATAAGTAACAGGCTGCTTTCCACTTAATTTGTTCTTTCCAAGTTTCTCCACTTGATGGTATATTTCAACCGAAATCGGGCTTTATTCGCTTTAGTTTTTAATACCAAGTTCTTTTTCCTTTCTCTGAATAAAAATTTGACCTCTCACTCTCGTAAGGATTGTATCTCTTCGGTGAAATTTGCGAAGACCCGTCCCCTGCGCGTGCACCGTATTCAACGAAATGCATTTGTGCAACGTTCGCATGCATACGAAGAACGCGCGGCGAAGCGTCTCGCTCGGTATCGGCAACGACGGGTCCGTTGTCTTTTCTGAATTTACCCGTTCAATTGAATTTCACGCTTTGGTACTCTACGATCGGCCATTGTGCCAGACTCGTGACCCAAATTATTCTCTCCCTCTCGAAATACGGGCCGCGAATAGTTTCCACTGCACAGCCGGGGACTAAATATCCGTACCTACCTCCAGCCGTGTCAAATCGGGAGGAGAGAGAGAGCACCCTTTCGAATCTCGACCCACTTTGCTCCAAGATCCCGCGATTCACCTACAGCCGGAATGATTTATCGCCACTTTTACCAACTGCTTTGGTCATTGCATCGAGGGCTCCCCTCACTTTCCGCCGTAGGCGGTCATGTGTGCTCTCGTGCACTTTGCTCTAGTCTATTAATATTCAAAATGCTCTCTTTTCCATCCGTTCGTCCCTCCGCTTGCTGTCGAAAAGCAAATTTATTTGTTTAGACGTCTATACGGAATTAATTTCCGCCTTATTCGTTGGAAAATATAAAACGGAATTCTCTCTTTGGCTAAAAGCAGCCTCGGAGAGAAACTTGCGTGAAACGCACGAGATTAGTTATATTCCGATATATTTTATTTATTTATTTCCAATATTGATTTATTTCGATGTTATTGTACGTATGTTGTACCTATATTATTTGTTACGTTGCGACACAGAAAATATCAAGCATCCTCGATGCTTTGTAATAATGCTCCACGCACAGTAAACACGGGAATTTCGCGAAATTTATGTTGGCCAGATGGAAAGATCGAAATATCCGAATCTGCCGTTATGAACAATGCGATATGCAGTCTTAAATCCTCGTCGCAGTCACGAGAGCGGTCGGAGGAATGAGAAAAGCGATAGGCCGACTCGCCCCCGCGTGTCACCGATGAAGAATATAAATTCCAGAAATGGTACGTTCTGAAAAATGACGTCTCGAACAAATGGCGACATCCGCTATGCCCGCAGGATACGGCGAACGCTTGTTCGTGCGGCATTGTAATCTCGCACAAATAACGATCCAATAAAAGGTGTGTGAGTACAAATCGTTCCTATGGCCGAGTCGCGAAATAATGGTGACATGGGCGTAGCATTGAAAATTCTTTATGTATAAAATATTGGATGTGTAACATCATAAAGCGATTAACGCGCTTAATCCCCTCCGTACAATATCAAGCCACAAATTGCGACGCACCGAGCTATTTGCGAGAAAATTTCTCGGTTCCAGTGTACATCGACGGGATCATTGGGGAAGTAATAAGGAATGAATAAACTAAAAATTCGTGCTCCTATATCGTTCGGTAGAACAGTTAAGTTATCTCTTTAAGGTGAACGGCGAACAATAGGGGAGGGGGCGCGGGGGGGGGGGGGTGATCGTTATCAGCAGCCGAGCGCAAGTCGGGCGCGTAATAAATATTTGTGCTCGTATCTCTCGCGCTCGAGCAGCCGTGTGATTATTATATTCAGCAAGCAGGGAGAGAGAGAGAGCATGCTTGATAACGAAATCGGCGAGAGGGATTTTCTGTAATGGAAAATTCAACGTCGTTAAAATAGAAATCATCGCTCGCAAAGTGTCTTCCGGCCCGACTCACCTCGCTGTAAAATTTATCTGTATGATATAATTAAGTGGCAACGGTAATCGCGTTATGTACGGTATCAAGCCCGCGTGCGCGTACACACGTTGGTACGAGCAGCGTTGTAAAAATAAAATACCCTCTGAGAGCGAGCAAGCGCATCGTTATATCCGTCGCGTGCAACTGCATTTCCGCCTTTATACCTGTCTCGCAGCTCGCAGTGGATAACGTTGGACCCGCTAGCGTTTGCGCGAGGTCACTGTGTGCTCTCGAAAGGAATTAATTATACTGTTGCGTTAGTTCAGCGCGCGTATTCCGATCTGTCGTAAGGGGACGCCGTTGCAGGAAGATAATCAGTAAAGGTATCGAAACGGAAGCGTGCCCCGAGAAAATGCGACGTTATGTATATCGCGTTACACGAGTTCACTCGCCCTCGTTGATACGCGGTTCGAGTGTCTCCTCCAGGTTTAATCGTTGAATCAGAACGACTACCTGCCTCGTAACTTTCGCGAAATAAAAGTTACCACGCGCAACTTGGCCCCGAAAGTTCCCTCGCGAGCGGGGTGTAATAGAGATTAGAAGCGGGGAGCGGGAGAGGAGAGGAGGGCTCGTCTGTGTCGGATCGATGGCACGGGAGCGAGCATTCTCTCTCCGCGGCAATCATTTTTCTACGCTTCGCCCCGTAATTACGAGTCATTACCGGCCAGAGGAAATTTTGCCAGGTGTCGACTTTCCGAGCACGACCGGGAATTTAGTTTGCAGCCGCGTATCCCAACCGCCTTTTCCTTCAATTTAATTAAGACGACGCGAGGTTTAGGCTCGCGCGTCCTCCGGCACAAGGGGCGTCCCAAAATTGATGTCCGCGGGCGGCCAAGTACGCGAATATGCGGGAAATTGGATTTCAACGTTGACGCTTAAACGTGTCGCTCGCGTGCATTCTATAATTAAAGCCGTATAATTAATTCGGTCAGACATAATTGTACAGCGCGTCATTCCTCGGAATCTGTATCAAGTACAATACGTTGTACGGATTTTACAATCGACTTCATCTCGCGCTTCATTCGCGCGCGACTATATGTACGCTAGACTTTAAACTCCCCCGCCTCGTTAAATATTTCGTGAAAATCGAGACGCTGCAGTGGCTGGAATACCGCGATCTAATAAAATAAACACGACGCGGCACTTATTATAGCGTGGAAATAAGGCGAACCGCGACAGATATGACTTAATAAATTATTTCTAAGGCTATATTTTTAGCGCCACTAATGTATACGTGTAATAATTTAGTATGACTCTGCCTGCAAGGTGAGAGATGTATCTGAAAGATTGAATGTCAGCCGGAGACGACGGTGTCGTTATACAGCGCGGCGATGATCCCGCTAAGACCCCAGAGCGTCCGCTAAGTGGTGTCCCAGAGTGCGAAGAGAAACTTTTCCACTTCCACGTGTCGACGATCGGTGGGCGCTTCACTCCACCGCATCCTAAGACATACTTTAAAATGATATCCACACTTTGATCCTCCGCCCTGCGCTCTATCATACCCAATACGCGGCTCGTCAAACTCGTCCCTTCTCTCGATCGGCCGCGTCCCTGAGATACAAGTTTTATAAGCGTCCTCTTTTTCCTCGGCAAACAATCTTTCGTAAAGTCTTTTCCCTTTTTCGTTCCCTCCCTCTCAACTTTTCATGAAGAAAATGGTATTGAGGGGGCACCTGTTGGCTGACAACAACGGGAGAAAATTGCACGTCGATTATAGCACACCGAAATTATTAATTCGAGACAATAGGAAAGAGTGATTAGACGATAATCATTGATCGAGTTTTAAAATAAAAAAGAGACAACATTAAATAATACGCGTAGAACAATTAACACTTGTTTGTAATATTTTCATCAATTGAGCTTCAAAACATATTTTTATTTCAGAACGTTCTTTCGAGTAGAATTAATTATCTTAAGTAACGCTCGTGATAAATTTTTACTCATTTGTCGAAATTAAATTTGTTATTTTATAACGTGTCGAATATTTCGAGACGATCTCTATTCGCACCTTGGCGTTGTTATGATACACAGCTATGTATTGTGTCTTACGCAAAATCGTCACGCTACTATTCACGCGCCAAGACTCGAGATGGCAAGCAGCATTGTAAGCTGTTTCGCACGTGTGTCGCCGCATTACCTATTGAAACGCGATCGCTACAAGTGCTGGAAGAAAGATCACAAGTGCTAGGAGAAAGAAAGACGTCGTACCTGCTTGTTCGCCCTCGTTTGATCTAGATTTAACTTCGATTCTTCTTTCATCGATATCTCTCTATTTCTTGTTAGTCATTGTAATAGAAAATTTAGATTTTCGTCCGACGGATTAGGGGTTTTTAAGTTCCAAACTACGCTGCTACGTAAATATGACAAATCAGGACAATTGGAAAAATTTGTATTATTTAGTTAAAGCAAGTCTCTTTGAGTTCTACGCCGCAAAGTTCAGTCTTTTGGCACAGGTCTCAGAATTCAATCTAACTTTAGAGTCAAGATAAATATGTAAAAGATTTCGCAGAGAGTTCCTTAATGGAGAAAACAGAAACGTCGATTTCTCCTTGACGTATATGCATCCGGCATTTTGTTTTAAGATTTCACGCCATTTATTCTAGCGCATTTCTTCCCCGTTCTCATCGCAGCGATTCGGTAATTTTTTTTCGAACCAGTGATACACGTGTGTACTCCCGCGCTGTATATTTTTTCCATATCGACAACCCTTTTTCCAGCGACCTGTCGCACACCGATCGGTCGTCACGTTAAGCTCCACGCATATTTATCCGCGGACTTTTTTATATCGAGCAGCCCGCCTGTGCAGCTCTCGCGCTTCCCACGACGCGGTTAATGAAAAACTAACATCTCGCGAGAATAAGGTGATACAGAATAACCGTGCTAAAAGCTTGTCTTTCGCTCACGGAGAGAGAGAGAGCGGCGCGTTTATGCACCGGCGCTAATCTCGTCGTATGCGAGAGACATTGCAACGAGATATATGCGCAGTCGTATTCTTTTTAGAATTTGTGTACGTGCGCGAATTGTGGGAAGCCCGGGTTTTGCCCGTCTATTTCTTCCCCTTACTTGTCGCTCGTGTAATTATTATCCCAGTAGGAAAGATACGACGTGCCTTGCTGTAACGTTGACATTGCAATTAAACGTATATTATTGCTGTAAATAGGACGACGAACGAGCGCGCCCGTTTTTGTAATTTATGACGGCTGCTCTCTTCTCCGCGGGGAATCTTTGAGGGATAAACGATGTCGCGTGGCAAAAACGCAGCTCTAATTAGACGGTGTCGGTAAAAATTTGATGAACAGGGTCGTCGTTAAAGAATGCACATCGAGGGAAGTGGCAGAAGAAATTTCACGCGTTGTAAAAAGGGACGTCTCGGCGCGAAATGTTGTGGCCGAGTATCATCTCGCTGGAGATAAAACCGAATACGCGTTCGGGAAGAACCGAGGGGATTTACAGATATCATTTGCCGGTTACCGATATGTTGTCCCTGGCGATTTCTAAGGGTCGCGCGTTGGAAAAACGGAATGACTAAACGGTAACGTGCTTATAACACTAATTGGCCGGCGTTCACCCCAGCTGCGTTTACGCCCCCGGTATTCCGAAACATGAAAGGGGACGTGGATTAAAGAGATTATGGGGAAATATAAAGAATGCTCTGTGAAAAGATCGCTATATTTGTTCCGATTAACTCGGCAACATTTTTTAATTACTTTTATTATCACACCAAGTTATTCCTTTTTATAATTTTTACATCACTACTTTTGACGAAGTTTAAATTTATGTTGCGACGCCTAAAAGCGAGAAAGAGTTGAAGAATCAGTTAACCTTTAGTCGACTTTGATTAATGTCTGGTAGCAACGGTACACCGATATGAGTAACAGAGATAGCGATGCATTATTCAATATTTGTCGCGATCGCTATAAAAGTCGTTTAGTTTATATCCGTTTTTACGAACACAGAAGGGAACTTGTTTCAGATGTCGCGCGACATG
The DNA here is from genome assembly GCF_000949405.1 of Vollenhovia emeryi. Taxonomy (NCBI): domain Eukaryota; kingdom Metazoa; phylum Arthropoda; class Insecta; order Hymenoptera; family Formicidae; genus Vollenhovia; species Vollenhovia emeryi. The sequence continues at coordinate 1,068,503 of NW_011967197.1, forward strand.
AATACTCGTCGAGGCTAAAATAAAAAGTTAATACATTGTCTGTCCGCGTTACTTTGTCATGTGGAAGCTTTTGATATTGCAACAGCAATAATCGAGGAACGTCGAACACCTGCTTCTCACTTTCACCCTACTTGATGATGGATAAGCCGCGACCGAGCGAATGTAAAGCTGAATTTTCTAACAACGCTGTAATAATAGCGTCGCGCGATTTTACAATAGCGCTAAATAAGGCATCGCGCGTAAAAGTGTCGCGTGCATTATTAATAATTAATGCCGACTCACCTCATGTTATACGCCTTAGGCATTCAGCGTGGGGAATCGACGTCATGTTTTTTTCATTTTGCTAAAATTGTGGCACGAAATGAGAAATTTATTCATTCAACTATTTCGGTCTCGCCTGTTCAATATTTAATTATTTTTCCTCTTAAATATTTTTCAAGTCTCAAAAGAGTACAAATGCTAAATTTACTCGAGTAATTGAAAAAAATCAAAATACTGGAAGCGGTTAAACGTGGTGGGGTCTATTAGATTCCAGTGTGAGCTTTGATTGTATCGCGGGGTATAGATATCTAGGGTTAACAAAGGGCTCCCTTTGGTTCGTAGCCCTTTGGCTTTGTACTCTGTAGGATCGTAATACTGGGGCATCGTGAATTAATCTTCACGATTGCACCCTATTGTCTTATCTGCACAAAACGATGTCGAATGCGAAACGTTGATTTCGATCTTTCCACGCTTCAACTACATGCATCGGAGCAGGACCGGCATTGTTTCGGACAATTGCCAATATCGCAAACGTAAAGAACATATTTTTTTATCAATATTTACATGATATTTGAAAAAGTGCGGAGTCACAATTTGCCTCGCAAAAAATTTATCAGAGCGCTCGAATAATTGTACATTGAATAATTTGGAGAAGGTGCACACGCAATTTTGTCAACAACATACATGTAATGGATACGTAAGTCTTTAATCAAAGTACCTCGTTACTAATAATTACGAATTTAAAGAAAATTAAGCCAAATTTAAAAACTTGCCAAACTATTTTTCCACGTTTATATTTTGTTAAGTATAATGATAGAATTTTCTAAAAAATATTACATTCTATCAAGCAGCTCTTTAAGACGTTAGACAATCTTACACTGAAAAAAATTTCTGGTTGAATATGGACGAATCAGATAATTCCTTTAGGATTTACCAGAATTCCTTTAGGATTTACCAGAATTTCTGTAGGATTACAGGAATTCTGGTAAATCCTAAAGGAATTCTGGTAAATCCTAAAGGAATTATCTGATTCGTCCATATTCAACCAGAAATTTTTTTCAGTGCACGAACGTAGAAAATAACTTTGAAGGCATTGTGAACAAGAGCCGATCCTTTCGATCCGTACGTGTCTTCGTATATATACATATTCACATACAAGATTACTCCGACGAGTGCTACATCTCCCTTGTGTACAGAGACATTCTTTGATCGGACTGCTTGGCTGCGAGAAAGATGAGGGACTGATTACGACCACACTAGGCAAACGGTGAATGAAAAGAAGTAGGAGATAGAAGACTTTGAGTCGCCGCTACAAAAAATAGCCAAAAAAAAAGAAAGAAACGATTGTACACCGTGCATGCGTGTCTGTGGGGGGTGGGAAATCGAAAACCCGAACGCGAATATTGCCTCGCGTGCGAGTGATCTTCGTGAGAATTTAGTGAGAGGTATAGGATAGGTTTTCCATCGAGGCACAGTGCACCAAAATAATTGGACAACAGATTCTGAATCCGAATCTGCTGAGCTCGACTTGTTAAAAGCTTGAAATATCGAGCGTGACTTGACGCGCGCAATGCGCATGATGTAGTCATTTATGGTATTAGATGTGACAATTTCACGTTTATTTAAATGCAGAATTGAATATCAGTTTGTGAAAGTTGAATTTTAACATATCGGCGTTTACGACATCCGTGTAAAAATTATGCAAATATGCGCAATAAATGGCAATGTCCAAATGAAAGGGTCCAGTATGCAAAATTTACGTGAAACGCTTTTCGTGCGTTGCATGTAATTAAAGATGCTAATTAGTTAATTGTTTAATCGACTGCAGAAAATTACTGCCATAAGTTGTAACGTGGCGTGATCTCGGGACGACTCCTTTTTACGGCCTAATAGAAGCGAGCTCGCGTCACTAAAAGGATTACTTTGTTAGAAAAAATGATGCGTAACGAAACGATTCATGCGTAATGAACTTGTTCGCCGTTACATTCGCGCTAAGTGATGTACCGTTAAGACATTATGCGAAATAGTGGAGGATGCTAATGTCTCCCGGTATAAAGATCATTGATGCCAGTGACACGCACCCGTAACTATGCGTGAAAGGGGTCCTTCCGTACATATCCTGCAGGAGCGGAATCAAGAACGGTACAGTCGCAATCAATAGTGAGAACGAATCAGTCGTTAATATGTAAATCTTGTTGGTGTAAAATGTATTGCGCAAAATTTTATCTCGCAGTATCAAATAACAGATTGCAAAGTCCGTTCAATGAAGACCGAAATGAAAGAAAGAAAATTCACGAGGGCAACGAATTTTTGTCCGAGTAAATTTTCGATTGAATACATAAAGTTTCGTGAAACCCTGGCGATATCGGATTTATTATTTTCTAAAGTTATGCTTGAGGAGATTACGTAAGTTTGACCGCAGTACATGGATACGTTCCATTATTCTCGTAAACTTGTTACGTTTACTCATGCGAAGTTTGCGAATTTTACACGTTCCGTTTTTCGAGCAACTTTAAAATCGGGCTTGAAAGAGATTTAACGTATAATCACGCTTACCGCTTGGATAATGCGACCGCGAAATTTCCATCGAGGACTGTACGATGTATGATTCTCCACGGACTGCCTGTGCGCGACAGCTGAGCTCTGCCTCGGTCACGGCTCGCTCCATTTCAAACTCTTTTTGACCCCCGTGCGAGTTCTCCTCCTGGAAAAGCCTGAAGCACGCGGCGTGCTCAAACGAATGGGCTCCCACGGGAGTATGGTTTATTGCGTCCAAATCGCGCGCGAGTGTTTTGTGATTTAAACAAACGGCGCGTGTGTTCGAGAAGCTTATCTGACCTTGCCGAATTTCGGGGAGACGTTTGACGCGAGCAAAGGTAAAACTCCCGAAAAGGGCTCTCGTAAATGATTGATTACAAGGGGTGGCAAGGACGGGGGGAAGAGTGACTTGCTTACTCCGCCAAGTACCTCCCCCGGGAAATATTTAACAATAATTCTTAATTCATGCAATCCTCGCGACGGTGGTATGGCGGCGGCGGTGATCGAATTGTATATTCGCGTATATACGCCGCTAATGCCCGTAGGACTCGAAAATGTGTGCGTCACACTTGTGATATATCGTATAGCCAATACATAAATGTGTAAAACTCGACTCGACTGCTATACCTTCCAATAATCGGACTTTCTGCCGTGAAATGCGCGTGCAGCCAATCGCACCCTGTTGCTTTTAACGGATTAAATGGAATACACGGTATATTCCATCTTCACTATATCAAATTTGGATGACGGACTCTTTGTCAAGAGTCGGGAATCAAATTATATTAACAGAAATTTCGGTATTAATGTAATTACGAAAATATTTAACATAAAAAATTAGACGATTGTCGCCGCTGAATTTAACGTTGGAAAATTTGAAAATAATTGAGCTAATTCTATGATAAAAATGTTACTGTATTCCCATATAATTAAACAATTTCTCGCAAGCTTACGAGGCATATTTTTCTTAGGGCGCATTGTCGCCTTTGCCATAACTCAAGGAAATACCATTATGGATACAATTACACGGTAACACGGGTGTTAATGAATGCGAGTGGCAGCGGTCAATGCCGACGCGTCAGTACAGGACCAAAACCTAATCACGCACGTTCGCGGAATTACATTCGGCTTACAGACAACTGCGTTAAATGGAAATTGCAGGCTAGCGAAACTAGCAATCGCGATTGGGCCATTGTTTCGATTGCGCACAGGCATTTTGGGTAACTGCACTCACTCGCTCGCAGCGAGGACCAATGCGTCATGAATTGCCGTTATGGTCGCGGGTATTTGAGCCGTGGCGAAATAGTTTTCGCGTCTGTCGATTAAGCTATTTAGATATCGTTCATCGATACCGTCGGGACGACGTTCCTGTCACTCCATCGATTGAACGAGCCCGCGAACGAAAAGTAAGGCATCATCGAGGCCGCGCAACCGCGCGATATTTTTACCGTGCCGGACAGCGGTTCGTTAACACCCGTTCGCTCGACGGATGTTTAGATTTACGAGCCGGCGCCCGTGTTCGCGAATCGTTCATAAATCATGAAAATGAAATCGGTCGAATCTATCTTTCGGACGCTTTGCCGACGTGTATTCCGTGTATCAATGTTGCAACGTAGTCAGCAATCTTCGAACTCGGCCACTTTTTATAGCTGTACATCACACGTAACAAAATTTACAACGCGTTACTAATTATGATAAATTTTTTCTACAACGATCATCACCGTCGCGAGATTGGGCGATAATACTGGATTCGGACAAAAGGAGTCTAGAAATAATTTTGTTCGATACCAATTGAATAGCTCAGCAAAACTTGTCTACGCGATTGTCAATTATGAAATCGACGAGAGAAGGAGGGCGAGAGAGATATTGATAAAGTCATTCGATTTGCGTTCAGCGTGAAATTAATTCTCACGTTGGGTCGCCGACATCAGTATGGCGGAGCCTTGCAAAGACCGTTGAGCAGATTCTGGCATCGGTTAGGTTCGTTGACAAATTGTCCATTGTATCGTTCTGCGGTGCACGACGATTGGAAGCCTGCGTGTTAGTCGCGTTTACACGCGAAATTCCGGATGCGACTATCTCGTCGAAACACAAAAGCGCGATGTTGCCAACAGAATTGCATCAGGCTGGGTTTAAAGAGGGTGGATCGTCGATACCGAATGCCGTGTGTGGTATATGGCTCAATAAGCTTCTGATTGTAATTCTATATCATCTACTTTGATTATAATGTATGTAAAAATTAACAGTGTCGTTTCCACATTTATGAAAGCATAATCGAAGACTAGCTAAATTACTCTCTCTCTCTCGCTGTGTGCGTTAACGATATTTATGCCTGCTCGTTAAATATAATCGTCCTTAAAAAATTCTGTCAATATTCATTCATGATTAACGATAACATACGCCATCGTTGCCTGCGCCGTGATGAATAATGAACTTTAATCTTCCCCGCTTTCGTTTGTATATTAATGCCAATGATGTTGTAGCTTTCACTGACCATAAATAATTTTGACAAAGGTACAGCTGGTGCGACGAAAAACTTTATCACGGAAAATCTTTTCTGGCGCGCACGATAGAATTCAGTTCGATTGTATTTGAGAGAAATTGAGGATGAATTCGAACAAGACTATTTATTTTGGGAAATTTTTTATGTCTTCTTTTTACTTAGAAACAAGTCAATATCTCCGCTGTCGAATGGAATATTAAAAGTTTTCCATCCGATTTGCAAATGACATCGTGACGAATATTTAATTTAGTATTTGCATGTTTTAAACTAGTGTTTACTTAAAAGAATCTATAAAATTTCGAAGAAATACATGATATTTCTTAATTAAAAGACTTTATCGATAGCATCGTTTCCGTCTCCGAAAACATCACGTCTCCGTTTGCGGATGGAAATTAGGTAATTTTTCCTTCAAAGCTCTGCTTTTATCTTAATTAAACGTTATTACGCGAGCGAAACTACCGAACCGCCGGTGGACTCGCGAGTGTCGCATTGCTTTTTTTCCCCCCTCACGCTCTGAAGTCGTATTACCGTTTCGTTGGTCTCGGTGAGGAGAGGTTGCACTGGAAACTTCGTGTATACTGCGTGGCAGTAGCCGTTGCTGCTTTAGTGCCGTGTTCCTTTTGTCGTAAAATTAGTTACGTGACGCTCGTTTACGTATGTTAATCGCGTAGCGCATTACTGGACAGCCGACGGTACAATGTCGACTAAATTACACGACAATTTTTCATCAAGTAGAAAAATTGTTATTTTTATTACACAAAATAATTTGAATTATCTTACATTGTCGCTCTTGATCAGGTACTCTACTCCGGTGATTATTCGCAGGATTGCAATTGGCGACAGAGACAGTTTCAAACGACTTCTTTGAAAGAATCATTTTAATTTCACAAGATCGCCAGCGCGTACACGTTGTCTCGCGGGGGAAAAGACTCTAGCGTCTGGAATTGAAATTTACACCGTTATGAATCATTTCTGCGGAAAATGTATGACTCATTCGCGCGATAATATACCGCCGTCGTATTAGACACGAGAGGCGAACCTCGAAAGGTCTCCCCGTAACGTACGGTATCGTACGGACTCCCCGAAGTGCTAATACTCGTAGATATATATCAGCGCCTTCGCAATCGCTGACCTTTCGTAAATTTTGTCCTCGATTACGGCCGGGGCCTATTTTGCCGGGAAAACGAGCCTTACCCTTTCCCTTTCCTTTTCTTTTTTTTAAATAGTTTTACGCCCGAGGAACCCGCTGTAAATAATACAGATCTCGGCCCGGGTTACGTTCGCGTCCGATGAAAATTTCTACTCGGTGGAATCGCAGCGATTTGTCATGAATCCGGTCACCGCGCGCTGGAAAGCGATTGCTCGCAAAGAAATCAGAGATCGAAGTTGACAACTCCTTTCTCTCGTTTCGCCGTCGTCTCTCCTTCCTCGTCGTCCCTTGCCGACTGAATGTAAGAAGCTTGCTTCTTCTTTGCTTTAACGACTGTTTTCTCACCTCGACGATCCAACTTTCGGCATCACTTTCCGCTGTCCGTCGCAGAGCACTCCCCTTGTACTCCTTCGTCGGCAGTCGAGCGAAATATCTTTTCCTTAATGATTTACGAATGCGAGTAGCGCATGTTGATGTTGTCGAGTAAAAGCAAATGTGGGCACAGTGTTGACACGACCATTGTGTTTTCTCCACCAAGGTTTTCACTAAGAGAAACTTTGTGTACAAGAGAAGCTTTGTGAAAATTTATGTATATATGTGCGGCAAGCTTGTCAGTTTTTAACATTAGACGTTTTCATCTCATTGAGAAATATATTTTTATTTAAGAAAGGACACGATAAAGTTATAAGTATGCTATATTTAAAGATTGTTTTATATTTATGTGTCCATTTTATAAAAGTTTTTTCTCTTTTTGATACAGTCTAATATTGCGTTGGGGATTACACAATGATACTTGGGAAATTTCAAGTTCTCTGTTAAAATCAGGATAAGAGAAACGTAATAATTATATGTGCTCGCAGCTGTAGTTGCAGCACTACACTATAATGAGTTCTGTCTCAGTTTTCTTCTTAAAAACGTCTCTTTCGGAGAAAGATCGACGGGATTGATGTCTTAAATCGAGTTCGCTTTAGCTATTCATTTTCAAGAAGTAAACTAACGTTGTTCGATTTAAAACGTGCTGACATTGGTGAAACTCTAATTTGAGCGTTTGCATGTTAAGTTAATTACACACGACAATTACAAAAATCTGAAATATTTCAGACTCACCCCTATCTATCATCGTTCATCGCGCGTTTACGATCGTATTGACGTATATCGCCGATTATGCTAACAGCAGGCTTCCCGCGGCGCATCGAGCATGCTTTCGCGCTTTATCTTTCATTAATCATCTCGTCCCTCCGCTGCGAAACGCATTCGCCCGATAATGCTGCCGAATTAAATTCGATGAGGTTCTAAGTGCCGGCCGTTGAAACAAGCGTGCCGCGAGATCGGTGGATATCGAAATACGTAGCGCAACGTGCGCCCCGCTGAATTTCCGCTTGCTGGAGAAAACGAGGGATCTGCGTTTCGGGCAAATTGCAAGAACACACGTGCACGTGCGCATATGTGTGACGTGAGTACGGTCGATGCAACGTTACCGCGGTCTCGTGACTGCGCGAGGCAGAGTGCAGTTCTACGGTGCGTCTGTTGCGATATATCGGATATCCGGCCGCTAACGTTCGATAGATTTGCAGGCGCTGCGGCGCTGTAAAGTGTCCGCCGCTAATTAAACGTCGCCACGCCGCTCGTCCCGACCGGTGCGTGCATATTTGCCGATGCGCGATAGTACCTTTTTCCAATGACTCCGATCCAGATGCCGCTATTCGTTCGCATTGTTTGCGATTGTACGATAATGCGCGCGTGCGAATGAAATCGCCACGTGTAAACTTATCCATATAATCCGTGCGTCGAATAAATCGTTTTCACCGAAGGAAACGGCGTGTATTTACTTACACTTTCTGTAAACTGTCGGTGGTTATTGGAATCGGCGAGCAAGCGGCGATTCCGCTTTCCATGGAACAACAAGTTTCAAATTTCATTTGGATCTTTAAAGCCCACAATATTAACTACGATTAGCTTTGTCGATATTGCACTTTTATAATGTATAATATGTATACAGTTTTATTGGCTCCCCCGTTGTTGCTCCAAGTGCTCCCTTGATATGCGTGAACGAAGGGGAAAGCTAGACAGAGGGGGAGCACGAACGAGCGACGACTTCTCCCCTAAATCAAAGGGTGGAATGCTATTTCGGCGGACGGTCGAGCTAAATGCAGTTTCCGTTTCGATTCTCTATACACCGCCTCGTGCATAACGAAGGGCTAAGAAAGCAATCGCGTATAGTCAAGATGCAGAGAAAAGGGAGATACTGCGGGGGGAGGAGGGAGGGAGGGAGGGAGGGAAGCAGACGCTTATGCCGAAATCCAAAGCGATTGGTGCAATAAGCGAAACAATAGTGCTTACGAACACGCCAACTTCGCACGCCCTACAACTTCCCCTTTCTCCCTCTCTCTCTCACACCCCGTTTGCTTGGCCCGGGTTCCTTATCTCCACCCCGGTACTAGAGTTATTTAAACTCCCGTATCTCTACCAGTCCACCCCCTGGCAATTCCGCCCGTTTCCTTCCGCCCTCTCGGTGTTCCGAGTCGTTTCTGGGAGCGAGCAAGCGGCGGTTGGAGCATGACACTCGTTAGTTTCGAACGGCGGTTCCAATCCCCTCGTCCGGGAGACGGCTAATGATTATGGTTGACCGCGCTAAGTCGCGACAGTACGTACCCGTAATGTTACCGCAAAAAGAGAGAGAGAGAGAGAGGGAAAGGAAGGAGATGTCGTTTTAAAAATCCAAATTTAGCCCGAGGCGACCACGTCGTCTCGGCGAACGGCGAACGGCAGCTGCGGGAGAAATTTAAAGCCGCTCGCCGCAACTTCGTTGTGCGTGCCAGACGATAAGAAAAGGTAGTTTCGGTTTTTATTATTTTTTTACGTCGTGAGAGTCTCACGGAGCTACGACGCGCTAATTTTATTTCTTGTACTCCTGTCCGCCTCTTGCTCATCTCTCATAAATCTTCGTAGCGAACGTGTGCAATTTCGTCCTATCGCTTTCGCAAACCTAGGCTTTCAAAGGTCTTTTTAGTCTACGTTTCACCTGTCTAAAATTGAGTGTACGAAATGTATCTCCATGCGTTTTTGAACCACTACGCTTGAAAGGGTTAATTGGATGATTGAAAATTGAGTTAAATTTCTGGAAATTTTGGAGCGGTAAATTTTGTACGTATAGAAAAATAATTTGGATAATGAACACCGTGGCACATTTCAGGAGGTTATCCAACTGTATTGGTCGCGAAGTTGAGATACGGCTTATCGCGTTTGTTAATGCGCCGCGTTCTACCGTGTCGTCGGCAGCCCGGTACATACGTGTATAATACGCCGGTTTACGACGTGTTTATTAGAGTAGCTTGTGGAGCGCAGCTCGCGCGCACTGCAATACCAGCTCGTTCCGCATAAGCTGACAATTGCCGTGGCAGCAGGTGACAACCGGTCATCGCGCGGTTCTACCGGCAACGAGAGCTGCGTCCTCCTCCCGAAAGCGCGTATCCGCGTATGACGAAATTTATGGCGTTATCCGTCACGCGCAACGCGCGGTCGGCTCGCTAATTTTGAATTCCGATTCTCGAATTAGCGCGCTCTCCTCCCCGTTACCAAAGAGAGACGGTTCAGCCGTCGAAGAAACGTGGTACGAGACTGCGACATTTCGCATGGAGATACGTTTCGTACATTGAATTTCATATTTGGGATGATATTCGCGATAATGGGGAGGCGGAGGTGGAAAACTTGAGAGATTTTATATTACTGGCGACGCGCGCGGATCTTCCAACGTTTGCTTTCCGTTCAATATCAAGGGAAATTTCCCGAGCGAACGAGCGTTTCGCTAGAGCGAGCAGCGTTGACGACGAGGTTCGCGAAGTTGTCAAGAGGCGACCATGCGAGCGTTTACCGGGACTGTGGTTGCTCCCTTTGTAATTGTCGAGGATCCTTAACAACGCGGGCGCCCCGTAACCCTTTATTTCGCGTCGTTTTCCGCGAGATTCGCCAACGAGCGCAGCGTTGACGATAAAGTCACATTAAACTATCGACTTTTCCGACGCGAGCTCAGCGACAACGACCAATGGCGCGCACACTTTCCGTAGTTTAACGGAAATCGAAGGTGAAGGATAATGGAAGGGAAGCAACTAGTCGTCGTCCACGAATTGCGCCGCGCTCTCAGGCTTCCTACCTTCGTTTAATGGCGGGGCTTCCACGCTTCTTTCCGTGAGAAATTGAAATCCACGATGCTCGATCTTGGGGTCGGGAGGACGGCGGCGATTCGCGTTACTGCACCTATCCTACGTAATTCCGGCGCTTCTTCTTTCACTTAAACCGATCTCGGTCGGAGGCGCTGGTGAATTCAGGTCGACGAACGGTGGGTTGAGGCGCCGCCGCCGTTTGAAAAGGATGCGAAACCGTTTGTTCTCGCCGAAGGTTGATGCCTTCATTAGAATGTACGATGAAGCCGAACAGCAGAACGGAAGAATTGCGCGCAATTACCGAGAATCTTACGGAGCTATTTCTCACGGGGTAGAACGAGGAGCGATAAAACGTATCGACAAGACACGTATATCTCGCATCTACATATTCCTTTTGCTCGCGAAAGGTTCGCCGATATGTTTTTTTCACCGATTTTCCACGTTGCAGATATTTCTTTTTTTTATTGGTTCACTTGCAATTTTTTTCGCATGCTCGGCCTCGAAAATTTACACCAAATTAAAACAAAAAAAAAACATACAGCTTCACAATCAATTAAAAAAAAATATCTCGTAATTTGAAGTGAGAATTACTGGTATACCACAGCAATAGAATATTTCTATGGTGCATATATGTGTATACTAAAAAATTTTTTGAATGGACAGAAACCATGTTGGAAGAGAAAAACAATTTGCACAGTATGTTTTTAAATGTTTCGTTCTGTTCTCGAAACAGCAGTTTTTCCAGTTTTTATATCACTGCTACTAGTCTTATTTAATTTGATTATAAAAACTGAGAAATGATTTTTTGACTAATTTTTTAAATGCATTTTCATCTTGATAAAACGAAGGGGGCGGACGGTTGATACAGTTACGAAAAAAATTAACTTTTACAACTCCACGGACGCGGTATTTCTACGTGGACAAGCGTGACAGCTTATATTTGTCATTTTGATTGGATCGGATTTCACTAGGAGCGATTCTCGAGGGTGTATATTTGTTGGAAATTACGCGCGACCGCCCGGTTCCTTTCGCATCGCGGTCGGCGTAAAGTCTGCTGGAAATAAATGCAAATGAAGCCGCTGTTGGCGGTCTTGTTACCCGTTAAAGGGTCGTACGTCGGTTACGCTACCGCGGGCCGGAGGAGCGCTCGCGGAAATGGCAAGTCTGCACTTCTTGGCACCGTGTGCGGCGCGCCTCTGCCTTCATTCGCCGCCCGTGGCACAAGCGTGCGTACAACGTGCAGTGGATTAACGAACGAAATACCGGATTGTTCCGAGAACACGGCGCCGCGCTTCATCCCTCGGCTTCGTGCCGAGTCGCAATTAAATTACGCGGAGCCATTAACCATTTACGACAGTGCGAAGAAATCGATTTCGCGGACGAACGGACGCGTACGACGGACTAGGCGTCTTCGCCTTCGGAATTCGTTTCGACATCCAGCTCCAAGCGAGTTGTCTCTCGGAAACGAAATTGACGGTCGACCGCGAGCGAAGCTACGAGCTTCGTTCGAACTTAAACGCGAACTCGCTGTAAAGTTGGCGCAAACGTCACCGCGCGTTTCCGTCTGTTGCTATTATCACGCGCTAGACGACGGCGGATGACCCGACGTTAAACATCCGTCGCATTTCGTCGAAACTGGAAATCGCGCGCGCGGTACGATCGCACGAAGTTACACTTGCCGAAATTGACACAGATTTGAGAACGGCATCTCGTCAGGACAGCGGTGTCCAGATTGCCTTTCTCCTATTGAACATTACAACTCGATAACCTAAATGTACGCGCGGTTGCGTTAGTCCGTATCCTATTGGTTAGGTATAGCTGCGGCGAACGCAGTTTCCCTGTTCAGAAGCTGAGCTGCACGGCGTGCAATGTCCGATCCAATCTGCGTGTGTATGGGCTACGGCCAACGGACGCCGACCAGGTCTAACCATCCTAGTGTACGTAGTATCGCCATTCCCTTCGATCTACATGCACGCATCGACAGAGCAAAGCCCAATGTAACTAGCACGCGTGTAGATACAGCCGACCGAGAACGCTGTGTTCAGCGGGACGGGATGCTCGGCCCGGAAGCCTCGCCAAAGGCGACAAGGGATGTCCGCTGCCCAAATTGCCACCCTTGCTTACATAAGCTACTTTTTCGACCCTGAAGCTGACGCGGAATGCGAGGAATTTCCTCGCTGCTGTGTGATTTTATCCCCCCCCCCCCTTAAACTTGTTGTATCTTTTAGATTATTATTAGATGTAGAGAAACATGCACGCCTTGTCAAATCCATCGTTGATATACGCTTATATCCGTTGCGATATTTTTCTTTGCGAGAATAATCGCACGTGTAGTCAGTTTCGTATTTAATCGAGCCGGTTTGAGTCGAACAAAATGGTTATGGATAGTGTGACTGCTCTGCAGTATATCGGATGAAATGTTTGATTAGTTTCACTCGTCGGGCAAATGTCAAAGCTGTAAAGTTCTTCCAAACGGTGTTTGGTAAATCGATCTCCCGAAACTACGGACGAAGGATTTTTAACAACGTAGCTATGATTTGCGCCCGGGCGTTTGTTTTCGGTATCGTTGAATCACGTTGTCGAAACCCCGATTTATTGTCGATGAATTTTCCATCGGTGATTCAAGAAATGCGAGATTTATGGTTACAACCTGAAAATGACCGCACTAGCGAGTAAAGTTGCGCAGCAGTATGCAATAAATCGCAATTAATCAACTGCATTGTTTGAAGAAACAAAACGGATCTTTGAAAAGCCACGTTTGTCGAGTTGAATTCGCGCGTCGCGCGATCTTAACTTTTACATCAAGTTCAACGAGAGAATTGGATCGCTAGGATCCGAGGCTTCGGTAACGTTGCACTTTGCGCTGTAAAATGTGTGCTTTCTTTCACATTATATGGATAATATGTTACAGACACCGATATTATATTTAGCTCGCTGAACTCATATCGGCCAGTCACGAGATTAATTATATTGTAAACCGAGCCAACTGCAGTTCGTGAACTCGCGGACTCGTTTCCGTATTTGATATGATTTCGAAGTAATATGAATCCGGGTACCGGGTGAAGCCTCGTTGTTGAATCTAGGGTAGCAATGGGAATAGTTCGTAACATTATAAGCTTTTGTTGGATGGCGTGAACTGTGAGCTAAACGCTTCTAACTCCTGTTACTAGTAACTAGTAATTAAGCGAGGCGCTGCTGTGTGAAACGACCCACCTACCTGCCTCTGTCCCTCGCACCTTTCTACGATCCCGAAGGTTGCGATGCGAAACATCCGTGCCCGCGCGCCTTATCCGTGATACAAATCGGTGAAAATAGCATACGTACAGAGGTCTACAATGTTTCGTAATTCTCAATTTCAATTTTAAAGCCATAGGTGATCCAACCATTCTAACGTTACGTCAACTACTATCATTTGTTTTGAAAGATATTTTATTATTTATATATTTTATCAGTTCTACCGTTGTGCCATACAGACGTGCTATGTAACACGGAATCCCTTACTCCTGAATTTACTCCTGATATTTTCTTATGTCATTGACTGTACGCTGATTAATTTCTAGCGTGACATCTTTAACAACTGAAAATTCGGTACTCTCAGACGAGCAATTTCGCGTCGAAACAAGAAAAAACGTATTAGTTTAATCATGTAATTGTTATTTGCTTTGAACAACTCTCGAAAGTGTACATTAAATTTTAATTGAAGCTCGTTCTCTCACATGCATATCGCGTAATTATTTTTTCACGCTATTATATACGTTTTTTATGCATTGTTATTTTACAAACATTGAGTATATAATATTTACTGAAACATCTGAGTTGATATTCATGTCATGTTGAATTTAATATGTTGAAATTTACCAGTACAGTACTTATCGAATAACACACGTCAATTATTCAACCCGTTGAAAATGTCGGTACGTAGGGAAAACGATTTTTTATTTTCTAATAATATATTAAAGAACATTCATAAATTCGAAATTAAGTTCTTTGGCGAGAAGTCGATTTGCCAGTTAAAAAATGTTTGATTATGCTTTGTAATTAGTTTTCTAATTGAATTAAATTGCACTTAATTAAAATTACTATTTGAAATTAACTTAATTTTTTACAAGTCATACAATGAGTCATTTTTGTAATTCTAAAACTATCGATTTCTTTTATATTGAAACACGCGGTATTCTCTTAATTTAGATGCTGGCATTTGCCGCATGTCATTTATTGACGCGATGAAATTTTGTCTATATTGATTGTATGTTATAATTAAAACGAGAAATTCAGACGTGATAACAGTCTTTCACATGCGAAATGTAAATTGTAATATAATCCACGGGGTATAACGCTTACTGGCGCCGGTATTAATAACGCCTTAATTGGAAATTAGACTATGATATAAGCGTTCGACCTTCCTTTCCTCCAGCAAGGGTCGTGCCATATATGGCGAAGTTAATTCCTTTAATTAATAATACAGCTTAGAGCGTAAAGACTGCAAAGCGACTGGCAAACGCCGAGTCGCCTTTATTCGTGTGCGTTCGATGACGTAAAATTAAAACCGCGTTAGAAATTGCGTATAATATGCAAATTTCCCTTTTCTTTGCTTTTGTAAAATACTAAAGATCGTTTGGTCTGAATGGACCTTCGTAGGAGTTATTTTACGTTACGGTGACCTGAATATCACGTTACGGTGACGGGGTATCGTATGAAAAACGTAGTGGTGTACGAATCGTCGATGCTTCATTGACGAGGATCGCTGTACGTTGATACGTTTCTTTCTGAGCGTATATCTAAAATAAAAGACATCTCGCAATGGTCGGGGAACAGAGCGATGCTTCCGCGGATTGAAAGTCGGGATTTTAGCGTCCGTACCGCATCCAATTCGGAATGATGTAAAGCCGTCTATTACGTGGCCTCCGCGAATCACGTGACGTTCGCAAATGCATGCAAGTCTCGGAAAACACGCAGCTCGCGGAACGCGAGCCTTATTCTGTCATAAGAATGATTTAGGCCATATTGATTAAGAAATTACGCGAACCTATTCCTCTCGTGCCTCTAGATTGCTTATTCGCCACTTTTGAGCGGCCAGCACGTCATATAACATATTATATATAAATTAATATAAGAATTGTAACGTACAATTTACGTAGAGCTCCGCGAGAATTTTTAGATTGCTCTGGATCTTTCCTACACGTGAAGGAAATGCATTAAATATATATCAAGTATCACGAGAGATGTCTAAACAGAAATAATGAAAAAAGATTGAATTCCGTGCCTCCTGTTTCTACCCAAGTATTTGTGGCATCGATCGATTGCCTGCGAGAGTTGTGCCGGGTTACTTTTTAAATTTAATTATGACGGTATTTCGAGTACATACTCCGCGTATGTACTTTACCTTCATTTCTGTTCATCATATTTTCAAATGTTTCTGCGCGGAAAAAAAGTCCTTAGTATAATTAAATTTAACACAGATAAATTTGCTTATTCCATCTATTTAAAATAACCTCGATAATTTAATGTAATTCATACAATTTAATAATGTACTTTTATATACTCCAATTACATTTCAATACCGAGCGATAGAATGCGAAAGCGCTGGTAATACATCGAGTCCTAAACGTTGGAACCGCGACGACCATTGTGCAACGCGCGCTTTTGGCAACGTATCCCCCCGAATTGCCGGCGAATTCTTTTCTCCGGCGCAGCCAGCGCAATTGCGAAAAATTCGTTTTCGATCGCACGGACGGTATTTAAAAAAATTTGGCGTAATTTGGCGCGGCGGCGCGTACGACGGTGCCCTCTCGACGACAAGGTGGCGCACGGGCGAAAGCGGAGCACCGTGTGGGTGGGGGCCGCGGGGACAAGGGTGCCGGATACGAGAGGAGGGGTTGAATGGGTGGCGGATCTCCCGCCGCTCGCTTCACGGCGGATGGTTCACCGGACGCCCGTCGTCGGGGCGCTGCAGCCCGTCAGGACGTCAGTTCTCCATCGCATCGCGCCAGGGTTGGACCTGGGTCCCACAGGCGCGCGCGCACCCACACACGCGCACACACGTACACGACGTACGAACGCACGTACGCGCGCGCACTTGTGCGTGCGGGCAGCCTCGCGCGATTCGACAGTGAACAGCGGGACGAGTCGCGCGCGGCTATGAGTGAATCGCGCTCGCACTTGTCTCGGCCAATTACTACCCGTCGATGATAATTGATAACGCGCGCGCGCGCGCAATTAAACGCGACTCGCTCGAGTATTGGCGCCAAGCTCGCGCGAGTGTCAGCCGCCGGGACGCGCTGGCGGCTGCCGAGGGTGAATAGTGACATATTCGAGAGGTCGATTCGACCGATCGGTCGCGGGTCAAGTGTCGCGGGAGATACGAGAGATATCGACGAGCGCTTCGGAATTGTCAGGAAGGAGAGTGTGCGGTCTACTGCGGACAGGGAGAACAGTAAACAGGATCGCAGTGGTGAGACGCCACAAGTAGTGACGGTTCGTAACGAAGGAGGCAGGTAGTAGTCGCGCGGCGGACTGTACCGCCAGGCTCACAGTGATAGCGGCTCGCGGTGTGGTCAGACCGGCTGACAGAGGGCTTTGCCGGAGGATCAGCTGGCACCGCGGGATCCATCGCGATAGAAACGCACTCGTGGATCAACGGGGTGTCCATGTCGCGGCGGGTATAACGGCGAACATGCCAGTGCGCTTGATCCACGCGCGTATGCGTAATCGCCGCTACCGTCTCGCTACCGACGAGGATTCAATTACCTCGCCTGCCGCGAGGAAGGTCAAGTACGCTATGCGAGCGACCCGAGCCAGGGGGCCCGAGTTTTAATTAAAACTCGCCCGCGGGATTCCCATTA
The DNA here is from genome assembly GCF_000949405.1 of Vollenhovia emeryi. Taxonomy (NCBI): domain Eukaryota; kingdom Metazoa; phylum Arthropoda; class Insecta; order Hymenoptera; family Formicidae; genus Vollenhovia; species Vollenhovia emeryi. The sequence goes on from NW_011967197.1 coordinate 1,085,954, forward strand.
TCGCGCGCGCGCGCGCGCGTCTCATATTCGGCATTAATTAGCTGCCGAGAGGGCAACGGGAACGAGAGCAACGGCGGTGGCGGCGGCCAGGTGAAAGGGAGAGACGTGGGAGGACGTGATTGCTGCCAGCTCGCGTGTTGTGTTCGTAACATCCGTGTGACAGTTTTGTGTGACGCGTCAGGAGCTGCCGGAGCTTCCCGAGAGCTTCCCGAGCTTCCCGAGCTTCCTGAGCTTCGTTCACGCCGTCATGAACGAGCTTCTTCTCGGGTCGCGCTGTCGCTCGCTCGGCTAGTGATCGTGACCGTTTTAACGCCGGCGCTCCGATTGCGAATGCGGCCTCGCGAGTGACGGATAGTGCAGTTGCGTGAGGAATTGAAGATCGTCGTTTGGTCAAGCAGAGGGACCGGGCGCGAGTACCGGGGCGTCTCGCACTCGACGCGCCTCCGACGATGTCCAAGTAGGACGATTCTCGGCGACTGGCGATAGGTGAGCGAAACCATGATTCGCGACTCCGTAGACAGCCAATTATTCGGATATACGTGCACAATGTTTAATATCACGTCGCACATTTATGACGTTGGAGCTTTCGTTTCAAAATGACACGTATCGTCGTTCGAAACGTTGACATTCATAAAGACGAGATTGAATGAAACGTGAGACTTTGAAATAATTTATTGACGCCCATTTTTCTAAACTGAACACATAATTTCCGTAAAGATTGATTCACGTGATATTTATCTACTATAATTAGAGTATTAATACTCTATATTATCCCGTATTATGTAGTACTACTTGTTTAGTTTAATTAGTTGCCAATTATAATAATGTAATAATGCATCGGTTGATCCACTAAATATGCCACACTACATGATACTCAATATATTGTTGAGCTTTCCTTTGTTTTTCATCGCATTGCAGCATGGAAAGCTCCAATGTGATATTTAGTTGTCAGCTCGCGCGGAATATGTACCTTAGACTCATCAAATATTGGTCGCAGCTAATTACATCGATCGAACGCGCGGTCATAATTCCATTAAGTTGAAGTAAGTAATTTCGATTTATTCGCGCGAAACGAAGGACCGTAATACGTAATATCTGCGAGTTGCGCCGCAAGTATAAACCCCTTACGAAAAATGCACAATTATTTTCTGCACAAACATACAGATCGAGTTAAAATCGCGAAACTGTAATCCAAGATTAATGAGTTCGAATGCAATGTGCGATTAACGGCAGCGACAAGAGTATTGCGTCCTCCCTTGCGTATTTCAGCGCGCATAAAGCGCACGGAAATTAAAAAACGATTGGTGCGTGCATTTCAATGATTGTTGAAAAATGCGGGAGATTTTCTGGCTGACAATTCCGACGGTGTTACGTCGTACGTGGTAATTTACGGTTGCGGAAATCGCGTTCTGCGTCCCGCCAAGTTATGTGAGAAGTTGCGTGAGTCTCCTATCGCGTAGCGCTATCTTAATGCGTTTTTGGTGCCTAGAAAGGTGCGGCGCGACGTTGTAAGACAAAAGGGCCGAGATAACCGCAAATTGGTGCGCCCGTTATCTCTAGACGCTGCGTTAATTATCTCCATTTTATAAGCATCCGCAGACGCTCGTAAGATAGCAAACAACGAGGTGCCCGGACGTATTCGAGCACCTCATTTACGTAGCACAGAGATGCGGTGAGTTGTTTCGGAGTATGTTGGCTTTGCATGAATAAACACCCGGCCATTTCGTTTCAGCGGCGAGCTCCGTTCGCCCCGTTCGCCCCGTTGCCGAAATTACGCTACGGCATTACCCGGGCAGCGGGAGCGGAGGATCCGAACTGAAATGCCCGTAACGAGCGTTTCTACTTTCGCGATCTACGCCCGTACGCGAGGACGGCTGGTTCTTCTACGCCGCCAGATCTTGCCGTTACGATCGCGTACATTTTACTCCACACTCGAGTCCATCAGCGCACGCCAGATAATCCCCACAAAATACGCTTTCGCATAACACATTCGCGTATCTCGTGCGCGCGCGCGCTATGTTATTCAATCATACATTTACGACACTCAGCCGTGCTTCCCTTCGGGTCTTATTAATAGCACTTAGGCGCATTTACATTGAGTTATTACCCGCTGCCCGTTGGCTTGTCGCGAGATCGGTAATCACCTGCGCCTCCGTTTGGCCTCGCTGGCGTTCACGAATGATCGATCGACATCTCGTGCGGCCGAACGATAGCGATCCTCCCGCCGTCGTTTATTGCTCACACCGGTAATGATGTTAATGGTCGTGCTGGATGCCCGATTACGTGGCGGCCAATAATGTTTCTCGCGCGCGGTGAATGAAAAATGTGTTTGAGCCGGGTAAATAAACGTCAGAGGGACCGTCTCGCGAAAGCGAAGCTGGATCGTCCCGTTCCGAAGAGCCCATTTGGAAAATAAGGCCTCCGCGATGCACTCGCATCGCTCGCATCGTTACTTATCGCGTATTTTTAATCGATCGGCAGATTAAAAACGCAGACACTGGTGGCTGATTTGGAAACGGAACGAGAGGGGGTGATTTTACTTTTTGTTTGAAATTATGAAGTTGAAATTACTACCACGGTGTAACTTGCAAAGTCACGCGCTTCCAATACGCATAATCCTATTGTTCAATACCATCGTTGTGTGTCGTGTGGCGCAGCGGCGATGATCGGCGGCCGGCCCGTGTTTTCGAGAGATTAAACGTATCTCGTTGCGAATAAACAGAGTTGGAAGGCATTTAAAATATTAATTAACTGGCGCACGAAAGATAATGTACATATCAAAAGAATATTTATTTTCAATGACCTACATCGCTATTCCACTCAGTGATTCGAACAATTTGTACTCTTTTATAATTAATTGTCCGCTAATAAGAGAATGCCGAGATACCATTTATTACCGATGCGAGAGACTCTGTTTTGCAAGAGGGCGCCGTTCTACCTTTGAATGTCAATACTTTTTAATTTCCCTTAAAAATTTTACGTCATCCTGAAAACGTACAATTTGCCATGTCGTAATTAACGTTCTCCTCTAAGGTTTCTGTGAATTATCGGCTGGAAATTTTTCTTTAAAACGCTATTATCCTTATCTCTGGCTCAGGGAGCCCCGCTTTCTGCAGCGCGGACACTACAGACGCGATACGAATAAAAAGATCTTATCATATAACTGCGCATAAACGAAAACCCCACGGTGTTTCGGCTTACTTGTTTGGCCGTACAGGTGCATCGCGTGCATTCGTGAAGGTGCGTTAGTCTTTTATCTTGAAATATGTACCGGATGCAATTTCATATTTTATGAGTTTTGCGCGCGCGCGTTTCGCTCAAACGAAGCAACAGTTGTTGCCTTCCCCCGCTGTTGTTTCCTGCCGTAGCCTTGAAGAATGTTGATAATCCACGTTTCTTTAGCTATTCATTGAAATACGCGGCGCACTCTGCTTTCAGTGTGCGTTGTCTATTCTGTTTCTATATAGTCGCGAAAATTTTCTAGTGATGGAACGTTTTATACGTATATGAATACATTATGAAAGAAGAAAAAGAGTAACTTTTTAAAATACGTATATTGATTAACGCATTTAACGCGACGGCTCTTCTTGATAACATTTTCCGATAAATTTCTATATAATATGTTTTTACGTCCTCATTGCACAAAGAATATGCACGAGTCCATCGCGTAGGATTACGAAAATAATATATATGAATGTGCGACGTGATATCGTAGCTTTGTTACGAACTGGAGTCACCGCGAAAAATTCATTTTGTATTATTCATATTAGTTATGCGCGCGGCGTGGAAGCACACCGAATTTTCCGCGAAACGTATGGCTTGTGGCGTCTTGCGAAACCATAGCAAAGCGGAATTTCAGGTTTTCGAAGCACACACGGTGTATGACGATATAAAGTCCGCGCGCGCACAACCGGTGCATAAAGTAAAGCGGACCGGGATGAAAGGAGCGGAGAACCAGCAGGAAACGTGTGTCTGAAGGGTTCGTGTGGAAGCTGCGAGAGCAGCGGTCGGTGCGGATAGAGCGATAGTTGCCTATTTCGCTTTCACTGCTCTGGTTAAACAGAAAAAGAAAGAAGGGGCATTTATTTTGCACTCTAGGTTTATATCCGCTCAAACGGTAGATAAGAGGCACAGATAGACTTTTAACGTGAAACTTTTATCGAATAATTTTAATTTTGTGTGCTCTACAAATTACAAGTGATATTGTTTAAGATACTAATTTATCAAGAAAATATCAAGGATAAAAGGCCAATAATATTATGAGCGGTAATTTTTTAAATAATACATAAAAATTTAGGTATAATAAAGTTAAAAATTATTATGTTTCCCTAATCTGACTCTTATATTGGTATGATAACGCATTTACTTAAATCTAAGTTTGGTGAAGATAAATAACGTACGTTTCGACTTTCACTTGGTCATCTTCATTGTAATTTTTAACTTTATTATACCTAAATTTTTATGTATTATCGTAAAAATTACCGTTAAAAATAAAGACGATATAAATATGTCGGAAAGTTCGTTTTCGCTAAAGAACAGTCCACTTTAAATTGACCAAGTAATACATCTGCAAATTTTGTGACACTGCAATTTAGTTGCACCGTAAATAACGAGCTTTCCTGATGAAGCTAGCTCGAGACTCAGGTTGTAGCGTTTTCAGTAGATTACATGAAATATTTGCGAAAATAAACGGGAGGAAGAAAACGGGGCGGCGATTACGTTTTGACACCAAGATACAGCGCGTGATTTGTATAAATGGAGTATGTCACGGCTGAAAGCGACTCGAGGGAGACACGGCGAGCTATTTCGCTAACGGTTATACCGGTTATAAGGATAGGAGGACGTCGCGCCTTCCGCGGATCCGTCCGAGGACGACGCTATCTTGACGTGACGAATGAGCAGCTTCCCGGGACCATCTCGCGGAGCAGAGAGCGCGGACGCTCGAGAAAATCATCCGCATGTTCCGGGAAATTCTCGAATAAAATTTCTAGTAGATCGTGTGCAACCATACAGGGTGTTTTCCAGATTTCCCACGCTTTTCCTCACACAAGGACTCTAGAGCCATTCGGGGTGGATTTTTCCATAAATGTAAAAATGATACTTTACCCCGATATTTATAATGCAAGTTTTTCTTCAGCAAAATTCCTTTTTAAATTAAAAAAAAAGCGCGATTGCAGACATTTAAAGAAATGGAAAACTGGGCAATTCTAAAGTACTGTCGCATGTAAATTTCAAATTTGTATTTTGCAGAAAATTGCATTTCGAAGAACATTGACTCGACGTTATTGAAAGAGATCACAGAGTACGATAGTGTACGGAAAATCTGAGAAAATCTCCTCGTATCTTGTGTCAGTTGCGTAGTGCACTGTGGATAATTACATTCGTTGCAGAGCTGTATTCGATCTTTGTTTCTACGAATATAGCTTGTTCCGAATTGCATCGGTCACATTAAAACAATCTCGGTATTGATCTCGGTACGAATAAATAGAACTGTTCCTGCAAATTGTTTTGCATCTAGTTTTTCAACCTGCGCTACAGTGTGTCGCGAATGAAAATTTGTGATTTGTTAATTGCAAACTCACGTACCTCCAGTTATGTTTTCTCCGAAACGAATTTTCTTGCAATAAAAAAATTTGCATGACAATATATTAAAACTCATGTTACAATAAGTCTAACCAGTAGTGCGGTGTAGCAATTAATAAATGAATATCTGTTTTTATACTAGGGGCACAAAATGTCTAATGTATCTTATCGGAGAGAAAACATTTTATTCGCCGGTTACTTGAAGAGGGTTGTATCTCCTAGATATTAAATATTACATAATAGGCAATGCAGCCTACATAAATTCAAAGTATGAGGGCCCGTATTTAAAACCGCTGTATAAATTATACAAAATTGAAAGCTAATTGCAATTTGTTGCGCGGTTGTTCGTTGTCGTAATATTTTTGTAGACGCACACCTGATCGAGTAATTATTGTCGCTTGGCATCCGCTGTTGTCGGTAACGGGATGCATGGGGAGTGCGCGAGATTACGCGTAACAAATTGCGACACTAACACAATCGTTTCCTCGGCTTTCCTCGCTGGTGCTCCACCAACGGCAGCGCCGGCATGCAGCACTTAGCCGGGCGTTTACGAAAGCGTCGCCTTTGTAAGATAAACGCGCGACCGAACTTGTAATATCTTGTGACATCGCGCACACGCGCGGTTTAACGTAATGCGTCTTCGTTGTTTCAGCTCGTTCTAACGCACGGAAGGCGCGTATTATGTGAGGAGGAAACCGCGACGAGGGAAACGAAGATGTCCGCCGTCAGCGTCGTCGCATGGTTGCTCGGCGCCGTCGCTTTGGCTGCGATTAATAATGGTGAGTCGTCTTTCTATCTGTAAAAAATCGCGAATGGCAATTGCCTCAAAAAGTCCACAGGTATCGTGTTTTAAGAAGTAATATTTATATTGGAAAGAACTCTACATAAATATATCTCAAATTATTTCTTATAACATATACTAATATATAGTTAGATTGAGTTATTGCTTCCTCAT
>NW_011967197.1:1093812-1201916 GCF_000949405.1 Vollenhovia emeryi
CCTCTATGAAGAAGCCATGTGCAAATTTCTAATTTGCACAATTTATTTTACTTTACTTTACTTTTTTTAAAAGTAAATATAATTTTTACGAAAGCAAATTTTGCTCATAATTTTTGACGAACGTTTCGGATAAAAATTTGATTTTTATCAGACAAGATTGGTTGTCTTGATTACACTTCAACCGTTACACAATAATTATTCGAGCGTAGCAAACATAAATACAAATGTATTTAATTCATTATATTTATTGATTTCTATAATCTCTTGTATCTGTTTAATTCCACACGCTGGTTGTGTTTCGATAGATGTAATTAAGGATTAGATTTGCGATACGTAAAAAGGATAAAAATTAATCTTTTCGTAAAGTTTCACTTATTTTCGGATATCGATCGAATCCATCGAAATTTTTCATGCTGTGCTTTGTTGCGAAACACGTTGTAAAAGAATCATCTGACAAAAATTTTAATATCAAAAACATCGCGAGTACGTTTAAAGAATTGCTCGAGGATAATATTTAAATTATATAACATATAAAGCATGGTTTTATTGTTGGCCGAATAATATTCAGGATGCGAAGAACAAACGTATTTATGTTCGCCGCGTTTTTAAAATACACAAAATGACCAGTTTTATAACAGTTACAATTTATCCATTTGCTTTTAGTTTTTGTGCCCTTTTGTATTTTTTTATTACGAGTCGCACGAAACGTGAAATAACTCAGAGATATGGTCGAAATACACGGTTGAATTATGGCGATAGCACGTTTGATGGATTCGCGTAGCGCGTTGTTTGTATTACGACCATAGGTAGTGTCTAAATGAAATATGTATATCTGTGGTATTTTTGAATACGTTGCACTAGCTTTTAAGAATATTCAATAAATACCGCGACGGACAAAAAACAACACGAAAAATATATACGGAATCATAGGAATTGTGTGTGTGTGTGTGTGTGTTATAGACAGTTAAGTACATCTCTATTTTGCCTGAAATAAAACTTTTACTCCAATGTTACACGAAGAATAAAAAAAAATGCGGTTGAAATGCAGCCTATATAAGTTAAAAATTATTGATATCAATCTTGGGACTGGTAACATTACGTGTGTGCGTGTTTAATCTAATTTTCTTTCTACATCCATGTTACAAGCAAGACAGCTATCCAGAAACATATTTCTGGATCAGACACATTTAATATTGTTGGTGTCTTATCGCGTGCGCCTCTCTTTACAGAAGCTTACTCGCAAATATATTATCCGCGATCATGTCACGAAGGTTTTTACTATCAGTCGCGCGACACAAGTAGAAGAATTCATTGCGAGCGCGTGAAATTGGAAAATTAAATTTGCCAATTCGCGCGAAAGCCTTAGAACGTGTCTCTCTGTTGATTGTTGCGCCAGTACGACAGTGGTTTTGTTTATCGGGTTTACACGGAACGATATTTTTGTTTTCGCGAGAAGAAACGGATCGACCTTCCGCCTGATCCACCCACGCGAATCATCCGTTTCGAGGGGAAATTCGTGCGGCAGCATACGAAATTCGAGGTTCGTCGAGGTTCGATTGTCGACAGGGTATGGCACAATGATTTCGAATCAACGTGCGTCCACGCTTATACGCGCGGGTACGCACGCCGGCCTCTCGTGTGCGTGCTGCCTATTCAAGTATGATTGCTCGCTGATCCGCGGCCGTACAACTCCTCCCGTTTGGACGAGAGCGAAAATACAAAAATATAGAGCTCGACCCGTTTCAATGCCCGACCTACTGGGAAAGAAGGTTTCATTACTCGCTACCAATTTCAATATCGATTCAATCGATACCATCTTTAATAAAATACTCTTAAAATATTGCTAAAAGAAAAGGAAGGCATTCATATAGAACGTAAGAATATAATTTTTCGATTTATTTATAGAAAAGCTTTCGCATTTATGCGCTGTCTGATTGGTAGATACATAAATGATGAACTTGCATGGAAACAAGTGATGGTGACAAGTGATTTGGGAACAAGTGATAACACTCCATTAATTGCAGCTATCTTTTCGATTTCATTCCACGGTCGTTCCGCACGTTGCTTTGTTGAGATTCGCAGGCGGCTTATGCTCGTTAGATCGTGATCATTAAAACGTGGCACAAGAGTCGTGCTCTCTCGCTCCCTTGCACATTCCCGTAAATAACGCGTGCAGACGACACGATAGTTCTTGTCTCGAGCTGCGGGCAATAAACACCCTTTTCCCGAACAAACAATGCAGCGACACGGAACGAAAAATTAACGAGACGCGCGCTACGGACCAAATTCAAACTCATCTTCGCTACTTTCATCCCTTCGGTGCTTACCCTCTTGCGCGAGCACCCTATATGCGCGTATACACACGCACACACACACACACGCATACACACGGCCATGCGTCGTCGGAGGGTAGTTACACGTACACCGGCGGATGTTCGACAGCTGTAGCAGCACGTCGCTATCATGATTCGTTACGTACATGTTCCTATACGTATTTTCGTTGGTAAAACGATATGAGTTTCGATCGGCCGTTACGAGCTATTTCATAAGACGGGTAAGCCCGTGAGCAAGCAGAGACCCGTAATTACGTCACCAATTTACTGAACGTTCGTTGACGAGGCGACCGTCGGATATGACATTAAAGACGACCTTGTGCGAGAGATTTACGTTAAAGTCGCCGAGTTACTTCCGAGATCGTAAAGTGGATGTATAAATGCGACGATGCAACACCGTGAGTCCAAGTTGTATCTCGGGTTGTATCCTTTTAATTCTTTTGACGGCGGTCGGAACGTTATTTCTGCACAATCGTGCCGTTTATGAACGTCCCAAGGATTTTCGTACACCGATCTGTCACTCGTTTTCATATTCCGAAATGGTTATTAAAACGCGACGTCATCCAATTAACGAGTAATTACCGTTGCTTATTATTGCTTGATGAGCGCCACACGGTTATATCGCGACAGACGTGTTGTCTAATATTCCATTATCGATGAATATTAATTAACGTGACGCGTGTGTGTATCGAGCGCGGATAATTAAATCGTTATAAATTGTCGCAAGTGTCCGCACGGAGTCTTGGAACGCGACGATAATTATGCGCGTTATCGCTATTCCTAATTTTTCGGCGTCCCGGGGCAAACGTGAGAAATGGATCGAAGAGCGATATCTCGCGCGCTTATTACGAGTTCTTGGCCAAAGTCTGGCAATTAGGGTTGATCTCTTATTGCCAGTTCGCTACTCTCCTCGCGCGACAGAGTTGCGCAAACTGCAGAAAGGATCGTCGGAGGATAGGTTGATTTAAGCCCTGCGGCTAGGTGGCGGAAATCTTTGATAAGGCACGGCTACCGCAAACGCTGATTGGTTGCCCGAGGCCTCGCGCCGATATGACGTTCAAACAATACGCTTCATGCTAACAATGCAATCGGCCGAGATAAAGATGTATAGATCCAACCGATCTATCTCGCCCATCTATATCGCCCGTCCTGCCCGCGTTCGCTCGTGACTTGGGGTATCCCGATATCCTTATTCTAATTTCGAGACTCTGATGGTTGAAGGGTGAAACATCGTTATTGGCGGACGACGTCTCGCATAATGACGTTTTCGCGTTTCCCCGCCCGAGCTATACGGGGATGCATAAGATGTGAAATATCGCAGTGAAATTCACGTCTCTTTGGGCACGACAAATGTGCCATAAAATGATCCAACGTAACGTTCCTCGCGTAATTTGATTTCCTTGTGTACAACGGCGTTACGCGAGTACGCACGCGCCGAAGCGGGTTACGCATGTGACACACTCTATCTTGGCTGTATTTTGCATAATTCTCTTTGATCAACGTTTCGCGGCGCTTTGGCGTGATTAAATTAATTAATCACTTCTAACCGGCACGTGCGTCTTTGTATCTCTCGCGATTAGGGAATTATATACTTGAGTTTCTATCGCGTCGACGAAATTGGGGAACTACGGAAGACTCGATATATCGAACGCTCTCCGTGCAGCTCGATATATCGCATTTATACATACATAGGCGGTTGCGTTGCGCGTTTAAAGCGCACGGTACAACCGCGCCGGTTTACAAAGCCGCGTGGTGCCTAGGTACCAAGATACACGTCGTTATGCGCGATCGATGTCGTTATATTTTTCTTCAACCGTGTATATACATTGGGCCTTGTTTTCCCGAGTATAATGAACCTCGTTTGTCGTTAAACTTCGTCGTGTCTATATAGACTACTCTCGGCTAGCGCCGGGCTATCGGCGACGTTGACGTTGCCGCGCGTTCGAGCATAAAAGTGTTGCCGGTAGTGTATAAACTGGCGCCTTCGGTATTGTTCCACGCTTGAGAGAGATAGGGAGAGAGATGGCTGGACGGTTATTATAAACGTCGAGCGAAGAAATATCGACGTAACTTGGGTGCTGCAGGTTCGAAGCGAAGAGCTGCCTTTTACCTTAGTTACTTAACTATGTGTCGCGCCTCTTCGTCCGCTGGGGTATCCCGGCGTTACCGTACACGCCACTTTCCAGGAAGAATTCATGTCGCCGGGCTTATTCTGACGTCAGTAAGCTTTTACTCTCTTTTTGTTTCCGTGTAAAAGAGATTTGTCACGCGGAAGGGGATGATGGGATAACAGGAGGAGAAATAATTGAATCCGTCATTGTGCGGAGGATATGTGTCATAGCAGAAATTTTTAGCGATAAGACGAGCTTCTTCAAATGACTTATTGTTTCGCGCAAATCGCGCTCCACGCAAATGTAGCATAATCTGGAGATTTTTCATTACGTATCTTCAAAATCTTGTTGTGCAATGCTGTTCTAGGAAAAATTAATTAATTCTCTGGGCTTATTTACATAATAATAATTCTCGTTCTGAAATTAATTGTTGCTGCGATCTGTGATCCAGCATCTTTATGATAAGAAGATATACAAAAACAGGTGGTAAATTGAGGTAGCGTACGGAAAAAAATAGACTAACGTTCAAAAGACGCGATATTCATTGCAAGCCATATTCGCTGTTTCTGAATGTATTATATTAAATATATATTGGGGGTTGAGAAGTCCCGAAACGTGTTGTTTCCCAATGTAAAAACGGGAGGGTTCTCTGCGATTCTTTCTTCTGCCGAGACACAACAAGAGAGTATAGGTGGAACATCAATCTTTTGTGATCTCATAATGGCACAATTCTTTGTTACCTGCTCAAATTTATTCCCCTCACTTTAATGGAGCGCGCTCGCGTCGAATCACCTTTGCATGTGACCAGGTATATCGGAAAGAAATAGAGAGGCGTGCTCGAATAGCAGTGCGTCACCGATAACACGCATTGTCGTTTCCCTATTCACGTCGCTCGAGTGGAACGAGAATCGATAATGAGAATTAAAAATTCGCGCATTCGAGTGAGAGGAGGGGGAGGGGGGGGAGGTGGAGGTAGAATTTCGCAAAAAATCCGCGCGTAGCGCGAGTCAAGTATCCACTTGCGCCGTAGCACGGGAGATGAACCGAGCTACACCATAGTCGACGGGCGATACGCTGATATACTTGACGATGAGTTTATGAAACTTACTTTTAAGTGTCTTTCGGCTGATGATATACGCGCACGAAGATTAAGACGAAAGTTTTCTCTTAAAACTAGGTGAAGTATATAGGTACTGTCGCGGACATCATGGACAAATTTTAATAGCGTCGTGTAACAGCTTATAACTTGACGTCAATTTATAAAAAGGGACGCTTTAATTCTGTTAAAGAAAACTAAACTTTGCACGTGAAGTATTATCGATAACTCGTTACTTCTATCTCTGTTTTCATCATCCGTGGTGTTACGTCGAGAGAATAAGCTATTCTAAGCCATTCTGTAGACGGTATAAAAATGGGTAATGCTATAGATACCCAACTCTTTAAAGTTTAGCATTGATACCCAGGTCACGATTTAAGCTTCGTTAGCGCTCTAATAAATCGGGTTGTTGCCGCATCGATTAATCAATGCGTATACACGGTAGCTCGTTACACTCGCGTCTATTCAAAACGCGATGTTAACAGCGCCCTACAGCATGTAAACTGAAACGCATGCAGTTACGGCAAAATTTCTGTTCGAAGCCATTAATGTTCGAACGCCGTGCGAGCCGGCGAAACGAGCTCGCAAGTTCAAGGGGCGCCTACAAGGCTAATGTTAAAATGGCCGTAGTTTGCCCGAGTCACCCCGTAACTTTCAAGACATATGTTTCCAGAGCGAACGAGAGCCATTCTTTCCCTCCCTTTTCACAGAGTTATTCTTTGATCCACCGAGACTTGGTAAGGAGATCACGGAAAATGTTTTAGTATCCTAGTAGAAGAGCTTGAGATAATAACATGCTAAGCCGTACAGAGGAAATTTTCCAAAGCAACTATTACAAAGAAGAAAGCACGATACGTTAATGCGATTTAATATTTTGCTTCTTTGAACTTTAGTACTCGTAGCTTTTTACCGATTTATAGATTAGAATAATCAACTAGTCAGAAGTTGATTACAAACGAAGATATTTTTTTACTGTCGATTGAAATCAGTGCTTTACTGTTTGGTACTTGACGCTTTTCCCCGACCCCTTTTTATAATCAATTCTTGATTATTGTTTCATCTTTTCTGGTTGTATCATCGATATGTAACGTAATTCCAAGTGACCTGGATAGATATTGTTACTGAGAAACGAGCTGGAATTATTTTTCAATTTATCCGATGAGCAATAACATTGGCTTCGGATAAACGGAGAATGAATATCTCTCGATAGGAGTGAGGGGAGGAGGGATTCCGCATCCGTCTGAGAAGTGAAATCTATTTCGGTTGAGCGGAGGAAAAAAAAGACTCTCACCTTTGTAACTCGATTTTTCATTCGTATGTCGCAATTATTGATGGTTTACAAAGGTATATTTAGAAAAAGGAGCAGGCGGATGTCTCTCCCCTTGTTTTAAAAACTAAATGCAGCAACTGCTAGTACCGTATAGATGCTTCAGTGTCAATATTATGTCTAGGGTAACGTTTAACTCGCTGTGTTTGCTTTGGAAACAGCGTACGTACGGTCGGAAGAGGATGATGAATTTTTGAGAGGAGAATTTCCTCCAAGATTTTCTACTAGACACTGGCGGCATTCATTTAACGTCGCGCGAGTTCGTTTCCATCGATCCGTGCAAGCACTTTACCACACTTGACCGAGAACAGCTTTTAACGGCCCATCACCTCGGATGGCTACTCATCGACACGGAAAGTATATTCGGAATACCTCTAATACGTTTTGAAGGAAAATCGATACACCGAATGGGGCGAATGGGGCGAATGGGGCGAGAGAGAGGGAGAGGACCGCACGACTCGCGTCCCACCATCGGTTATCAGTGGTCGTGATCTCCTTTATTGAATTCATGAAGAATTCTATTTGTATCGAGGGTGCAGCGGTGAAGGAGGTTAAGGAGAAGGAAAATTAATTGAGCGTCTATTCCAAGCGAGTCCGCGACTCGTTCTGCCACGGCAATAAGTCGGAATATAGATACGTGCACATACGAAACTAAGTAGCTTACGCAAAGTTAAACATAACGCAAAGACGCGAGTTTGAACCCGGCTCCGTATATCGATCACCGTCGATACCGGATACTTTGCGCCGCGCTGCCGTTGCACATGTCTCGCGCACAAACATCGTTATAATATACGCGACGATCTCCGGTCGGTTTCGACGACGCAGCGGCGCGGGTGGTATCCATAGTGTTTCCCCTCATCGATCGTCCGCTTTATTCGATACGACGTTATTAACGAACGCGGACGTGAGCAGCGCCCGAGTTGCCGTAATCGAGCGCGAAACTTTGGAACCGTAAGCGATTCGGGACGTCCCGCTGTTTCCCTAAACGCAACTATTTCCTTAGTTCTGAACAGTGGCGCTGGGTCGACGCAAGTGACGCAACTCGCAGGGGACACTGCCTAGGCCTGGAGGATGAAATTAAGTGAATTTATCTCTTCTAGCCGCAATAATCAGACGTAGTTAGTTAAAGCTCGCTCTCACCGGGTGCCGAGAAGTTTGGCGTAGGTGGATGAGGGAGAAGAATATACGTGCGTTTAACGTGAGAAGGGACGAGCGAGGAGGGAGAGAAAGTAGAAATGGCGGAGGATGAAAGCTGCGAGAACCGCAAGCTCCTTCCTCTCTCGTATTCCTGCAAACGTCTCGGAGCCTCGGGGGCATACCTACACCTAGAGGAGGGGCTGCGCACCGGGGGCGGCACAGGGCGTCTTAATCTTCCCGGCGAATTTATGACCGAGTTGTTTAAGGGATGTTTAGTTGTGCTTAATCCCGTAACTGCTGCACTCGCGTTTCCTAGTTCGCCTGTTTCTCGTTTCGAGAGTCCGCCGCGCACCCCTGTTTCTCGTGCGCGCTCGTGTTCCCTCGACTCCAGCTTTTTTGTTCTCTGTTTTTGAAAGGCGTATTCAAGCCCGGGACTTGTTCCCCTTGGCTAGATGAAAATCAAATGCCCGGTATATTCCGCGTTACCGCACAGACGCTCCTTTCCGCGCCTGTCTAACTCGACTTTTCTCTTTTATTCTTTATGTATGCCCATTATTTAGCGGAAATCTCGGCGTAAAGTCGACTACACCATTCCCGAGTTCATAAAGCGACAGGTGAAAAGTAAGCTTTATAAAAGTGAGCCTGGATTCCACTAGGAATACCGTGGCAATTGACGGCGATATATTCTCTATGTACGTCTCAATATGCTTTCGGGCTTCATAAATCCTGGGGAATTAACTGCGCACCGATGTAATTATAATGCTTTCACATGCATTGCACATTGCTTATTTTCTGAATAATTATTTTCGATAATAACTTTAATATTCAATAATAACTTTTTATTAAATTTATTAATAACTAATAAATTCATTTCCTCGATAAATTGACTAAATATTATTTCAACAAATTGGTCCACGGGGAAAAATTGAATGTTATTTCATTTTAAAATATTATATTTATATACTTTATCTGGGTCACCCGAGACCACCCTGCATATTTTCTAAAATGTCATTGCGGTGAAATGCAAGTAATTAATCGATCGCCGATATATATTCATGTTCTAATTTTCATTCACGAGAACCGCATCTGTGGTATTGAGTCCCTGTTAAGTACACGAAGTTAGCGAATTCTCTCGATGACATTTGCGTCGTTCGTTCGCCAATACTGGTTTCGCTGACCACAGTGATCTCCAAAGGGGTCGTTTGCCACGAGTTCTCTGCGTTCGGTATTTGGTGAACTTCTTGGCGAAATTAAGGTCAGAGTGGCGGAACTTGTTCAAAACTTAATTAGATAAACTAATCAAAGCGCGACTATTAGCGGTATGTCGCTGTTCTGTTCTTTGTCAAAGCTGCAAGTTGTTAAACGAGCATGGCTAATAAAGGAATTGTACGGGTCGCAGCGTGTACTTGACACGATTAGAAATATCTTAACTACGGTTTCTCTCCCTCCCCTCTCAACTCTCTATATATATATTTGACGAGAGATTTTCATTTTGCCAGTTATTACATTCATAAACCCTATTTGTCTGCGGTAAACCAGGCATACAAGTCCAAATTTAAGTCATATTTAAGACGAGCGTCTTGCGACATAGTGGCGAGTGTGGCGCAGATAAATGTGCGCTGCTTAGTAAACAAATGAACGAAAAGATCCGAGTCGAAATCCACGGACACCGCTGATTTTTTTCGGAATCTCCCGAAGGGAAGTGGCAACCACCGAGAGTATCTTGCCACACGTACCCCTTTAGGGGTACAGCCTTCCAGATGGGAAGTTTCCTTCGACAAAGTTAGCAGCCTACCGAAGATGAGGCAAAACTTGAATCGCTTACGAACGATTTAACTGGGATTTAAAAAACATGCGAGAGAAATGCATCGAGATACCCCTTTACTGCTTCATCGAGCGGCGCATAAAAGAAGAATGTGCTGAAACTCTTGAAAATGTTGCGCCGCGAGAGCACTCGCGCCGCTAGCTGAGGGGATCCCGGAATTGCGTCATTATTGTGCGTGCTGCACGTGCGCGATTACCGATTTGCATATGACCCAGCGCCAGTTGATATAGCCGTGGTGTGTTGTTCAATGGGATCCCGGGAATCTGAAATCCGGTTCTGTTACGAGAGGTCGACCGCGCTCGTATGTCGAGCACGTAGAAATTCGTGCTTTCCTCTTACCTTATCTGCCGTAGCGAGTCTCGAGAGTCCCTGCGAGACGACATCGCGGATCTACAAGGGGGAAAGAGCAAGTTTTCCTACCTACCTACATATCTACGTATCCTACCTACCCACCTACCCACCTACCCACCCGCCCATCTACCTATCTGTTTAGTTTCTTTCCGCTTCAAGCCACCCCGACACGCCCGACGTCAGTCCGATATTTGTATCTTTCCGCCAGTTTCGCTTGTCGAAGTGGCGATATTTCTTCGGGTAATTGCCAGATCAGGTAGATTCCCGCCAAACGAGATGACCTGCAGTCTTGCTCTGGTTGATCAAAGCTTGGATAACGAAAATGCGCCGATGTCTGTCTCGATATCGTATCCTCGCGAAACGCTGGCCTCGTTTTTCTTATTTTCATAAATTGCCTTGGACATGTCGATCTTTTAGACATTGTGGCTGCAACAAATTAAGGTAACGAATAATATAACATCTCGGAGAGAAAAATATTATCTAACCGTTTTCTTGTTTCAAATAACGTAATTTATTTCGTCCCAATAACTTGATTAAATTTACAAACTTGTGCAATAATGTCTACACTATGACAGCCGTAATTTTATTAACAGAATAATTAGAAAAAAAAGAGAGTGCTTGAATACGCTCTGTTAACCGACGTTACCGTGTTTCAAACCAACTGCTTTCGAAGTGAGCTTGATAGCGAGGTGGCTTACAAAGCTAATCGATTGTGGATGTTTGCGGCGAGCGTAACGGTAGTTAATTGTTCGAGTCCGTTTGATTCGAGATGGATTTCGTTTCTTCGTTGTAAAATACATTGCGCTTATTTTAGATTTGTTAATCCTTGCAAAAAATTCACGTTGCTCCTCTTGTACGGCGGCGGCAAGCTCTTCTCGTAAAGTTGTGCAATGACATCGCCAAGACAAGATGCATTAATTAGACGCATTAATAGTGGAAAAGGAGCAGCAGTTATTATAAATATAGAAAGTTTGCCTTTCATAATCCTATCTGATGCTGGCGCTGCTTTGCATGCAAATTGTCGTGTGCTAATAAAGTTAATCCACGGTTCATAAGTTGAGGTCGTAAGATTAGACGACGGAAAATAACTAGTGACGCGCAGAGACCAGGGAGAGGATGGAAAACACGTATGCACTTAATATAAGTATTTGATCGCGACCTGCTATTTACAATTTTATCAAGTTTAGTGCGCGCCTCTCGTTCTGACCTAGTTGTTGAAAATTTACTATTTGCGACCAGCTTGAAGACGGAGAGTTATGAAACGTACCGCGCGAGAATCTTTTCGGAGTATTTCAGAGATTCCGATCGCCTCGGTTCGAGTAAATTGAATTAATATCGATACGCTGTTGTAGTTGTCGCGTTTGTTGTACGTGATTCTTGGAAAGTATTCGGCCGAGCGATTGCATCCGCGGCTGTTTGCCCCGCGTGGAACGTGATAATAGACCAGATTATGAAAAAGTTGCTCCGGCAGCGTTGTTTCTCCATCGGAAGTTAGCATCTCATCTTCTGCTCATAACGCTGTATATACCCCCCTAAGCTCATCCGGGGAAACTTATTTAACTTAAGCGATATGATTCGATACGTCGATTCTTTCGTATACAAGTCAAACAAAGTTCATCCGCAAGTTTCTTGCTGACACATATTCCCGACGGGAAAATTCCTTTTCTTCGTGGAAAGTTGCGGTCATTTGTTTTACTTTGCTTTCACTACGAGGATCTTGCGAATAGAAAGGTCACCGGAGGATCTAACTTTTTTCGCGATGAAATGTCACACGTACGTACTCACACGCACACATTTTCCTGTCTTATAACTCGGTAGATAAATACCTGCAAAGTTTGAAAGAACTTTTCGTCTCTCGCATAATATATTGTTTATTCGCACGTCGCGGTAGACTCGATCGTTTCGCCTAGTCGCGTAGCCGCGACTAACTATATTAACTATATTGTATGCTCGCATTATCTCCAAAAGAGATTCGATTCTTGTTACTTGCGCCATATTGCATTTTATCGACTTCGTGACCGAATTAACTTTCACGAATAGTAGTTGCTAAGGGCCGAAGTTGAAAGTGTACGAGTTCTTTGTGCGAGGTAGGACAATACAGTGCGCGGAGCAGCAGTGATGCAGCTTCGCCGGTTTATTAATAACAGAACAAAATAGAGTTCGCGTAGCGCCAACTTTCTCGGCGATGGCGGATAACGACAACGTAACGCTTCTCGCTCGTGGACTCTTGTATCGAGTGACTTACCAGTCCTTACTCAACGAACCTTGTCTTAGCTTCGATAATTGAAGTTTCTTCAATTCAAGAATTCTAAAGTTTAATTCCGGGTTTTAGACCTCGGAAACTGAAAGTGTCCTCTTTTGTTCGCGTTATAATCGTCATAGTACTACATTTCACATTTAATGCTTTCCCTCACCGATTTGTCGATCTTCATATCGCGCGGGTGCTGTCTCTTGGATACGTGAGTTGTAAAAATTAATATTGACGTAACGCTTTGCCAGAACAATTGCTTTTAGAGTTGTATTTTACTGCAAAACTGAGTTCTCAGAAACGCTTTTCGAGTAACCATAAATTGGAAATACTTTACGAGACCCTTTAAGTAATACTTTGCGTGAGAAGAGTGGATGCCGAGCGATGTATGCGTGTGCGTATGTGTATTTGGTAGACTTTCATTATGATGATATTTCATATTTTACTTTTTCCATTTTTTAATATATTTTATCCAGCTATGTTTTAAATTAAATTAAAGTTTCAGAGAATGAATAAATGTGCTTTGACGCAGGATGTATGCTTATGTAACGAAATGGAAAAAAGTAGAAATCATTCGGATACATTCGTATACTTTCCAATGATATAAAGAAAAATTGTCAGACTGGATATTTTCTTTGAAAGCTGTGCACATGTCTCGATAGAGAGCACTTGCGTTGGAAATGACAGATCATCTTAAAGAACACTGTTGATTTGTATTGTTTTCGTAAATTGCAAACATGTTCTTTTAGTTTGGGTTATATCTTCTTGACTGCGAGATATCAATATCGAGACACGAATCTCTCGTCGGCTACAGTCAGTCAGTCCTTCGCGTTATTTTGTGGTTTATCCAATTACCGGAGGATTATCGGATAGACCGTATTGGAGTTGCGAATCGTGTAAAATTGGTCTTTCAACAAGGATTGGCAAAGCTCGCGAAGGAAAGGGAGAAATGAGGAAAAAGAAAAGGGCGAAAGCTGTCTCGAAGACGAGACAAATGGGACTTTCGTGGTCGACATTTTTTCCATCAAAAATTGAAAGCGATGTAATGTCGTTGAGTTAAATTTTTCATGTTACAGAAAAATTTATTTTACGTCAATCATCACATTTTCATTATCATGAATATAGAAATTAGTTTTGCCCCTCTATATGAAATTATAATCTCGCGTAATGCTTCATGAACTAATGTATGTTACGATTAGATGTGAATTATATTTTATGGACGGAGAGAATAGTATATTATAATTTTTTCGTTCGGAGTAATATTTTTGTAACAGTTTCCAACTTCATTTATTGCATACCTCCATTACATAAATGTATATATCTTTGGTAATTTTAACAAGAATTACGTCTAATAACGCGGAATTGATTACGAGTATCGGTATCAACTCTCGGCATTAATATTCATTATAATATTAGATTTGCGATGTTGGCATTTAATAAAATAAATTTGACATGCCTGCATTGCGGTCAATATACTGCGTATTCGCGTAATTATAACTAAACCATCACTTTGAGCTTTCTCTTGTTCGACTCGTGAAACATTATCCCATATATTACATCGCTTTAAAGCACCTTCCCTATTACAAACATTATTTGTGCCATGCGTCCTTTCATTTAATAAACGTTCCGCTGGCAAAATGTGACTACCTTGTTCTCTCTCGAAATGCGACGCATTACGTGTACGGAATACCGCCGTCTACACCATTTAGAGTAATTACTCGGCAGTGTTGAGATGTCTCCTGCATTCCTGTGCACCGTGCAGCATTTGTATACCCGTTACGATTAACGGAATGTTTCTATACGCGTGCCTCGAGGCGGCTTCCGGCATCTTGCAGGTGAATATTGAGAGAAAGTGCTTTTCCCTCGATTCCCCTTTGAATTCTCGATAGCGAATCTGTAAGAAAAAGTACGAGGCATTAAATTAAGGTTACGCGCATGAACAATGCTGACGCGATACATTTTCGTTTGTAAAACGATGAACGATAGATAACCTGCGATTTCAAAACTCGCAAGAGTAAGGTAAACGACCGGTGTACGTAAACATGTCGGAACCATATTCGTTTTGATATTCGTTTCGAAGTCTAGGAGGAGGAATACAGCGGGCAACGTGAGCGCAATGATATCGTACTTATGCCCATCATAAATACGTGCTGCAGATGCAACCACTGACCATTAAAATGTTTATGGATCAGAAGCTACGAAGTAACTTTCGAGCTGTACGTAGAATATATTTGCACGATCTACGAGCTTCCCGCATCCGATATTCACACCGCGCTTTTTCCGCCTGCACTGTTTTATTATTACAATATCGAGCTTCAATCGCGATTAATAGAATATCTCGAAGAAATAATTTCATGATGCGATCAGTGACACTTTCCGTCGCGCCGGGAAATACGCTTCTGTTTTCTTTTTATACCTCAAGTATTGGGATTTATTCAGCTATTAACATTTTAACTCGCTAAAAGGAATAATGCGGTAGGCTCTAAGCTCTCTTTTTAAAAGTCAATTAATTTTTCACGAATGAATATAATGATCGGTATAAAAGTCGCTTTCTACGTCGCATCTGGCACAAGTTCTATATCGTTAACTCGATTCACGATTTCTCGCCCCTCGTTCGAGTTATGCTCGCATATCGATACGCCGAAGATGGTAACTTCTCGCCGGGAAAAGTGTTTAGTAATTTGGCAGAGTGCGTGCGGCATCGCGATACTTTATCACTGTAAACGCGCCGAGTTACGACACTTCCTCCCGGCCCGTGCCAGAGCGAAACGCCGTCTGCGGACGCGCGGGCGCGCCCTGAGAAATTTTCGATAAACCGATACCGCCGCACCTGATGCCTACATCGCTTTGGAAAGTCTGACGTCGGCTCCGATACTCTTCCGGCGAAATATATAGCGGCCCCTTAAGCATCGCCCGTATCCACTCTTACTAAATGCGCGTCTATCGCGCTTCTTGAATAGTTCATGTCTACGCCGTGCTGTAGCTGTACCCGCAACACGGTAGACGCTCCATTAATTTTACAGGAACCGTTATAGACTACAGTCGCATCCACAAAAGAACTAGCGCGCGAGTCTTTCCTCGCATCTCGAAAAGGGGGATAAGCTTTACGCTGCCGACAACTATACTTACGTACGCTCCGTGTTCGCTTCTTTCCTTGTTTCGATACCATTTACAATTTGCTTCGCGACAACAATGCTACGAGCGTTACTGACGCAAGCCTCGAGGGGGAATCGATCCCTTATGTCGAAATTTTGCTGATTGCTGAGAGAGTTCGACCGTCGTCTCACAAGTAACGTTTAATTAGGTGGTAGCAATTGCTACTGGCGAGTTGAAAAAACTTTGTACGCGACTTTGTCGAGGTTTTGCGCTCTCATGTATGACACGTTTTTTCTCCATAAAGGTGAGTAGAGAGAGACGGGATAACAAAAGCTGCAACATCGCGAGGATTAACGAAGTGATGTGTAATGAAAAAAATGAGAGAAATATGCAAAGCCCGCAAGCGGAGCCGCGGCGACTTCTCCGTCGTCTTGATTGCATTATATCACGTGCGATTTTTGCATAAAGCGCTATGCGCGCCGCGCGAGAGCTTTAAAGCCTCGTAGAGATTCAGAGGGCACAAAGGGTACTTTGTTTCGCGACGCTATCGGCATTATTAACACTACAGAATATTTTCTACAAAGTTAATCTTTTATACATAAAGTGCGGTGTCCATAATTCAGGCTGTTTGAGCTTTTAACCGTCTTACGGCTCGCATGCAGCGGGAACGTTAGTGACGTAATGGCGAGCAGCGCGGACATCGTGCTATTCATGTTTTGAGGGGCAGTTTTGCCGAGGCTATTACAAATTGCTCGTAAACGGACACCTTCGCCTCATCTGAGTCTTAATTAGAGAGTAATTCGCTTTTAAATGGCTCCCGGTAAAAGCTCGTTATTCTTTAAAGGGTTCTCTGTGATGGCGATTCGACCCCGACGCTACTTTCATGCCTATGAACATCTAGTAAAAACGTACGCCATTAGCTCGATTTGATTTATAGTTGCGGGATTTTACAAACCGATTACAATTATGTGGAATAAAGATGAGGTGAAATGTGCGTCGTTTTGACGCTACTTGCCAATCTTCATTCAGTAATGCGAAAGTGGAAATGGCATCGGTGTCGCGTACAACTGCGACAAGAGTGGAAAGAGAAGCGCGATGGCGAGATTGACAGCGAGCACTGGGCGAACTGTAGCAGTTAGGGGAATGTAATCCATGAATTAAGGTCTCCCTATCACCCTAACAGCACCCACGAGAAAAGCCTGTTGCCGTAAGGCAGGATATAAATTGTTTTAACGCCGTTCTGATGCGATTTGACGAGGAGCATTCCCGCTGGAAGTACGGCGGCGCGAGATACCGCTATTAAATAAAGGATTTCTAGCCCCTCTCGATTCCCCGGCAGACAGATGGCGCGTGCCCATATCCCGTAAAATATGATTTGCATAAAGCCGGTCGTCTAGGTCGGCGTCGCTCGTGAGCTCGTCCTCGCGCGAGCCTCGTCTATGTCCCGTAGCGTGTATAATCCCGTATCGTAGATAGCGGAGATACTGGAAACCTAGCGAGAGCGAGAACCCGGGCGCGACAGAAACGGGTGGGCGAAAACCGCTTCTGGAATCGACGTGCGTCGCCGTTCGACGTATCGATCTCGTCGCGGCCGGACCGCGGTGAGAGCGCGTACGTTTGTTATCTATTGAACATCCATACGGGTACGGCTCTCCTATTTCTATATTTCGGCGTTGCAAATAAAAAAAATATATCGCGAGCGACTGTGCAACTACCAGTTTAATCTATGAATCTTGTAGTTTCTTGTTGCAAAAGTGAGACACTTTTTCCCGCATCAAATTGTCCCGTCTCATTTTTGTAAGCGATGGTCTGGGCAAGAATTTCGTTGAGCATTTCGTTGAGCGCACCGCGCGTTACTAACGGTAATTAAAAATATACGACAAGACAAGCTTCGTGACTCGTTGGTGTCATTTCTAAATGGAATACTGCCCTCTTTCCACAAAATCGATTAAGTCTAATTTTATATTTGACATAATAACTGTAAAGCGCATGTTGTGGAGATAGTTAAAACAATAGGAAATTGCCCGCGTTTCCTTTTTCGTTTTACTCGGATAAGATCGGTGGCTGGGGCAAAAAGAAATTGAAAGAAGAAATGAGACCGCTGTAGAGGGAGCAAAAGGAAGAAGGGGGGGTGAAGTCAACGGGCCGACGAAAATGTAAATACCCGTTCGGGGAATATCACTCGGCGCCGCGAGAAAATTAACTCGAAAAATTCCTTCTCGGTGGGTAAGCAGAGACAAAGAAGACGCAATGCCAAGGGTGAGCTTAAAAAGGAGAGAGAGGAAGAAGGAGGAGGAAGCAGACAGCAGTGACGCTCCTCTCTTTCCTCCGCGTAGAGTATTGCGACAGTCTTACATCGCGTCGGAATTCATTTCAATGAATTTGCATTTCAAGAGAGAATAATTCTCCTCGGCCTTGTCTCTCATTCTTGTCCTCTCCTTCTTTTTTTCTCCTCAACTTTCCCGCTCCCTATCGATGTTTGACCGATCTTCAGATAACCTCTCTTCGATTGCCTGTTAATTAACATCGGTAGTTATTACTTTCTTTTCACCAGCTCATCCTTTTCGCTTTTCCTCCCCTTCTCACCGATTGAATGTTAGCGATATGTTAGAACAGGGTGGGAATAATGAGAAGAACCTGTGAGGTTTCGCTCGAACGGTGGTCGCTTCTTTTTTTCTCCGGGCTATATGGATCCATGCCAGAGAAACAAGAAGATAGAAGAGAAAGTTTTCGATAAGTTTGCCGGCTGTTCGTAGTATCTACGTTTTCGTGTACTTCAAAGTGTAATCTTTCTTTTGAAATCCGGCTCACGAGTAATTACGGTAATATTTTAATTACAGCGACGAGTAGAGAGGTTCTCGTTACTATTCATAAACGGTGTCGACTTAAATGCTATTTATATTTGCATAAATGTGAGTTTAAACCTCAAGAGGATAGCTTAAAAAGGATAGAGAATATGTTACTGACTGCAAAATATTCCCGTTGTGCATACGTAATTCACCAGAAATCTCAGTAGAAATCCTAATTCATCATTATTGCGATTTAAATTGCTGTAAGCTATTCATGTTTCACTATTAATTAATCTTAAGGGACGGAGAGGCACAGCAACTATTTTATATTTCCTTCGAAAAGTCGGTAATTAAATCGCTATCTGAATATTCGATCATATTTAAACAAAAATTCTCAATTCGTATTAAACATGTTTTTCTTATTTTTTTTTATTATATTCTCGTTTTTTTCCCTTGGTTGAAAAAGTTTTCTACGATTATTGTCCATTATTTCGTCCAGATAATTGGCATCTTATTGTGTAATACAAGAATATACTTATTATTTTTCCCTGTAGATCAGACTATACGTAATATCATTATTCCGTAATATTATTACTGGGTATTTCATGATGTCTTCTTTTCCTCCGTAGTCTCTGTACAGGAAAGGAAATAATCGCGGGAAACGATTCGCCAATTTTACATATCAAGGAAGGTTACCGATCCATTACGAGCACATAACTGCGAATCTTGTTATAAGATAAATATAGCTCAAGCAGATATTACCCAGTATCGTTCATGAATTACACAGTAGTGTAAATCTGATGACAAAGTAAAAAAATCCATTGTGTCTTTCGATCTGTGTTATAAAACACTCGAACACCGACTACAGCGGAATCGTTGAACTTGGCGCCAGGTACAAGTATTCGGGCTTGTTGCTCCTCGTGAAAAGAAGGCTTCGTTTATCGCGAGTAGAATTTCGGCGTAACGTATCTTCATTTTGGCCATAACGGCCCTCTTTCTTCGCTCTCTGTACGTTATTGCGATTGCAACGCGCCGCGATATCGCGCGACGTAACAACTAAGGAACTTAACAACTATGAATATAGTATTAAACATTGGCGCGCAATGTATCGATGGATGTCGAGCACTTTAACCTATTTGCTTTGAATCCGCGTATTGATCCCGGCAATCGCGCAATCTGTGTCAGCTTTCTTGTCCGGGTCTCCCAAGGAGTGACGAATAGAAATTCAAGGCACTCCTGCGGTAGTCAATCGGACGGCTAACCCATCGTCTATCCGATCGTTTTGCTAGCTTACGGTAGTTTCCTCCTCGGTAGTTTAGAGTTTCATTCGACATCTATACTACGAAATTTAACTGACATGTTAATTGTGATTGTCGAGAATAATAGCTCGCGAGCAGACGGCGATTGAATATCGCCGATGCACTTGATCGATACGGTTCTATATACATTATACATATATATTTTATGTATTCCTTTTATACTATGTGTATATTTTTTGTCTATTTGTTTATTTACGAATTATCGAATGAGACTCTCGTGTATGAATTAATTGCACGCAATTAGCCTATTTATTTGGATACGATAAAACATGTGTCGCTTATCATTCGCGCCTTCCATTCGGTGGTAGCTCGCAGAATCGGTAGAAAAACAACACAGTTTAGCGTTTTTGACTGATACTTGGACACAGATAGCCTACGTCTGTGTTTTACGATCGGCAATTACGTGGCGTACGTCTGTTTGCCGATTTGTCGTAGGAATAACGAGGGTGATCCAACTTGAGGCAGTTGTATAATATATTTATGAAGCGTTGAATGGTATTATTCACGAGGAGGAAAAATTGTACCTGTGGAGGAAGGATCAATAGACGCGCTCAGAATGACGAGACTTCCGGGAGAAGCAAAGGGAAAGCCTATGAATAATAATGCGACACGGTGGATGTCAGGGCTCTAAGTAGTACACGGAGCAAATAAACAGTGGAAGGACGTATAATCCTTCGCTGGAAAGTGCATATATTACGCCCGACTGCCTCCTCCTTGTGAATTCGCCAAGCATCTCGTTGGGCGGTTTGGATGTAACCGCATAAAATCATATCTTTCACGGTTGCTAATCTCGAATAAGTCTCTGGCTGTCCAATTTCGAAGTGATTCCGGATTTATATTGCTACACCGGCAAGAATGAACTTGCAGGAATTTATTATCGGCGTTTCGTTTGTCATCATTTCCGTCACTCCAGTCGTACTTAATTTTAATTTCATAGGAAAAGTAAGAGTATCGTTGACTTGTTACGTTTCGGTTGACCGAATTAGTTATACGTTAGGATGATTCGATTTGTACAACTGTTTAAATATTTCTCTTGGTGGCTTAAATCAGTATCCTTATTAGCATTTTCTTAAGCAAGTTAGCAAGGCGTATTTTGTTTAATACGCGTGTCAAAGACCTATCCCGATGTAAATTAATTTTGCAATAATATCTGTTATTTTTTACGACCAAATCTTATTCCGATGCGAAGTAGAAGTAGACGATATCGGCCATTCGTCTGCTCCGAAAATGTTCCGAGAGCATAGCGCGTGCTTGGGTAATACTTTAAGCCCTGTATCCTGAAAATTTATGACAGTTTGCTAAGCCTAGTATAGTGTGCCTCCCCGAATCTCTTGTACAAACATCTGGCTCTATAATCCGTTGCTCTATCATGAAAGCTGAGAGAAAAACTGGGTATCTTCGATATTGTTTCAGAAAAATAGATTTTAATCCACCAAGAGTACGAAAATGCTAATGTCATCCGCTACACCGGCTGTTAATTCATGAATATTTAAGGGAAATGAAATCAGAGCGATATTCCGAAAGGACTCTCTCGGACGAAGACGGCATAAATAAATATTACCTTCCTAAGTAAATAATAGAGAGATTTATCGGTTCCTTCGCAACGGTTCGGCCGTCATATGTCTTCTCCGCGCCACTTCCGACCCTGTCTTTTAAATCAAATCAATCATAATCTACGCGACGCGATAATATCCTTGAATTTCAGATTTAACGTTGAGTCAGTAACGCGAATTGATTGCCAGGAGAAGATACGAGTGCGCGATATACTTCCGCGGGCGGGAGCCAATGATAACACAGCGAAATTTTGAGATGCCGGCTTATTACACGCCATGGTAGCGCGATGAAATTTTCAAGCGAGATTTGTCGTCCACTTTTCCCGCGCGCGATTACTCGCGCGTAATGATCATAATTAACTGCAAGCAGAGCTCGGCAGGAGAAATTATGCAAAAGTTAACGCGCGTATAATGATAGCGCATTCTGTAATTACGACAACCATCTCGAATATTAAATGCCGAGAGCGGTGCTTGGCATTCGCGGGACGATCAGCGGCGTTATTTAAAAGAATATTTCCGCGACAGTTGGAAGAGAGGCGAAAGACGGGGCTTTCCGCAACAAAAATTAAAGCGTACGAATGGTGAGCGTGGGAGTCGGTCGAGACAGTCGTTCCGCGACGCAATTTACTTTTAAAGGAAACGCGAAGAATGTTCGATCATTCGATTAGAGTTTACGTCGTAGTAACGTCCTCGACGAGTCCTCTCTCCTCCGGTGAAGTTAAGTGGAGTTTGCAAAAGTAGGTTATCTGCAATTCAAATATACAGCGCTTCGAATATTCTATCCCTCCAACAGTCATTTAATCTCTGCGCAAAAGTACACGTTTTCGTTCTTTCGTTCTCTCCCTCTTTCAACATATAAAAACCGGGGTTGCCCGAGTTCGCGGGGATATCTCGCGTGCATATCACGCCCCTCTCGACACACACCGACGATTGATACGTCGATTGTACACGCCATTTGGACCTTCGTCGATCCGCCCTTTCCCGGCTCGAGAACTCGCCTACTTGTCTTTTATTCTTTCTTTTTCGGGTCACCGTGCGACACCTTTAACGCGTACGTGCACGGCACGAGATCGAGCCGAGTTCTGGACGACTTATCGGTCACCCCACGTCCATTCAGCCACGCACCCTTTGGACGTACGAGGTCCTCCGAGATCTCACGTACGTGCCCGTACGTGTCGCTGTGTATCGTTTACATTGTTCTTGGACACGTTCATGACGAGAGAGAAAGCAATGGATTCGAGAAGAACACGGCGGGATTGTGCAAAAAGCGTCATCGATTTGACTTATGACAATACCAGCGTACGCCACGTAAGCGAATATCCGTAAATTCGACCGATTCGCGTGATATAGCCGTGGGCTCCGCCACGTACGGACATTAGACGGAATGTAATAGAGGTCCTGGCGAATGTCCAACTGGATGAACGCGCTCGGAGGAAGACGCCTGCATACGTACCTCGACAGAACGTGCAACTCGGCCGCGCTTAATACAGGCACGTATGCAGGAATGTCGACCAGACCTGGTGTGTCCGGGTGATCCCCTGGGGTCTCCCCTAGGAGAGGACCGTATAGAGACATAGAGTGCAGTCGCCGGGTTCCGGACTAGGTGGTAGATCGAGCGGCAAAACCTTATCCCTCCCGGTTAGCCTCAACCGCGACGAGACGTGTCCGTCTGACGCGCGACACTCCGGTCACCGCACGCCCCTGACTTCGGATACGCAACGAATCCCCTCTGGCTATAATTTGCGCATTCACACCGCACTACTGGGATTTCACTTTCACGTCAGTTGCATCATTCGCAGGAGCATCGACGACTCGTGAGCATCGGCGTGTGGCAGTGACGTTACATGCGTTGCATTCCGTCCTGTTGTTACGCGAGAAAATGTGTTTCCAGGCGTTTGTATGTGTTTCGCCGTGCTCCAAGTGCATCTACTTTAAATGAAGTTTGATTTTAAACGCGTATTTATTCAAGCGGTCGATCTTTTGCTCCTGTCGAGTGTAGCTAACTTTTACTAACTACAATGAGATTAAATCCGACTTTGGAACAAAAGTTATGTAAAGCAGCTAAAAATTATCGTTTTCACGACATCTTTATCTTACGATGTTCATTTGTTCAACCTAAATGATTCTACGATAGTATCTATGCTAGTTTCATTATAATACAAAGTCAAGGCTCAAAAATAATTTCTCAGAAGGATATTTTGCTCGAAACGGTCGTACGATTTCTCGTAACACTTGTCGTTTAGCGAGAAAGAGAAAGAAGAGGTTTTAAGAGCAGTTGCGTTCGTACATCTTGTTTCATTATTTTTGAAGTAGGCCTCGAGATCTTGGCGAGACTTTGAATTTATGTTGCTAACCCGGCAATAAGTGAACCGTCTTCGTACGACTGTAGCGGAATAACTTTACTGGGGCAGATAAGTTTGTTTCGCGCGCGTGGCATGTTCCGCGTCATATTGGATTTGGATTTACGGTGAAGGCAGGCAGAGGAAGAGAGGACAGGACGGAGAGAGAAGGAGAAATAAGTCGAAGAGAGAAATGGTTGAATAGCACAGTAGTCTGATAAGATCTTTATAAAGCTCAACGTGAAAAGCGATAATTAGTTTCGTTTGTACGGTCTTCCTTTTTGTGACCGTATATTTCTTACAATTAGTATCCACTCTTATCGTGCTCTTTTTTTTCTGACGATCGAATACAAGACTATCTGTTGCCGAATCGATTTCTTTATGGAACAACCGCGTGACGAACGTAACAACCGGACAGTCTTAACTTGAATGAAATTGTAACTTTCCAAGTACAATCCTATATGGATCACTTTTTAGTTAAAGCGATCGGAAATGACGGTATTTATTACGAGTTTCACGATTGAAGACCTTGAAATATATTGACACTCTGCAAACGAGACGGTTAAATTCAGTTACGTATCGCGAAGAATCTCTGTCGTCCGAGTAAACACGGATGGCGAGTCGCCGATGTCCGTGTCGTTCTTGAAAGCGAGCATCGCCGAAGATGAAGAGGGGAGTTATTTAATTTTCTCTCCCGCGCTGACTTGGCAGCAGGAATGGCAGCTGATTCCCGAATTGGCTGAATTGCCTTACTCCGGTGACCGGCGTTGGCGTCCCTTCTACGATCCCTCTGTTCGGCCCGGCATTTCCCGCAATCGGAATTCAACGTGTTTTCGCCGCGGCGGGTTTGCAGAACTCTCGACCGCAAATCTCTGATTTTAATTTCATTCCGGCGATCCGTAGTAGGCGCGGTTTATATCGGCGGTTCGATCCTGCAATGGCATGGGATGCAAATACGTGAGAGACAAGCAAAGTGAATTGCGAGCATAGCGCGTAGATGAAAAACAGATTCTTCAAATGCCCAGATCGGAGTGATCGACCGGCACTTTTTCCGTTAAAACGATAGCCAGCGGAATGAATCCACAGGTTTATCAACTGTTCCTCATTCGATACACAGCTTATTGTAATAGAATTACATCTTCTCTTTTAATTGCGTTACTATCGTAGCTTTGGGCTTGTGACGCTTTTTGCTTATCGCCGATTTATCCAGGAGATTCTTTTTCTCTGAAAAATTGATATGTCCCGGGAGATAATGGCGCGATTGCATGCAACGTACTATATATAAGCGTATCGCGGCAGCCAAAGCCCCGCTCGCTTCTCGCAGGGAATCGACAAACGGAAAAGTGTTTTAACGTCAACCACAGAGGAACACCCGCGTGTACGTTTCCGGGAGGTAGGGAAAGCATGTGAGAGCAATCGGCGCCTGGTATTGGCATCGGAATTCATTTAAATCTAAAACATCGCCGACACATTTGCCATTTAGCGTTCTCGATCGCGAACGTAGCGATACGCGACAAATTCGGGTCAGCTCACCCGACATACTCTTGCTCTCGCTCGCCCGGGCGTCGATGATACTTCTCTCGTCGAAACAACAACAGATGCGCTGACAGGTCAGTGCACCGAATTTATTTCCCTTACGGCCGATTTGCAGGCGCAGCTTATGCCGCACATAATTTACAATATCGTCTAATAGCGTGCGCAGCCGCCATCGTAGTCGTGCACTCTACGTTTGTGTTGTATCCTCTAGAATTATGTTTTGATCGATAACATGCGGTGGTACGCGTGCAAATTTTTTCTCTTATTTTCGAGAGAATAATCCCTACGAAAGCGGCTACCGTGATATTGAAGCTTTATAAATTGTATTAATATCATTCTTAGAAGTGATATTGATACCGCGGAGTCTTCAAGTATGCCAAAATTTTTAAGTATTTCTAAAAAATTTAATCGACGAAACATGGTACAAAAGATGCAGTCTTTTTATTCCCAAGGTGTACTGTTAATCTTCCGAATACCGAAAGATTCTATGCTCTTTATACTTAATAAAATGCTTGACTTTCCAATAATCAATCGTCCATAGTTTAAACAGCGAGATAGAAATTCAAGAAAAAAAAATCAAATTTATTTTAGAAAGCTATTTTAAGAAAGTTATGAGTTAATACAACACAGTTCTTCGATACTCTTTGACAATATGGTTTAGAAAAAGATAGAGATGTTTTTAGACGAAGGAGATGTTTGAGGTTTTGCTTAGATTAGACGCATTAGAGCGAGGTATAATGGCTTTAATATCCGGTTCATTAATTGCATCATCCGTGTAGAAGAGAGAATGGGGGAATTCCTCCCGATAAAACCTATAAATTATGCACGGGACGCGAATAGTTAGCTGGGTAATAAAGAACACGGTTAAGTCTTTGAACAAAGCTATCGCCACATTTTTATAAAGAATCGTGCTCGACCGCGAGTAAAAAAGTATTCGATTCTCGTGCCTTTGTTGTCGACTATGTAATTGAGTTCGCCGTTATTTTCCGGCGAGATTTGTCGTGTCTTTTTTTTATAACGTATACATACATATACACACACATGCATGCGCCCCGCGCTAGTTAACGTTTTTGAAAATGTTTCGGAACCGTCCTCGACTCTTCATTGTGCGCGATCGAAGCTTTTTTTTTTTTACAACATTTTATATTCATCCAACTCAATTTAATCCGTTCGCGTATTCCTCCGAAAGCGCGAGACCAGATTTATATATAAATTACTTTCGGTCATAAAGCAGTGGCACTTCAAATCGGATCACGGATTTACTCGAAATAGAAAACACATTAATAGCGCGATGCATGTGTAAAACGTTTCAATTTGGAAAACATTGGAGGGAAATGTTTCGCGATATATTCTGTAAACCGTGTCAGGAGGCGCGGACATCGATAAAATTTCCTGGAATTGCGTGGACGATAATTAATAGGCATCACGGAATTTCGATAAACAGCGTTATGCTGCATGATAATTGGTTAACGTGCTGCGCATCGTGATGGTACTTATGATATTTCATATGCATTAAATTTTCAGAGATATGTTATCCATTCGCTATTATCATGCAGCGCTTTATTCTGGACTGACAATTTTTCTGCGCATATCTATGTTGTAAATTTTAGCAATTGCAGGTGAAAGTAAATTAAATTAAGATCTTTCTTTTAATCCTTTAAAGTATACATTTTTCTACTGAACCATGTTTTTTTGAAACTGTGTATACAAGTGTTTTTGGGGTCGCTGATTACGAATCCGTTATCAAATTTTCATGCTACTTTGCATCCGCCATTTTAGGTCGTTAACTAAAAATTGAATGGCCAAAACATAAAGAAGTTGAGGTGGTAACGTGGGTTACCACCATGCTTCAAAGGGTTAAAATGACAGGTGTAAGATGTTGAATAAAGAACTTGGACAGTTTTTTTTATTCTAGTTACAAACTAGTTACAAATATTTCAGATATATATAGAAATTATATATATTAATTCAATAAAAATCGCAAAGACGAATCTCTTCCTTTCGTAATCGACATTTGAGGATTAATGAAACGGAGCAATACAGGATCACGCTTGGAGGTATCAGAATATATCCGCCCGTATAGAAATCGTATTGGGAAGCCCGATAAACCGCACGATTCCTGACGGACGTATATTTCGTTCCAAGTCAGCGCTAAGCCTATAAATTCGCGCAAGCCGTATTTCCGCACATTTTGCACCTTGGAGGCGTCGCAAGATGCTCGCCGCGAGACTCTGTTACGGATATTAACGTGGGGAAAGAAGTATATCGCTTTTACGACGAGTGACCGAGCAAAAGTTTTCCACGACGCAGGAAATCGAGACTGATGCGACTTTTATATCCCGTCCTGCGCGCGACTACTCGGAACAATAACACTCTTCTCCGTTATATCGACCGCGGCCTGCGTTAACCCTCGTTAGGGGGCGAACAAGCCACTGCGGTTTCTATACATATCCGGACGTCATCGGTAGTTTGAACGTCACTCATCGAGCTTGGCTCTTTCGCCCTTTCGATAGCGAGCAGACAGGCGCTTTATTATGCTCTAGTTAGAAGCTCTTGAAATCGAAAAAAAAATCCGAGGTACACGGGTTGATAATATTACACTAGTTGAGAAAAGTAGCAAATTATTCAAAGGGAAAAGAAATTTTTTTTAAGTCGACCTGACCGGCAGAAAGGTGACTTTTATTTTAGTCACAACGTTTCGACCTCTTCATCGGATCCTTTTCAAGTACAATTTAATGTTGACTGAAAAAATTAATAATTTTATGCCGAAACAGAATGAGTTCATAACGTGGCAGCAAATTCATAACGTCATATATGTTTCGGTAGTCAGTGGATTTTTAATAGCGATTTTAATTTCTAAAACTATTAAGCAGCAACCGTACGTTAGCAGATCTCGAATGAAACTGGTCGAAACGTTGTGACTAAAATAAAGATCACCTTTCTGCCAGTCTGGTGGACTTCAAAAGAATGTTTCCCTTGGTTTAATTACCACTGGCGACAATAAGCTTCACTCAATTTGTAGAAAATTATTTTTATGAAAGTAAAGCAGGAATTGACTCGTTAAAGAAATTGCTCAGAATCTATCATTGAGATTAAAATCGGGACAGTCTACATTTCCACTCTCGTTCGGCATTTATTTGAGAAACGACGTGTGGAACGAGGGGGGAGAGTGTGATGATCAATCGGAGGATTTGCGGAGCGGTAGTCATCATAGTAGGATGAAACTGTGAGGGACGAAAAGGAGGAGGGAAACATCTTTGCGCAGGCGTTATCGGTGTATCGCAGGCGAAATTCAGTAGATTGTATTTTTGATATTACCTAAGGTTCTATCGTTCGCCGTGACTACCTCCAATCTACCGTTACCGGTTCCCGTTAGGGATACTTTACTTTTCGTCTCGTTGCCTTCCTTCCCTTCCTCGATTTGCGTTGTTTTCTGAAAGTCGTTTCTCGAGCAGCGGGCCAGTTATCTTGACCCACACCTGGTTAACTGCTCCATCGAGAAGAATTTCGGGAGATGAAGCGAGGGGTAGCCCGTGCGCTATGAACATAATAGCTGCTGCCGATTGTCGATTCTTTCACCATGTGCCACGCGAGATGAGTTTCCCCGAGTTTCTTCAACTCTCCTCTCATTCGCGTTCATCCCATCGCTCTAGCTCGGATTCATAGCGCGGCATGATTCGGGAAGTACCACTATATAGATTAAGGAATTGGCACCGTAAGCTCGCTCGGTGCTTCAAAGCTCGTTGGATAACTCAAAGGACGAAACTATGTAGTAAAAGATTCAACGTCCGTAACGTCGGTCTGCAAGTATACATAGAGTAACCTTTAACCAGTGAAAGACATTTTAAGAACTTTTAATGAACTTGGAATCGACTTTTGCGTAAGAAAAATGTTGCTCTTGCGGCTTTCCAATTTTTCACATAAAATTTTTCGTTGATGTTTCTCGTGGAAAAAAATCTTGTTTCAATGTAAAGATATTTCTGATAAGTCGAATTAAAAAATGCGATTCTAAATTAAAAAATATTCCAGGAAATGTTTTTATGTTGATGTTATATAGCATGTCATTAATGAATTTATATTGTTCAATAAATAACTTTCATCACGAATGACGCTCTCGTCAGATAAAAGGAGATTTGTGACTATATCTGGGTGAAAATAT
Organism: Vollenhovia emeryi; assembly: GCF_000949405.1. Lineage (NCBI taxonomy): Eukaryota > Metazoa > Arthropoda > Insecta > Hymenoptera > Formicidae > Vollenhovia > Vollenhovia emeryi. The sequence continues at coordinate 1,123,032 of NW_011967197.1, forward strand.
TGTAACGCTGGTCAATGATACAATAGAGTCAGTCCATCGTGTTGTACGTCCCGAGCGACCAGACAGTGGAATAAATTGATGCACGGTTGTGTATTTATTGAAGGAGTTTGAAGCGTCGACGTAGCACATATTGTTTCACTTTATAAGTAGTTATTCCCAATGCGGATAGACCGAGCGTCGCGATGATCCCGCCTTGCTAGTTCCGCTTTAACAGGCGTTGCCTCGACTCGCCTGTGCAGCAAAACTATCTTTAGAACGTTCCACTTACATTCTACTTCAGCTACCTTCTTCAAGGTTTGGCTATGTCGCACGTTTTATAGTTAATGAGGATCAGATCAAGCTGGCACTCGTTTATCATTGACACGAATTTGAGGGCGACAGTGTTTAAATGTTGCCCGCTCTTTATTTTATGGAACAATTTCTTAGAGAAACGGCAAGTACAGAGAAAAGAAGCATTAGAAAATTATTGGACCGTCTGACGCAATAAAGGACGTCTGTCCTTCGCAGTGTTACGGGTGGAGGTAATATTCATTATGAAGTTTGTAACTTCGGGCTTTCTTACATAAATGTATAAAAACTTTATATCTAAAGTACTGGATGCAAATTGTTGCTCGAGCGAGACAACGACGCTAGATATTAATATATAATTATACTTGGTGCTTCATGAACAGTGGTATAAAAAAAGCTAGGAACGTGACGCAGCTATTATGCTGACCTGTTCTCAATTATATTTCTTTTAATTTATATATGCATCTGGCAATATATATTATATTGTACCCATGTATAGACTATACTTGTACAATGTCACAGTTTTACATTTACTTTTTCTGGAAAGGCTAACGCGACGTGTCGATTTCTTAAGTTTATAGATTCGCTCGTATCCTCCGCGCTACCTTTATCCTAATACGTTACACTTTTATCCGAGCTATCGAGTTTCCTGTTGTGCATATCTGATCGCATGGTGCAATTAAAGCCAAAACCATAGTGCTTAGTATACCGCATCATATTACTGTGTGCATATAGCATGACGCAATATCGCACCTGCCGCTGCAATTGCAATGTGTACAAGATACAAAGCCCGGGTCTGAGTAAATCTTGGGAATACAAACTTCAGTATACCGCGTGGCCCGAGTAAACTTCGCTAGCAGCCGCACGTGGCACATTACGCAAGACGGGGAACGAATTAGCAGACGGTGGTGCTTGCATAGTCGATTTAAAACCGAGATTGTTAACACCATGAAATATTTATTAGCCCGCACAGTCGTTAATAGACAGGCCGAAAATAGGGACGTTCTCGCGCGTCGTTGCTAGATAGACCGGAAGCAGCGTGTTATCTACGAAAAACCCCATTTTTCTTTCGCATCTGAATTAAACCCTGCGATTACGTCCAATTTCCGACGACACTTTAGGCAATGTGACGAATGGCGCGGAAATTACGGCAATAATAGATTCCGTTAGAAGACGTCGATCTTATAATCTTGTCTCGACGTTACAAGGAGAATTCGTGGTATCAAAAGGAAACGACGAGGTAAAGTAGGACTCATTTAGAACTTACTGAATGTTTTTTGTTATTTCCATTCTCGTTTATTCATACTCGCTGTTCATAGTCACCTGGCTCGAGCTCTCTCTAAATCCCTCTCTTTAATTATGCACCATTTCTGAAACTATCATTCCGCTGGGACTTCGCACAACTTGAACTCACGACCACAACGCGAGACGGTGAGACAAACGCTGCGCACTTGCTAGTTTCAGTTAATATGCTCGCTTGCTTATTAACGTGCGCTTGTATTTTTTCGTGATGAGCAAATTTCTTTCGTACATTTCTCTCGATAAGAATTTTAAGACAAAACTGACAGTCGCTCCCCCAAGACACGATATAAGAAGAGAAAATGTATGTAAATTTTTTATATATGTGGTTTATTACACAAATAATATCATACAAATAAATACAAATAATTCGATTACTAATTGTGGGCCCCAAAAATGAGAGTACCTTGAGGAACAGTGAGAATTGTCGAGAATTTCGACGCAAGTTATTACCCATTTTTTTAAATTGAAATAACGGTGAGAGGAAAAGAGAACAGAAATTAATTTTCAATTGATATGTTGGAAAATGAAAAAGAATGAATATTTGATATTATCCGTCGTGACGTGACGGCGGATGGCGTATCTCGACAGAAGGTCGCGATCATTGCCCGGTAATCCCGGATTATATCGGCTCCCTATTCCCGATCGGAGATCGAGAGCAGCGTATAGTGCGACGGAGTTAAGACGCCGTAAATTGCACCAATTAATTGCGCGTAGCCTGTTGCTCCTTATGGGTATACCGTCCCTCAGCATCTGCTCAACGATGCATTACAAATTTGTACCTGATAATCATCTTGCTTGGATCGGTCCGGCGCGGCGGATATGATATCACTTGCGGTACAAAACCGCTGATTAAATCGTAGCGCAACAAAATAACCGAAAATACAGCTGTCAATGTTGAAGTTGAATTTCGAGATAAATGCGACGGTTGAATTAATTTTGTGAAACGGCAGAATTATGAACTCGTCTGAAAATTTTTCACCATAAAATGTTCGTACATTATCTTTTCTAATTTTTTATTGCTTTTATGACAATTGACCTATAGATGCTGTGATATTGTACCCCCACCTCTCTTTTGAAACTGGACATTTGGAATTAAAAAGATACAACTGAAAAAAAAGCGGAAACAATTGGATTTCCGCAGGATGACTGGTTCGCACAGTCATTTGGGTTTAACGAACGCACTCGAGTACAACTGTACATATACATATATCTATACATTACACACGTACACGTGTCATGTACACGCGCTTTAAAGTAATAGCGAAATAATTGATAAAAAGATAGAAATAAAAAAAAACATTAATCTAATTAAACAAAGAATAACAGATTGAAATCTATAAACATACATGTACATGCATGTATTAAAAAGAACTTTATTAATTTGGAAACATTGCGAAAACTTCAAAAAAGGAAAAATGGTGTAACTAATTGTACACAGTATGCTGCGCTGTACAGACTTTTACTCCACGCTCGAGGCCTCTCTCCATGAAAATCCATTATTGTGAAACATTGATGTTGAAGATTTCAGCTTCTTTGTCAGGCATGCCAGGGCGAAAAGCTCAACTTCCGCTCTGCTTCCTCCCTCTTCCGCCCTTTCGTCCCGCAACTGTGCTGGGCCGACCTGTTTCGCGCCGATGTAGTAGCGATAGCCGTAAACTTTCCGCCGTCATGTACAACAACGGCTGCAAGTTTTGCAGGTTCGAACTGATGAAAGCTTCTTCTTGTTCTTTTTTCCCCTCTTTTTAAATGCATCCGTTAACCCGATATTCGATTTACGAGTTCACGGGTGATTGCGAAACGATGTAATCACGGCGCATCGGCGTGAAATATGTAATATGCGCTTTTCTCGATACTTTGAAACGTAATTGCTTCCATCGCGAGAACCTTCGCGTCGTCGCATTTCCCGTTTCCGTGAGATATCCGAGGGCGGTATGGCGAGAAATCGTAAAACGCTTTATTGGGGAAACGTTGTTTCACTAACAATAAGTATGAAGGCGCGAGTTAAACGCGCGCGCGCGCGCGCGGCTATTTCGGAATAACGACTAGAGTAAAGTCGGAGGCCGAGAAGTGCGGAAGCAAAGTGGCATTGCAAGTGAAACGTTTGTCTAGCTGAAACAGTCGAGCCAGTCCCGTTTAAAGCCATCGCGGTGACGTCCCCCTCTCTCTCTCTCTCTCTCTCTCTCTCTCTCTTTCTCTCCTCCAGCGAAATCGTTATTAGTAATCGGCACTCGAGATTCAATTGCTAAATGACCTTATTTGCGAGCAACCTTGTTTCTCGCTATCGCGCCGTTTCTCCCGCCGTGCATATAACAGAAGATTTAGAACGCGAGCGAGGGAGGGGGACGCGCGTTCCACGGCGATACGCATTCTCGGTAGATATCTACCTGGCATTTGGTATGTTTTCCGTGCAACTTATCTTCATTTCAGAACAGAAAAGGAGACGTCTGTTTTCTCATCCTCACTTGTCACCTGCGCTGTTGAATTATGTACGCGGCATACGTACCGTACACGTATACAGCAGACATCTGGAATACGATGTTTGGACATAATGTGTTCTGATACGACGTTTACCGCGTTATCCGAAGTAGCTCGGGTTTCGGATCGCTGAAACGGGACACGGTGGAACGAGACGGTCGCGAGACGTCCTCGCCTCGGGAATTTTTCAGGCGTTCTCTTTTGTACGAGAGGCATCGTCCTCCTCGTCATCGCCAACGACGCTACGCGCGATCGAAGCTCGCGCGACATCGCCGCAGAATGCAATTATTATCACGCGCTTTTATTACGTATCAATTCCGCTTCTATTTCACAGTCCGCTTGCAACGCAAATTATCGGATAATCTCTTCGCATCGACGAAATTCCAGCGTCGCCGCCTCTCGCAGACGTAATTAAATTTTACTGCAACGTTTTCCCCATAATCTCGAAAACGAAAATAACCGGCGTTTTATGCGCACTTTTTGGCCGGATATTGGGAGGTAACGAGCTATTGATATTTGCATTCTGCTCGCAGCAATAAGAAACGCTTTGTATCGGCATCACGCGCCCATCCTGGCATTTCATTACCGATAAAAACCGTTCGCGAATTAAAGAAATAATCTCCCGCACTCTCCCCATTCACGGGATCAGATTGGCCGTTGGCGCTGCTGGGCTATTAAAATAGAGATAATTAAAACAGGGAATATTCTCACCGTTAACCTCGTCTTTTTTTGCGCCGAACAACCATTCATCGCTATGTATCATGCATATGCATGTGTACCCACTAACCATACGTACGATATTGAACCGGCGAAATATGCCGGTAGCGATGGTGAAAGAAAAATGAGCCACGTTTCGGTTAAACGGCCAGTTAAACCTTACCAAGAATGCTGCCACGGACACGATCACGATAATTTTATCGATAAAGTCTGCTCAATTTATTAGATTGCTGCATACTCTCGTGGAAACGAGATAGTTGAGAGCGATAGCCTGCTCGCTGTACGCCGGACAGTGTATCTGCCGGCTGGCGATACAAGGAGTGACAATTTTGGAGAAACTTGGAGACTTTTGTATTAGTACAGAATAGTAGACAGTGTTTGGTAGACTATTGTAAATTAATCTGCGCGCTATTTTTTAGCGGATTTAATTTTCAATTGATGATATTGTCAGTGGTCCGGCGAAGTCTGACAGAGGTTCTACGTTACATCCTCGGATTTACAAGTCAGCGAGTTCACCAGTTTACATAATTACACAAAGCCGGTTTTGTAGTCGCCGCTAAACTCGCCAGATAGTAACGAGCAAACATGCCCGTTTACAATGTTTAATCGTTACTTTACCGTGCGCTAGGCACAGAGAAATTGTGTTTCCGCCATTAGCAGAGCCGAGTGTACCGCGAGAACGGGGGATTGTGTACCTAAAGCGCCGTTCGCGCGCTCACGATATTTATCGACACACCTGGGTGCAAACGAGACGGCGACAAAGCCCCCGGGCGGTTAGATCGGTCCGGTGAGAAAGTATCGTATCGCTTATTCCTAAATCACGATCTAAGAAAGCGGAGCTGTGTTCGCACTCGAGAACCCGAATGTCGCCCGACTCGTGGAATCCGCGCGAAACACGGAGAATTCGTGGCGCGTATATCTCCGTGAAATACGCATTTCTCGCTCGAGCCAAGTCGCTACACGCCGACCTCCTGCTATTTATTAGCCCGGCGCCACGTTGACGAGCGTCGGCGTTGACTACTGTTAATTAAATCCGGGCAATTATTTTGCTCGACCCGTCGTAAACTATCCGTAGTACTGTCGCTCTGCGGAGGGCCACGAATTATACCTCATGATCGTCCACGATCGATCGTCCTCGGTCCTCGTAATGCACGTCGACAGATTTCCGTCCTCGTTGTCGCCGCTTTATCGAGACTTTAATCCAGGTTAGCTTATTTCAGCCCCGTAAAGACAAACACGAATAATGACTAATTAATTAAAGCTTAATAAAACTTTGTACGTCTTCCTCGGTGCCCCCTGCATCACTTCAGCAAGCAAAAAGATTAAGGGAAAACTTTTTCACGAGAAAAGAATCCCCTCCGTCGTTCTCTCTTGTTGTTCTTGCGCCTTTGTTTTATATATTATAATTAATTATTTGCCTGTGTTTTTCGCTCCGAACTAAAATGCGTCAAACTTTGTCATATATCGCAAAATTGTCAAATTAATATTGGCCACTTTCGAAAGCGCGCTCTCTCCAATAACCACGAATATAGTTAAGTGTGCTTTTATACATGGGATAAAATAAAGTTCCGCTCCGATCTAGAAGCTCGCGGTTACGGTAAGTGGATGGGTGGATTAACGACGTCGCCGACTTGATTGAAATTAGAGACGAAGGGCCAGTAATACTAGGAACACGATACCGCCCGCCGCAACGCCAATCTTGCCTGTCTGGCCTGTTACGTCGGCTAAGGATAAAGTAGCACGACATCCGGCGAGTTCGAGCAAAGGTGATGACGGCACGGTTGAAACACCGGTCTGACGGCTGCCTAAAATATAGGCCAACAGGGTACAAACTCTCCTAGTCACAGCTGACAAATTGATCATAAAGAAATTGACAGGGGACCAAACAACGCACATTTTTTCCAATCCAAGCAGAATCCGAGAAATTAACAAACATTTCACCTTTTTCCATATTACATTGTGCTAAGATGTATTCTTTTACTAATTCTTGTCTATTGTGTTAAAAAGTCTAACTTACGCACATAGGTAATCGTATAAAGCAATAGTTGGAACTTACTTATTGAAATCCAAGCTTAATCTCGTTTATGCTTTAATGAAGCACATAATATTTTATTAAGTTATAAACTAGTTGAGCTAGTTGAACATTAGTTGCTTTTGAACGGAAGAGAGATTTCGTGTATCTTTTTAAATAATCGCTCAAGCATTTCCAAGATACTTTCCACGGATGCGTTAGTTTAATTATTTCTGTAAGGCAATGTTAGTAATCGAATAATCCCGTGCTTGTTCGTAAATAGACTTTAAATATTATCAAAATGAGCTAAATTATATTTGGGCAAGTGTAATCATAAATTCCGTTCAATATTCTATATGTAGCAAAGCTTTTGATCATATATAATCACCGATTTGAATATCTAATCCGTAATGCAGTACATAATCGCGTACAAATCTGTTCATTGACTCGTCGATTTGCTGAATACTAATATGAAATGTGGAACATCAATGTTTATTTCAGCGTCTCGTATGACGTATGACTAATTACAGTATTAAGCACGTTGCGTGGCCGTGATATGTTTCCCCGTTGCTACACGAAATATCAACGGAAGAGCGAAACCGCGAGAATTTGCGGCGCGGAGAAAACTCGCCGCAAAATCGCGCGGCGAATTATGGTGAAAGAAAACTTTTCGCCGCGCTTGTAACGAAGCAGCCAGCATTTTATCGTGTTTAGTTTATCCGCTGTAAAATATCGCCGCTCGGTTATACCGCGAACTTCGTTACCGCAGGGGCCACCAAGCCGTTCACTTTGGAAAACGGTGGTCGCTCGCGGTCGACGATTTTTCGCAACTCTCCGGGGTGAAGGCAATTTCGTCGCCCTCGTAATTTCCGCGAGACGCGAAGACATTGGCCGAGTTAAGACGTTCCGTATCACCGTGAACGCCATATTCTTTGCGCCGTGGATTCGCAGGGCAAAGTTAAATCCTCGAAACCGCGTAACGAGCTTGTTTTGCGAGAGTGTCGGCTCGAGGATTCTCGATTTGGCAATTAAATTAAGTCCTCGACAAGGGCATTCATTGATCGCCACCGAGGAATATTTCACCGTCTACAACGCAATTTTACCAATTTAATTGCGTATGAATTAGGCTATTGTTGAATTCTTCGTTTCGCTAGCGGAGAAGGGCGGTATCTTTTAACATTAAATTGCTTGAAATGCTAGAGCATTTTTTTTTTGGCGCGGCAGGAAACAATGCAGATCGATGCCTTTCGAATTGCTGCGTTCGCTTTATTTTACTCCGATAATACACATCCGTGAGTGTCTTAAAATGTTTAAATTATATAATGTTAAAAAAATCCATCGATAATACGATAAGATAGGGAACACGATTCGGCATTTTGCCAGAGAGGTAGAACGGATTGGAGACGTTACAAATTATAGCTTCCATGGCGAAGTATTAGAGCTTTCTAGAGCAGACATCGTGGTGAAAATGTTACTTTTCAGTTCCTCGTAGCGTCCGAATACCTAGAAAATTCCAGGCATCCCAAACGCGACCAATTTATACAACGAGCGATCGAGGTAGAGCCTGGCATGCGGCAGGAATGCGTAACTGCAGATGAGGTTCGACTGAATGTTTTAGGCGCTTCTTAAAACTAACGGAGCAAGTAATTAGTTTCTTTCGGAAAACGAAAAGACTGCGAGATAGGGCAAATTGCCAAACGATATTAGATCCCTGACCCGTCAACTTTGATAGCGTTTAAAAATACGTACACATTGGCAGATGATAAACTGTCGATGGGATGAATTTACTTGGGAAGAAGAGCACAAATAAGTTGTACACGGAGAGAATTTTCTTTGAAAATTTACTCCGAAAATCATGTAATCGTGAGACAACATGGCATTTTGAAGAACTGTATGATAATTTTTAAAATTTTATTATATATGCTATTAATAAAATGTATACTAAATATACTTACTAGTAAAATGTATAGTACAATAAAATTTCCAAAAACTTTTATAAAATCCTTCGAAATGCGTGCATGTTGTCGCACGATTACATGATTTTCAGGATAAATTTTAAGAAAACGTTCTGTGTATCTGTGCAAAATAAAATAACACGGTAACGTGAGGAATGAACTGATAAAATCGCATTGAGAAAAATTAGTCGCAATATCATCGTAGCCCACTGTACGCAGGGGCTCACGAAAATAAGTTTATTTCAAGTTAAAAAATATATCTTCTCATCTCTTATCGCTTGCATACATAATTCACATCGTTTATCGCTTATCGATATGCACGCGGCCTAAGGGTTGCGGGGGAGAAATCGCGAACGATGAACTCCTCGTGAATTTTTCCGAGCCCCATTCAGCCAATAGTAAAGCAATATAGGAGAAGATGCCACGGCGTATTTATGCTGGATTCCAGGGCGGCTCCTATTCCTGTTATTGGAGAATGCCTCCAACTTAAATACGCCGATACGAATACCTCTATCTGCCTGCTGCCTTCGATCGTACACGAGAGAGTACGCGTGTATTGCCATCGAATAGACGACCGCGTGTTTCCCTCCGGTATGTTAGCGAGCATATTACCGATAACATTATCGAGCCCGACAACGAAATATTGTCCGCGTCGCGATAACACGTCGTATAGCGAAGACCCCGAAACGGGTTCACGTCGAACGGAGCGCGGAAACGAAGTTATCGATTTCTTGCGGGCATCTCCTTCATTAAAATCCCCGGCGTCGACGATTAATTATTGCTAAATACAATTGGTTCTACTAGTTGAATGCTGTTTCATTGCAATGTATAATTATTTTGTACAACCATCGTTGCCCGCATGGTCGAATTTGATCCCCTTTTTTCATTTGTCACGAATTACGATACATTCGGTAACTATTGTAACTGCGAATAATTTTGTATAATAATTAGCAGGTTATAGAACATTATTGATAGATGAAAATTTTATGCGTTTGCCTTTGAATAATTTCCAATTACGAATTCCGATAGTGATATTGCACGATTTAACAATATCTCAAGTTAAATTGAAGTTATATACTCCTCATCCTGTGTCTATCAGCTATTTAGAAACATCGATATTTCATTATTTGCGAACTAATTTCGGTTTATTTATAAATCTTTTGGGGGCTGATTTCACGTTCTTTTTAAGCGATATCGCCTGCGTTCGAAGCACATCTACGACTAAGTAACGTCAAAGTCTCAATTCGCTTTTCGTACTGCCTACAATAATCCCGTTTTGCCTCGCTACGTTTCGCCGGCTCGTTTGACATTCGATGCTCGAAATATTTGTGCCCGCCCGCACTCGATGGAGCGCGACACGCGTGAATATGACTTGAATCATATTTCCTGATTTTGTTCTTGCGTTGGAATATCTATCTTCGTTTTGTGTGTATCACACGTGCACACATCGTTACATTCCCGCCATCTAACCATCGTGGGAATTTTCACGAAGACGCCGTTGGCGGGAATAATATCGTAAAAATTCGTAAAGCGGATTTTTCTTGGTGTCTATATAGCGGATGCGGCGTTGCACCTCAAGCACCGTCCGATTTAAGTTTCTGCAGAGTAACGATAAATTCGCATCCATGCTTCGCGGCGAGAGATTTTGTGGTCAATTTAAAATCGATTTATAGATAAAACGAATAAACTGTGCGAAAGAAATTTTGTAAAAACGATTTCAAAAGGGAGAAATTAAATTTAACACTCGAAAGAACATTCACGTTGCATATTGCAAAAGTGATATATTATCTTTATTCATATTTTTTAGAGAACAGTTTTTTTACTCATGCTTTTTTAATATTAATTTTTAAGCTTTTTATAAGCCAAAAATTAGTATTTGTATCTTTAGTACGTGTATTATTACAGTTTAATCGATGTGTTCGGGATGCACGAGGTGCTACGAATATCGAGATCTTTGCAAACCGTAATTAGACAAAGTCCGAAGTTTCTGAACTTAAATCCTCGGGCTGCTTTCGAGCTGAGACACGGGCACTATGTTACGTTTAAAGAACTTGGTGACCCGCTCGGTTTGAGTTAGTTCTCTCTTAACGGACGAATTCGCTTCTCGCGAATTTATACAACCCGTATTACTATTCACGCGATTCCCCAATGAAATTTCACAATGCTGCTCCGGCAATTCCGGGCGAGGGACATTTTTGCAAATTTACTTCTCCGCGACATCTCTTTGACTTCTTAAGTTTTAATTTAAATTTCAAGACGTAGCTACCAAGTTAGGAGAAAGAAGTGCTTCTTGATATATTCCTTTGTGCCATAAGTGCATGCCATTAATTTCGTAGAGTTTTCATGGAAATTTTGAAAAGGCGAGAGAGTTTAAAGATCTTTTTAAAATCGTCAATCATAATTCTTACAATTTACATGTATTTGTCCCAACGTGAAGTAACTGTGCAATTTGGAATGTCTGTATACTTCGCTTTGTCAATTTCAGTTTTATCGGCGCTCATTGAAAGTACAAAGTTGCCTAGGTTTTCGCTATCTCAGCAGTTTTCCCGGATTTCAGAAGGTCCGAGGTCTGTCGGGATGTACGAACTTTAAATCGATCTTGCGGAATAGAAGTATATTACGAGCACCATAACTCTCTGCTTGTTCCACTTAACGATGGTCGATCGATCGCCGAGCGCAAGTATTTTTTGATGTTTTGTTCGATTACTAAGATTCTCGCTAATCTTATCGCAATAACGTTCTAAAGCGTTTTGTGGAAACGTCTCGGAAAAAAATGTTGCACAAAGTCGTTTGATTGGTAATAACAAATATGCTTTTACGTTTGCTCGAATGAGGAAATAAATTCGGGAAATATTGCAATGCAACGAAATCGCGATTCGAATATTCGGTTCGACGACTATTGGGATCATTCTGAACGGTGCTAACCACACGGCATGCAATTACGTATGATTAAACAGCAATATCGTCACCGCGACTTGAATTAAACGACAACAAGGCTGATTGGCACGCTATTAACGACGCTACGTGCGAGCTTGCCGTCGCGTTTGCCGATAAATTGTGTTTCCTGAAAAAATAAGAGCAAACCGATCCGGGATGTAACTTCCGACGTACGATTATTATATCCGTTGACACGAGGCGTCGTGCTGTGAACATTGTGAAACGCGTCGTACAAATTTGTAGTAACAGTTGTACCGGATCGAGACCGGTTGACAGTGCTTTAATTCAATTTCACGCTGCGATGGACCGCCCGCTGCTCGTCAATTATATCGACTGCTGTAATACCGAGAAATCCACTCTGAAATTTCGCGAATTATCTCGCGAATTATCAGCTGCGCGACGTGCGCTCTCGGTAGCCGGTATCTGGAGGGGAGGCTATATTTGCCGCAATTAAGCGAAAACGTGTTACCGGGCTAATTTGCTCTATGACGCAATTTGTATTCTATTTAGCGATATAGAACGCGCCGGAGAATGGGCAGTTAAACGACCCTGAAACATAAAGCGTCGCGCAATGGCGAGCGCATTTTTACCAATTTATCGCGATTTTTCGAACGCGTCGCGACAGTCTCTCGTTCTCTACCTCTCTATCTCTTTTAACAGTCAGTCGTCATTATTCGCTATTGTCCGCTTGTTCGTCGCGCGTTATTCGCGAATATAAACGATCGCGCTTCGGTATGACTTCCGTTTTGGCATCGAAAAATTATAGCTCCCGCGCCACCGACTCGCGACTCGTTATCCTCGCGTACGAACGACCCGACGCGAACGAGAGAGTCGTTTCGCTCTTCGCGAAAGACTCCTTTAGCTCGTGTCTCATACTCCAGCCGAAATGCCGTATTGCGGCTATGCCCCAGATTCGTCCCGTAATTTGGAGTGCGATCGTTAGCGAAAGAGCCTATGGAAGGTGGTGGGTCGTTTGCGTGGTGGTTAACCGCGCTATATCACGGGACATGCGTACACATGGATATTCAAGTGCACGCTCATTAGTTTCCGGACATCTTACATTTTTTTTGCTGGTTCATAGTTTCACCGACGTGAAATCGTGACGTGTTAATGCCGTGACGACGTATGTACGAACTCAATCAGGCAGGTGCGTAACTGTGTGCGATATTTAATTGAATAATCTCGTGCTTTGTAACGGTGCGTGTGCAGACTGTGTAGTCCAAGAAATCCTGCGTGAGGAAGAAAGCCTAGAAAAGAAACGTTTGCTAATGCTTTCTGCGTCTCCGCCCCCCTTGCATTAATGAGCGACAGTGCATATGCTTTGGCAAGAAACGAGACGCAGCAGTTTGCGTGATCTTGCAATGTGTACCTGCTGCAACTACATCCGTACGTACGTCATGGATCTATTTGTACGTTTTGTTTGTACGTTTCGCTTTGCTTGGCTTCCGCGAAGTGGTGCGTGCATTCTTCCATCATTAGCAAGGAGTTTCGCCGGAGGCAAGTTGAAGCAAAATACACATGCATTATTTGCACAATAGGCCGTTTCCCAATGATCGTTGCGACAAACGTATCAAAGGCAGCCCAATTATAGCGCGATCGTCCACGACATCCGCGCAATATGTACATTTTCCAGATGTTTATTTTATTGATGGAAATATCGATACACGTGTCATTTCAGGAGTGTTAAACCTTGGAAAAAATTTGCTTCAACGCAAATGAATTTTTCATAATTCAAATGATATAATATACAATCTAATGCGCAATGTATGAAATAATGGGTACTTTAACATCATTGCAAGATGAGGTAAACCAGATAAAAAATATTTCAAGTCTCCGAGCATATCTTTGCGGTAAACTCTTGCCACATTTTTGATCGAGTTTCTTCTCGTCTTTTCGCCCAAGTTAATATCGCAGATATTTTTCTCGCTCTAATGAAAGAACAGCCGATGTTATGGTTCGGGACTCGATTCGAGTCACGGCCTGATGAGAAGCTGCCACACGTACACGACGCGTCCTGTAATTAACACGACCCAGCGGGTTAAAATTATGTCAGATCCTGCCGTTTACTTCCATCTCCACGATGCGACCTGCGGCCTCCGCCCTCGCCGCGTCTCTCGAGTAAGTATTCCCGCGAGCGTCTTAACGTAACTCGCTTCGCAACGTATGCCGCTAACGCCGTGTAATTAAGCGCCCTCGGCGCGACGATAATGGCGTCATAATTACGGGGCCCCCTTGCTTTCCGCACCTGGTCGGTACGATGATACGACGGTGAAAAGACGCTGCGCTGGACCATATAGTTACGCTGCATTTTCAGTGAGAACTATCAGCTGATCGCGAATGATCTTACAGCATCGTGATTAATGGGCGGAGGGGGACGAAATTGACTGACAATGAGATTGAAACGCTTTCCGTAATCTCAAAGACTGGCTGCAGCTGCATAATGAGTCTGACAGGGAATTGAACAGATATTTCCGTAATCCGGCAAAATTAATAATGGATGGATAGAGAGATAGAAGATTTATTTCGATTCTAGGTCAAGCTGAGAAAGGCAATTCGTATATAAATCCGGATACCGGAAATGAAAAGCAGCACGGTTGGTACATTTCGACTGCAGTTGAATTCACGATCGATAAGTTTTTCGCGTCGATGAATGGTACCTTTTGCCGCTATTCACGGGATATCAAAATCAAAGTGAATGCCGCAATCGCGAGCACGATACTCGGTTGTTCACGTTTACGCGGACCCCTAGCCGTTGACTAGGTCATCAACAGTGATCAATCTAGAGCGCAGATTCGCCGAGGTCTATTATCGGCCGATGTAGAAGTCGAGCCTCTTCAAACGACGTTGCTCCCTGTTCGCTATTGCAGCTTCTCGTATTCATGGAAATTCTAAGGACCCTATAAACCCTGTTTAAGGATCATTTCGATCGAATTAGGTCGGTCCACATGCACGCACGCGCACGCACCCATCTGCAGCGTAATGGAATTCCGATACCAATTTGCGTCCGCTTTGCTTTACGTCAGCATAGTGACAGCCGCGACCTCATCGTTGCAGCCTTTCAAAATTATTACTGAAACCGGATAATTGATCGACGAGGGGCGCGAAAATGAGATCTCTCAATTATATTTTTCTTAGCTCGGACCAAAGATATTTCCAAAGCGCTATAGAAATTTCTCCCTCTCTCCTTCTTTTCTCTCTCGTGCAATAGCAAAAAATGAATCCTCCACTCAATTTTTAATTTTTATTCCGTTTGTCTGTAAACTTATCATCCACCTATTTTTAATGTATCTCGACAGATTTCAATATTAAAGGATTAAGAGATTTCAAATAAGCAAGTAATTACTAAAAAGAGGCATGTGTCAACGTAGGTTTGAAAATAATTTTCAAATTGTCCAGTATATAGTTGGTGGAACAAATGTTTTAATCAATTTCCGCGCCGTGTTCGGGTCTTAAACTGCAGTTATGGAAATTAACTGGCAAAATAAGCCGACCTTCGGAAAGGGATGATAGACGCGAGATACAGCGAGAAGTTGATATGTGAGAGTGACGCGAAAAATAGAAGCGAAAGGAGGAGGCGGCGCTCGAATAATGATCGATCACACGTTCCGTCCGCCTGTAGAACCGGATGTCGTGCCCTTCCGCAACAACCCGCGACGGACGGTCATTTGTTCGGGCTGGCGCTTATGTACGATCCCGGGGCCGTGTCATGCGGAAGCCTCGATGCTCGTTCGTGCCGATATATCGATGCTATTACATCAACGTCCTCCGTTACGAGCAAGTTTTGCTTGTCCTTTTGTACTTTGTGTCGCGCGTGAAATTTAGTATCGATAGCGCAAAGCGAACCGCATCGCAGTTAGTGGCCATTATGCAGTTGCAACTATTTGTTTTGTCGTAGTAATTTGTCCGCCACAAACGAATCGCGCGACTCGGCCTCGCGGAAGCTGCCGACCACCATTTACTCGCTTGCCGCAGACGTCTTAAGATGCAAAATTGGTTTTATCTGGCGAAAGCCACTCGCCCTCGTGTCGTTAAGCATTAAGTGTCGAAAACCGCGAATTTTCCGCACGCTATCCACTGCCATTTCGTTCCATCTCCGCGTCTACAGGGAACGTTCAAGTTTTAATGCGGCAGGGATAAGCTGTCTTCGCCGCGCCACGGGTTATCCACTAAATGCTTGAACGACAACCACTGCAATTTTAGTTTGGCCGAGTTGCCGAGTTGCACGCAGTTCTTGTCTCGAAGTCGTCTGAAAGACTTTTGTTTGAATACACAGTGCCGATTAAAAATTTGGAATCGTGCAAGAAAGACGCAAGGAGTGCAGAAAAAAAAGAATTAAATTTCTGCCTGACAGAGGTGCTATTTTTGCTATTCGAGCTTTAATTATCGAAGGTACTAATAATCGACGTTCTACTCCGTATCCGGTATATATTAAGCTTCATTATGATTAAATTAAGCAAATTTGATTAATTTTTCATCGTTATGGGACAGCGAAAATTGGAATATAAATTTGCAACTAATTAATCAGTCATTCTTCTCTTATGAATAATTTACTAAAGAGTATTAATAGCTTCGTATATTTGTTATTTAATGGTAGACAATATTTATCGTGCATCAACGTTTCTCAATCTCCTGTGAGCTAAGGCTAAATAAAAAATAGACAGTACTTGCGCTCTCATTGCGCGAGAATTATAAATGATATTTCGTAAAGACAATTTCATCGTTTTCTTAAGATTTCGAACGAGAAACTACCTCTGTTGTGTGTACGCGAGTTTGTCGCGCTGGAACTTTGTGTCGGAACTTTACGGTGCACCGAAATGTATACAAATGAGCGGTGCGGTGCCCATCGGAACGATTAATCACTTTCCTTGCGCGGTGCACGACTTCTAAAAACTCGCGCACTTCGCTTGGTGACAAATCGAAAAGGGAATACGAGCGTTTCGAAACTCGAATCCAATGCCGAATAGTAAAACTTTAGTCTCGGAGTATGGCTCACTCTACCCAGATTAAATCGCATTTATAGACGTTCTTGATGAGTTTCGGAGAGATTCTTGGGGAGAATTTCTTCTTGGAGATAATGCTCCGTTAGATAATACATTGCGGGGTCAAGTAAACTTTTAGCGTATATAACTGTGTTGTTATACGACACTAAACTATCTCGCCAAACTTTGCATCAGAATACGAGTTACTTTATAAAATATCCGTTCGCTCCGTGCTGGCGGAGAGGAAAGTATTGTTTAACACTTAAATTACTTTTCAGTGTATTAAGGAGCAAATTACTTTGTCTACTGTTTTTCTACGAAAAGTGCGCGAGATGCAGGGAAGGATACGTATAGTTTACACAAGTGCAAAATGTTGAAACGCGTAAATATAAGTGAATTTAAACCTAAATTAATTCTATTGCATTGCATTTAGGCATTTGTTTCTCACTGCATTTAGGAAATTTATTTTGGAATTTTATTATTATTTTTTCATTTATGGTTTAGGTTTTTGTTATTACGTTCGTGAGAGATGATGGGAGGTTACAGGGATTTTGTAAGAAGGTTTGGGTACGTTCCTTGGGGAAAAAAGCGCCGTGTACAAGCCGAAGGGCGTATACACTACAATAAACTAACTAACCTTAAATTAATTGACCGTGTCCGCGACGAATCAGTTTTTCGACTACTTTTGTACATACGTAAGAAATAGTTGGTGGAGTATCGATCATATAACGCGTGAGTGTGCGAGACTAATCAAGCTTGTAGCATCACTCGCGCAGGGTGATTAGATGCGCTATCCGACCTCAAACAACCCGCCGTTCTAACTCAAACACCAATCCCTTAAGGGAACCAAGATGTTAGATTATGTTACGTCGTTAAAGGTAATTAATACTGCTTTTCGTTCGCGCGCTGCACAGTCGCGTTCGTAAGAATTTAATGAGATGTACCATTAGGGCGACATTTCGGGAGATCTTTATAACAGACACACATCGCTTTTACACATAAATCAGAAACTGTCGGCCGTAATACAATATAATACGGTAATATAACAATACGTATCTTCTGGCAAGATTATTGCTTTTCGTCGCAATCTATTTTACAAAATGGTCAAGTAATTATCGCGCGAAAGGAACGCGAGAAATACGACGTGTAAACTATTGCAAGGTGTTTAATACGCGCGGCGGGAAAGGGTGAGAGAAAAATGAGCGTCGCTCTTAATTAATGGAGCGTGTTAAACGACGCCATGTTCTATATGGATTGCTTTTGTTCACGGTTTAAATGACGGGCGATGTTAATCATCGCGACGCACATTATGGGGGGTGAATTGGCGATGTACCCTCTTAATAGGCCACGTGACAGGCGGGGAAAAGTTGTACCGACAACAGTGCCATACAAGTTGTGCAACGTGTTACGTAATCTCAAAACAGAGAGTTAACATGCTCGGAGGAACAAGTTAAGTGCATTATAATGCGAGCGTCTCGCCGTTCGAGTGTCGCGTCATTGATAGCATCAGCGACGCTTTACGGATAATAGCCGTTATGGAACACTACGAAATTTATATTGTTCATTAACGCGAAACCAATATAGTAGCTCTCAAAGAGGAACGTATAATTTTACATTTCCTTGAACCCTCGTATAAAAATGTCGGACGCCGATTATAACCTGCTTGAAATGATGTTTTTATATTTCAGTCGTTATTTAAATCATCAAACTAATGAAAGTGTCACGTTTGTTAAATGTTTTTAATTAATTTGTGTTTAACGTCACTGTTGACTGCGTTATTAACTTTCGTTAATATTTATTGAAGGCTTAATCCCGCACGTTTCAATCTTTTTGACTTTTCGTAATATTTGCATACTTTAATTACACATTGTTTTATTGAGATAACATTGCAATTTTGGCGATAGCGACAGTTTCGAAACGTCAAATTTGCGCCGGGCTATGTGAACCGAACGAGATTCACATTTCGATCACGCTCGGGAAGGTTTTCGACGGGTCATCAAAGGCTTAGTCTCGAAAGACGAGGTTCGTACTCGCCTTCGATGAGAAAATACAGAAGTGTTAAGGGTTAATCCGGTGCCAACCCTCCGTCACTCGCCACTTAATCCGAAATCTCTTCCCTTCGTTGTGCCGAGCAAATTCTACCGCGAATCGCTGAATTTTGCAACTACGAAGGAACGATCAAGCGGAATTTCGGTCTTTCCTCATGTTTGAACGAGTCATTTCGCATAATATTAATTAAATAAATATTTATCTATTAAAAGTTTGTCAAACTTGTGTTATCTCTCACTTGACTTCTCGCTTCACACTTACGTTTGAAATCAGAATTTCAGACCGCGTAACACTCAAAGTATTCAACCGATCACTTTAACATCGTGTCACGCACTTTATTACGATGTTAATTAACACTTTAATCCCGAACGTAATGCAGTTGGCGCTTTGATTTGCGCCTTGTTACAAAGTTAATCGAAGTTAAGAGATGAAAATTTCTATCAAAGAGAGTTGCTCGGCAAAACGAGCAAGGTGGTAGTCTGCGGAGAATATGCTCATCTGGAAATATCGGGAAATTGCCTCTCTGCGGGGGGTAATAATGATTCGGACGGCGTACATTCGTAATTAAACAATTCGGATAACGTACAATCCCCCAAACTCACCAATGTTTAGATTAATGTTAATTATCAACAATGAATAAGTTTAATCGACCTTAACTGGTTTAATAAAATAAAATAGAAAGATATACAGTGCGACGTTTCGGCCATGGGTTCAGGTCTTTCTCGAGCACATTTGTAATCTGACCCCGACGGGGAGACCGCTGACCAAAATCTTGTACACCAATGCCCATTAATGTCCAGTGAGCATTACTTTATCTTATTACCTTATTTTATCTTATTTATCTTGTTTTTATCATATTTTATCTTTATAATGCGCCAGTAAGGCCTTCTGTCCAAAAAATGCCCAGTAATGTCCAGTGATGCCGCAAATCTGTACACCACGATGCTCTCAGCGGTTTCCCCCTCGCCTGATCCTTGTCTGCCTTTGTGACGAAAAATCCTTATTATTGTGTAAAAACTTTTTACACATCGAGAATTCCGTTAAGATGTCATCATTTTCATGTTTCCGTTAAGATGTGACCATCTGCCAGTTAAGGTCGACTAAACTTATTCTTTGTTATTTATTACTGGCAACCCAAAGGGATTATCATGTTTTAATTATCAACGTCCATTGACATCATATATAATCTTTCTGTCACTTGTGTACTTTTGCGAAATAAGATGGGCAATCGGCCTCACGCTGCGAATGAACAGATTTCAGAATACAAGATATTTCTCGTCTCGAGCGAGAATGATGTGTCGTCGCGGTATGTAGATGCAGCACCCCAGCGAGATTGCCGCCATGCGACCGCGCATTCCGAGTCGCGCGTCTCTTAGTCTCGACAACATACCGAATAGATCTTGGCGCGGGAATGCATAAAGGAAACACGGACAACTTTCTCTCTCCCTCTCGTTCGCTGAAAAATATGTCAATGTGCGCTCCATCTGTCTCAGCGGCGCGCGAACGCACGCCCGCCGGTACGATTTCAAAGATTTGCAAGTGTGTTTGCACCGTAACGAGAAACCCCATAATAATAGGTTTCTCTTAAAGTGCTCGGAGTAATTTCTTTAAACGCCGAGCGCTGCTCTGGAAGGGGAGTTCGCTAATGAATTCCTGTCGGGTACCTCGCCGCTGGCGCCATCGAAGTGTTTACGTCAAGCTCTCTCATTCTCTCTTTCTTTGCGAGAGCGCAGCTCTATCTTTTTCCCAGCCTCCTCTCTGGAATGACCAGAATAATACGCTCCGCAAACTGCATAAAACTTACTTAAGGATATCAAAGAACACACCGAGATGAATAATAATATTTTCTGACGCGGAGCATTACGAGATGTCGAAATTGCTTTCTAATTCTGTCAAAATGGTCTCTGTTTAGACAGTGAGCTAGGTCTGATCCCGTACACCCTATATCTACTTACACTAGCCCTTTCTCCCCGCTGCGACGCCGTATAAAAGCCTCGACGCCGTAAACGCCTCTCTATTTGAAATGCATTGGTCGTAGGCGAGGAGCACGACGACGCTGTTTGCGCTGTCAACCGGCGGATAATGGATCGGGGTCACCGGACAGGCCGCTGTCACGCCGGCGGCGGCGACGGCGGCGGTGACGGTGGCGGCAGTCTGTGAGGGCGACCCGTAGAAAAATGACTATTACTTCGCCGAAGATCAGGTTAATAAAACGATCGGTCAATGTTGCCTGCGGCCATCCCAGGCTGCCATTCCTCTAGATACGCGGCATATCGCGATGCTCTC
Organism: Vollenhovia emeryi; assembly: GCF_000949405.1. Classification (NCBI taxonomy): domain Eukaryota; kingdom Metazoa; phylum Arthropoda; class Insecta; order Hymenoptera; family Formicidae; genus Vollenhovia; species Vollenhovia emeryi. Next base: position 1,144,031 of record NW_011967197.1, read on the forward strand.
AGACGCCTCGCCGAGAAATGATCGAGCGACATGTAATTTTAAGTCGACCATAGGTGCTTCGTAGATTTCTAAGCATTATCCGAATACCTCTGTGTCAATTCCCCAACGCGAGGGCATTTCGCGTGTAGTTTTGCCTTTCGAGGGAAGCCTCAGGTTATTTCACACATGCGCGTGCACACATTCTACTTTTATTTCATTTTACCATACTGCACATCGCGTGCGCGTTCTCCCGAATTTTTGCAACGGCAGAGAATCGCGATAAAATGTTTAAATTATTTTTTTTTGTGGATTTTGTCATTCGTATTATTTTTGCCAATTCTGATAATTATGAACGTATAGCGTGCGTTCCTCTTCTCTCTCAAAATTACTAAAAAAAAATACCTATTTTACGCATCAGTGCCTTGAGAATTGTTTTTTTTCCCTCTGTTTTCCGTAACATTGGAAAAATCGGGCGTGCACCAAATCTGTCGAATTGTTAATTCCGATATACATGTCGCGCAGCATCGTCACCGCCTGACAGGAGATTCATGCTCGTCCCAGCTGTTTAATATTCCGCATCTGTAAGCCGCGCGAACAGGCTGTGCTTTTTTTTTTACAGTTTCTCTCTCGCTCTCTTTCCCATACGTGAAATACATATATGAAATTTCCTATGGCGTCATAGCGCGCGACGGAAGGAATACCGAAAGCGCGTTTTATAAAGAACGACGACGTTCCTTTTACCATGCACATTCACGCGGAAGTATAACGGAGGAGGAATATCGTCCGCGCGGCGCATTCCGCAGCCTGGAGAGGCATGACCTCTCTCAGGTAATTTGCGTCCCCGTGCACGCGCGCGACCCTGTGAAAATCTGCCGAAGAAATTTATTTGCCGGTACGATGAATCCCCTTGCTGCGCTTTCGCGTCGCGTCTCCTTGATGGTTAAAAGATGGCACGTTTAATGCACGCTAAGAGCCGACCTTAGCTTTTCTTTTAACGCGACGTGGTGCCACATGGACCCGAAGGCATTACGTCGGCCAATATTAATCGCGGTTGCAGGCTAAAGTGGTTTGCAAAATTGATTTAGTTTTCTCAAAAGTTTTGGCTTTTTTTTTTACGTGAATTTTGTCCAAGTAAAAATGCCGATAAAGCACATGTGCCCTGAAAAGACCTCGGCCAATATAATTTAATAACAATCCGTTTATCTATTCCCTCTGGGATCGTTCTTCATTAAGTTTAGCCTCGTCGATCAGCGGCTTATATCGATCACTGCGTACTGTTATTGATTCCCGATATACACCAGCGGCGGGTTTATACCGGAATTCTTCCTTCGCTGATAATTCCTTGGTCGTTTTCGGAATTACAGCTATATAGCAACAGGAAGTGCGATGGCACTTGAGAGTTTCGCTCTCCAGCGCCGACGCGTGTTGAAAAACCGCATCCAGAAATATCTGGATCAATTGCCGCACCGGTGGCGGATGAGTTAGCGAACGAGCGGGCCGGAGGGCGGACGGGTGAGAGCGAATTTCCTCGATGACGTACTCGTCGTTATTAAAAATTCTTAACGTGAGTAATCTCGGCGTCGGCGCCGCGCCGCGCTGCACCGCGCTGTGCGGTTGAGGCCAAAAGGAACGCGATACGTAATTTTCCCGTAATTACATTTACGGGAACCAGCAACACACTGCCACGGCAGCTGCTTTAGGGAGAACCGTCCTCGGTATATTGGATCTCTCAAGTACGTACTCATCCTACCATCCTATCGTTGGATGGTTTCTGCGAAACTTGAACTTTCCGTCGGAGAGCTCAAGGCGATCTTGCCGAGAACGAGCACCGATCGCGGTCGATGTCGTTCTCGTCCTCGTCCTCGTCCTCTCTCGCTGTGCCACTCACCTTTAAGCGACAAGATCCTTCCTCCTCGAAAACCTTTTTTCCGCTGCATGGCTTTCGCTCGGGACTTAATCTTTTCTGCAAAGTTATGAAAACGTCGCGCGCGCCGTAGTGCCGGCCACAAGAGCTTCGTAGTGTTTCGGTAATGAAGTACGTTCCCGGTCAAAGAGCGCGACGTGAATTCTGATAACGCGGCACCGCGAGATTAGTCGGACCACCAGAATCGTATCGAAGGGATTTTCCTGATTAATGGAATTTTTTATTGTAAAGTGGTTATCCACCGACCAATACCTCTCTTCGACCTTTATATTCTCGCTCGTCCTTGTTCCCTCCGTTGCCCGCTTCCCGGATTGGATTGTGAGGTCTGACATCGCGTGTAAATAAAGGAATTCATTGTAGGCAAGCATTTTTTAATTGGATCTCTATAGTTAATCATTTTTATTCCAGTTTTGCATTTCAATTATCCGGCTATAAACGAAGAAGCTGTTTACCTTAACGTTAAGGAACTGAATTCAAACGGTTTTAAAGAAATATCCACTTGCAGTTAATTGAAGAACAATTTGCTCAACTTCTCGATGTATATATTAATTTTCCATCCAGGTTAATTGCAGCACACAACGCGTATTTTTATAATCTTTATTATTACGCCATCCTCTGCCTACGATGCTGAAATACCCGACCTAGACATGATCGAGTGGCGTTATTCGCGCGCATCATCGCGTAAGCCAGCCGTCCATCAGCAACCTCGGAAAACATTAAACAACCGACGGCTCTCGCGCATCTCATTTGCCGTAAGGATGCGCCCTTGCCTATCTCATTATCCTTTCTACGCTAACGCGAGTGATACGTCATCGCGGTATGAAATTCACTTCCCCCGGTTAATCTTGATACACACTGTTTACTCATCACCTCGTTAAAACATTTAATTTTATAACGTGATTAAAAAATCATTCGTCCCTTCTAACATGATTAATTTATTTCGTAACAAAACTCGCGTTATTTATGATATAGAATTGAATTTGCTTGCTAAAGACGGTCACCGAGCCATTAAAACACTTACATGATAATACGAGTTGCACGGCAGATGCTTCCGTTATATAATTATAGCCTGTTTGAAGAATTAAAATAATAGCGATTCTTTTTCCTCGTTTCTTTTATTCGTGTTATAATGCCGGGTCGATATTACTTAGTTTTTTCCCTGACTTGCCGGTATCTTCGATTTCGAAGATGGTACTTTATGTGCCATACTCATTTTTGTTTTAACGACTGTAATACAGATCGTCTCATTAATTTCTGAAATGGAGATATCTTGGTACGAGTGCGACCAATTAGTGGAAAAAAGAAGAGATAGATCCTAGATGTAGAAGAAACTTGAGAATATCGGTAAAACTCCGGTATCTATCATTTTCTATATCGTATGTGATTTATTCTTTTATAGACAACGGTCAGCCACCCGAAATACGGCGAAATATATGCATATTTCTTCTTTTTGGATTTTATTTTCCTGATCTAAAACGGCACTTTATCTTGCGTATAGGTAGATCTATAGTCCTCTATTCAGAATAGAGAGAGGGGTGAGGGAGGGTGCATTTTCGTGTAAAGTTAAATGACACTCGCGTTTGCCATGGTCGTTGCTTATTTCTAGAATTTTTGCATTGTCCGCCGTCGCGATTTCATTGCTCGTCCACGGCGATAAATATTTCGGCGAAATTGCAAATTTTACGATGGTATTTGATTACGCGAGGCCATAAAGGGAACGAATCGCCGCAGTAAATCACCACGGTTCTCTTTAATCTCCTTAAGCGCCGCGCAAAGGAATACCGTAAATTCGGTCGCGTATGAGGCTTTCAATTTTTGCGCACGTAGATTCTGCGTGCGTGTTGTCGGTATCGCGTGCTTCCGTATGTTCGTGGGTTGCCTTCGTCTCCTTTTTTTCTTTGGGACCACCGTGATTCAGTCTTTGACAGCTTTCCTAAATCGAGCCGTCGAGTAAATCGTCCGCGCGTACAGTGCGAAAAGAGAGACGTGGCGAGTGAATTGAGCGGACGTACAGACGAAAAGGACGAGCGGCTCCTATTATCAAATACGCGCGTGGGATACAGGGGCAAAAAAAAAAAGGAAAAGCGGGTCGGAGATCCGTGCCGGACACGCCCAGCCGCGTTTGCAACGTTTTCCATCGTTTTATTCTTCCCTTTTTTTCATTCCCGGAGTGCCGCTGGCGTTTCTTTTTCCAGCGGAATGGAGGTCACGATATCTGCGTTTCCGTCACGTATCGCTTGAATAATATATCCTGATCTAACAGTGGAGTATGTGCAGCAAAATATATTTCCCATTTTGTGGCATAGTAATTTCCTTTCATCGACGTGTTTGTGTCTGCATGTGTGTGTGTGTGTCTGTTCGCTATTTTTTTATTTTTATTCGCTGCGCGCCTCTACTCTTGCGCCGAACAAAAAAGGATGCTTCCGACGTTGATGGTTTCGACAAAGTGCTCGTAGGCATTTAACGCATTCAACTATGTGCATCGCCATGTCCCGGTGTTCCTTTTTTTTTTTAAATAAAGAAACGCCGCCGTTTGGCGCGCTCGGAGCCCACAAACGAGGACAGGCTGAAAAATACGGATCCACCGTGTGAAAGTGCTTGATCGAGTCTACCGAACTTTTGCCGCACATAGATGTGAGACCACTGTTCTACCAGGACGACGTAACTCTCGATGCGCCTGAGAGTCGAAGTTGAGATATCCCCGGATTCGCGAGCGTGAGGTGAAAAAAAAACCACGAAAGTTCCGCTGTTCGAAGTTCGTTCGCGCCACTTTGGCGCGATAAGAATCACTCCCATGCATTATTCATATCGCGGGGAATGAGAACGATGTATATTGTACTTACGAGAATCAATATGCGTACTTGAATCGCGCTTACACAGAATAGTAACCCGATGAAAGCACCAAAAGAAAAAACCACTTGAGATAAAAGGCTTTGCGACGTGTCATAAACAGGGTGTTGCGTAATACTCATCTCACTTTTTCTTTACGGATAGAGCGGACTAGACTGAGTCGAAAAGTCCTCTACCATTTTGCAATTTTCGCACTAGTTAACGAGTTATTAATGATTAAAAATCGCTGTCTTAGCCCGGCCTACCGCCCGATACAAACGCGCGGCGAGATGCGGCTGTCCCGCGATCGGCGTTACTAGACGCGCGGCAACAACTACGTAATAGCCGTATCACACTAGCGGTTCGCGTTGGCGGTGCCGTTGGCGTTGAGAAAAATAGATGCCCGGCTATTCTGAAGGTGCCTTTTCATGCTGACGCTTGACGCTCACTTTGAGCGTCAAACTAGTTACTTTGGGGACTTTTTGAATTGTAGCGTTAAGTGGACGCTTGACGCTGACTTTGAGTTGACGCTCGATTTGAGTGCCAAGACGCTCTATTTAGCGTGTAATTGAAATAAGCAAACTCTCCTTCGCCAATATTTTTAGATTGCACAATTGACGCTGTTAACGCTAAGGAAAGCTAAAATCTTTTTAGCTTTTTCCACTTGACGCTACAATTAAAAAGAAGTCCCCAGAGTCACTAGTTTGACGCTCGAAGTGAGCGTCAAGCGTCAGCATGAAAATGCACCTTGAAGCCGCAAGCCGCTATCGCCAACTGCTATTCTCTGATTGGTCGAGACGCAGCACAGCCAACGGCAACGCCAACGGCAACGCCAACGCGAACCGCTAGTGTGATACGGCTATAACGCCGATCTCGCCGCGCGTTTGTATTAGGCGGTAGGCCGGGCTAAGTGATTTTTACTAATTAATAACTCGTTAACTATTGCGAAAATTGCAAAATGGTAGAGGACTTTTCGACTCAGTCTAGTCCGCTCTGTCCGTAAATATGAGGTGAGGTGGATAATTACATAACACCCTGGATATGTACAGTCTTGAGGAGGGATTGAAAGTTTTAGCATTGACACTCTTGACGAATATATTAATGGTATTTCGCTAACTATTGTTTCTGTCGTTTACGGAAAAGAATCCGTTAATTCCGCGGATGTACCGACGAGATGCCTCGGGTTGTCTGTATTTTTCTTTCTCGTGTACACTCGTCGACGTCTTTTTCTCTTCTGCAAAGAGAGGAGAATTATATTTACAAATATTTATATACAATGTAAGATCGCGTATTACAAAGGAGTATCGAACGCTTGCTATTGAACGAAATTATTCGTGGTTGATTCTTATTAACGTTTATTCTGCTTTACGATGCATAGAAAATCTATCGTAGATAAACTGATGCACTTACGCACAGGTCTTGGTTGGTAACGGAAATGTGTGTTCCACGTACTTATAAAAAGATATTTTAAGGCAGGTAAATGATGTACGTAGAGGCATACCAAATATAATTATATTACAGAGATGAGAATTACGTGAGAAAAATCTGACGAAGGGATTAGCGTTACTATTTTTTCCCTCTCTTCCTTTTGAATTAATCTGTACTATCGCATATCGGCGGATTAATTTCATGTACAGTAGCAACGAAAGCTGCACATTTTTTGCGATTCGTAGAACAGTTTCATCGAAAATATCAAACGGAGTTGAAATCAGAAGCGATGTCGAATCCCACTGCTTTTGGCCTCGTTTCGCGCTCGCACTTGCATCACTCTTCTCATTTGGTATTCACCATTCGGCTCGCTTTGTTAATTGCCTTATATTGGTAAAGTTTCTACTTTAAATTATACCGGAACGAAAGCCTGTATTCCTTTCTCGGTCTGCGGCCGCGAGATGAAAATACGAGCAGCTGGCGTTAGGCGGCCGATGTACATTCGCTTTAAACTTTATGTAACTAATATCTAATTTTTTTTCATTTTCAGGTGAGTAACTGACGATTGTACGTATATCTTCCAAATCGGATGCAATCACCGCAAAGTTACGGACGGCTATGCGGCAACCCGCAATAATCCAGGGTACGTGTTTGCGATAGTTATTAACCTTGTGTATATAGTAGTTCTAATTGGCATAATTACTGTCTGTGCATGGAGTGTCAAACGGGCAACTTCGCTGTCAGCAAATGTCAATAATCGAGACATGCGTTGGCCGCGTTGTAACCGCGTTATTGAACCGTCAGTATACGATGGATAAGGAATCGTGGCAAACAATGCCGAAGTCGCGATTTGATTAACTAGGTCGGCAACATATTTCTTTGTTTCTATAAAAATCGGTTGCGAGTAATAAACGGGAGTAAATTTATATGGACAAATGTGAAATATCGGCAGCTACCAAAATATTCGCGATATTGGTGTATTACGTAAACATGTGATATCTATCTGTTATAATTTATTCTAAATTAGCTGGTGATTCATTAACATAATTAAAAAAATTTATTACTAATTTTTGCCACACAACATTTCATATAAATGTTCAAGTTAACGTGAAACATCTATCGAAATATTTATGGAAATATAAGAATCTAGCGACGTTCGAAACGCATGACTAGTTTCTTCTAGCTCTAGCGAACTATTTAGACAAAGTTGGTCTCTAAATGTGATAAAAGACAAGTCTTTTGGAATCAACTGTAGATTATTCATTGCGCATTTTTGCATTTTGAGCATACGTACCCGTAACATATTTGCCATTAATCAAACGGAAACTGACCGCGTCAAGCGCTATCGCGTCGCGTATGCACACATATTCTAGATAAATATTCGACAGAATCGTTGTTTCTCTGTCTACTTGCCGGTACGGTTGACGTTACATCTTCCGCATCATCGTCGCGCCAAAAAACATTATGCTAACAATGTTTTCGCGGATAGACTCTCTGAGAGACGATAAAGTCTCTATTTATATTCCTCCGATATACAAACGCAAAACGGAGTCATCGGTGGGTCTCGCGAGAGAACGTAAAGCGAGCCTCGGGCTCTCCCGGAAAAATGCTAAACATCGCCACGTGAATGGGGTTACGTGCGAACGCGTATCTCGGCGCACGAGCGCGGTTAAGATCGCTTATAAGGGAATTCTGATATGTTGCGCAAAAGAAATTTCCCATTTGTATGCCCACACGCATTCGATATTAAAGCGATCTTGCGCGCTGCCGATCGCTACATGCACGAGATCGAGATACATGTCGATCGGGTAAGGTAACGTTTAAATCGCATCGCAGCTACATCGTAGATCGAAAAGTCTCCGATATTCATACTAGTGTAATTACGATTATTAATCATTTTCCATATTTTTCTTCATAACTTTTTAATAATTTTTTTAATGCATTTTTGCAAATTTAGATCTTCATCTCGAAATGAATATTAAACGATTGTTTGGCAGTTTTACAGTCAAATATTACCATTTTTCACTGAACAATTTAATTGCGCTGTTCGTTAACGCTCGCGGAAGCCGTGCTACATTTATTTAAATACGTTTATTTTAATTTTTCAGTAAGCTTTTTTAGCTTTGTAATTACGCTTTTGAAATTGGTTCGCGCTATGAGACGATAATTGATACAGGATTTGCACAATTATTTGCTGGCTTTGTCAGAGCGTTACGACAAATTTATCATAAACGAGCACGTTTCTACCTACTATTTTTGTATATCGACCATCATGCGTAGCCAAGGTATCGTCGTGAATCCACGAATATCATTTAGTTTGCACGGAGGCGTATCATCGAGATCGATTTCGATATTTCATCCACATTTCTCCTCGCACGATAGTCTGTGCCGTTCCCTCCCAGTATTTCAATATTTTTCTCAAAGCCGTGCCGACTCCAATTTATCGTCTCGACGATGTGTGAGCTCCATAGGAGGTGTTTTTCGTCGACTGGCATTTTTTTGCCGACGGGCGCATTTTTTTGCGAAAGTCCAGATTATTCTCCGAGTGTGCGCGGTTGATACTCTATGACAGCCAGAGACGCATGGTACACCATTAGAGACTCTATCCTTACTTTTGACGAGATAATATTAAGTCTCGAACGCGGGCCTTTATATTAGTTCACAGTGTGGGCCTTCATAGTAGTTGAAAAACATATTTTAAATGTAAATTAGACTCTAATTTATGATATTTATGTACTATTTCATATCCGTATTTACCGTAAGTGAATTAGCCGCAAAATAACTGAAAAGCGAACTGTAGGAAATTACATATTTTGCGGTGAAGATCGCTTAAAGTGTAACACGAAATTGATGCGTACCGTCGCTTATCATCCCGCGACGCGAACAACCACTCCCGCCCTGCGGGTAAAAATATCGGCGCATTCTCGAACCACGGTGCAATATCGCAAATGGAATCCTTGGGGAGACAAGGAATACTCGTGGTCGTTATCCTCGTCGTAGTCCGATCCGAGTCGATTCTCTCATAGAGACCCGCCAGACGAGTATTCGCGAATAAAGAAAATCGTATGATCTGTGAAAGGGATGCTGGAGAGGAAGCGGCGATGGCTTGATCGCGAACTATCTTTCTCCGGCGGTAAGACGGAGCGATCTTATCTCTCTACCTTCACCACGGGTATTTCTGGTCGATCGGCGGAGGAACGTCGTTGACATTGCCGCCGTGGCCGCATCCGGTATCCGCGACTTATCTCGACGATTTCCCTTCCCGCTCCGCCCACTCGCGTCCCATGCCCGAATCTGCCCGCAGGAGCGAGGGGAGTCTCGCTACGGTGCAGCTACCCAGAAGTATTCTCGAGGCCGAAGCCACTTTGACGTCTTGGCGGAGGCTAGAGAGAGATATTAAGGTGGAGAAGCATTCGTTGCGTTCCGCATCCGAAATATCGCAGCTTCAACACATACCGGTCGGAAATGAACGGTTGGGTTAGAGCAAACGGGGGATCAGGTAGGGGGCCAAGGGTGAAAAAAGGCAGAATCGGACGAGAGGACAGTCACAAATTGAACTGAAATCCCTTGGGCATGACGAATATGTCGAGCGGATGGGAGATGAGAACCAGGCTTGTTCGGCGGCTCGATCGAGTTCCAGAATAACGGAGCGCGAAAAAAGAAGATAAGGAGTACAACGGCTTTCCTTCGAGAGCCAGAAATGTTCAGCGAATGAGGACTCGATGAAGTCGTCGGACGACCGATAGCTTTCATCGATATATTACGAGTCGTTTGAGACGATATTCATATAATCATCGATATCTGTTTAATCCCCGAATTACAATAATACGTTTACGATGTAATTACCGCGCTTCTTGCTCCACCGGCAACGTTTATGCCTCGAGTAAAAATGCTGATAGCACGACGATTTACAGTTTCACGGAGCAGCAATCTGTATCATCCGTTTCCGCTGTAATAACACTTAATTCGCGCCGCTATAAAATAATTTGGGATCCAGGCCAAGATTTTTGTCAGCACTTGTGCGGGCACACCGCCGAGAGGGATACGCCGTAATTTGCTTCGTATTATCCCCAGAGGCGAGGCTAAAAGCTGCCGCAGTTATACGATAAGGAAGTTGGCGCAGTGTCGATTTAACGAGTTCATTTAGCGAGGAAACTCAGCAGGCTGATGTTCACGTGTACGCGCAAACGGCGTTTGTACTGAGAATGTTAATGTTGACAATCGTACTTACCTTGAAAGTTCCGTCTTACGGAAATGCAGCGAAAACTGGTAAATAACGATGTTCTTGTTTTACTTGGCGACACTTCCGAAGAAAATGTACAATATAATCATTTGTACGCGATGAGATATAAACGCATTTAAACTTAGAAGAAAGGGACGGGGCAAACAATTTTATGCGAGCGATGCTTGCACATTAATCAATGGTTTGTTTTTCTATAAATGGAGAAAGAGCACGTCCTCATTTCTCCTCGTATTCATTTAAAAACCGAGGTTATTGATGAAATCGTACGCGCGGTTTTATTTCGACACGTATCTCACTATACACTACGTATTAATTAATCAATACATGACACGGAGGTAGGACGGAGGGGAAAGAACAGGTCCATCGCAGGGAAAACTCTTATTTAATTAGTTGATGAAACGACCCAGAAAGCCGTCAAACCGAACAACTTACTCTACGAAATTTATTTCATAATATGGCGCCGCGATTCAACAATAGAACGAGCGAGACGCGGCGGAGTTTCATTATTGTCAGTTTAATTAAATAAAGCAGCTGTTCGCGGAGCTACGCAGCAAGTCTATTCAATTCAAGCCCTGCTATTCTTTTCACTTGCACGTGACGGTTTCATAAATCTCTAAAGACAAAGAGAGTATGAGGGACGCGTCAATTCCAGTGCGGCTTCCCTCTATCTTTGCATCTATTTTCGGATCGCAAGTTTCGCAATTCGACGTTACGCTTTGCGTTGCTAATTACGGGATACGGATCGTGTTGTAAGCGCGCGGGGTGTTGCCTGTAGAATATACAGGATGCGCCACGTCGGGAACATCGATTCCAACCGACAGGAACTTCATCCGGTCCGCGAGCAATTTCGAAACGTCGAAACTTCGTAACGGCGATATTTAACACTTTGCACCGACAGTGCAAGTTCTGCGATCCCCTATTCGGCCATGTTAACATGGATTACGATAACATTCGCGTGGCCACGTCAGGAACGATTAAGCTGACAAAAGTTTCTTGAATTTTCCTACCCGGAGAAAGAGAAGGCTGGCTCGATTCAATTCAAAGAATTTGTAAAAATACGCCATTCATTTTATCGAACAATTCCACAATTATTTATATGTTTTCATGAATTTTCTTTAAAATCTTAAAATAACTGTGCGACGAATTAATGCGGTCGTTGTATACACAAATCGATCAAAGTTCATTCTCATTTGGTTAATTTTTGCTATGTAAATGTGAAAGGTACGCATCGTTAACCCTTCGAATGTACAGAAGCGACGGCGTCGCTGCATGTAAATGCACGAGAAGAAATATACCGCGCTTCCTTTATGCGGTTAACGCTTTTTCGTTCTTTCGACGGCGATTTTTCTCTTCCGCTCGATAAACTGCGGCAGAGGAAATGCCTAATAATTATAAATTATAGATATTTATGGGCCATAGAATCTAGTTACCCCATAATGGGTGGTGTGAATTCGCGGCAATTACTGACTGCCGACTAGTTTAAAACACGAGTGTGCCAGATGTAGATGTTCTTTATGCTTATATTCTTACGGTTTCAGCATTTTTTAAATAAATGCGCCCCTATATAATGCGAGTAGTTACAAAGAATGCTTTTTTATTAAGATGAATATGACCGAACATAAAAAAATAATGAAAATATAGAGATAACAATCTGAATTCGTCCTTTCTTTTACTCAACAAGATATTCTTTCTCAGTTGCAATAATGATTTTAAGATGTAAAGCTATTCATTAAATGAGTCTTTCCCGCGAAGTATATTTTCTTTACATTACAAATTCTTCGATCATTTTCTTATCGATTTTCTTTTGGTAAAAACTACCCAATTTTTTCTATAAAACTTAGTTTTGAAAACATTTTTTATTTTCAATTGCTTATAGCACAAAAACTATTAGTCTCTTAACATTCTTATAAACAAAAAAGTCTAGAGAATTTTTAAGAATAAAATTTAAAGAAGCATTTTGTTAGAGCAACACTGTATATATTACATCTAAATCTGACACGTGCACATTTTCAAAAAGATTATTTTTATAATCACCAATTATTTCATTATTATTTGTGGTTATATTTCGAGGTATATTCCGTTGATGCGATTTTTATCCGTGTCGGTTGAATTGCAGGTGTTATGTAAATCTGTATTAGCCACGTAGAAGATTCTTGAGACTTATTCTTCCTCCCGTCTTTAATACGACATTAATGTCGCGCCGCATTGTGGTAGTGACGGCTTGAAATTACAACGACGAAATATTTCCTGAATGCTAAATAATAGCGATGGATATTCCCCGGTATTTTTATTACGAAGCGCAAGCTAACGATTTAAACGTTTTGTGCAATCTCGAAAGATATTTGCCACTGTTTCTATTTCAATTAATTTATTTATCTTTTTCCAATGTTGCACAAATGAAAAATTTGTTCTATAACTTTTGCGCAATTTTGCAAAAATTGGCGAAAAATTAAAAAAGTTCTCTCTCGCTCTTTCGGTTTTTTTTGCGCAACATGCGTAACAACCGTTTATAACAGATAATAACGCGGTAATGGAGGTATTCACATAGCAGTACAAACAATTTTATGTATCGCGACCTTTCTCGTTCTAAATCATCCGTGAACGCACTTCGTCTTTTGCTATATCTATAGCACGCACGCACAAAGTATGCGGTGCGAATCGATCTGCGCCAGGTTTTGACGTCAGACCGTAGGATCGGGGCCGGAGGTTCGATAAATCGTCGTCCATTGTATGGCGCAATGGATCTGGGACGATTGTTCGTCCCTGGCGCCGGCACATAGAATCTGTTATGGGGTCATTATTCTTTTCATTGGCGCTTCTTCTTGCTAGTATGCGTATCATTCCGCGTCTATATCCACCATTGTGCAAGGTACTACAAAATAACAAGCGTGTTAAAGTATTAGCCATACAAGTTTAAGTGTAAATGATAAAGATTTTATGGTTTTAAAATTTAATTGAACGTAGAGTATAGTATTTCATGTTAACCAAGTTTCTATCAAGTATCGCCGTATTAGCGGGTAGTGTGTACTCGTATAAATATATTTTTTCACAACTGATCTAAATGATTAGAAAGTACTTTTATTCTATTTTTATATTCCCACGCTACTCTAAAGTTACATTTGTTTACGTTCAACTTATTATACCGTTACTATAGGAACAAGGATCAAATATCAGAGTGTAGTTGTGTAAATCTTTTTCCTTTCTTCTTCTTATTGCAATGGGGTGCCCGCAATTGTTTTTCTATTCCTTTTGTTTGAAGCATTCGTCGCCTTCTGAATATAAAAGCCCAAGTTTCGAGCTATTGGCCACCAGATTGAGCGGAAAATATCTGGCTTACGAGGTTGCCCGTTGCTCACCCCCGACTACTCTCCTGGTCAACCCTTTACACTATTTCTTTCCTCTGTGTCTTTTATCGCTTTCCTTCTGGGCCATGTATACCGGGTGTCTTACTTTAACAAAGCTTTTAGAGTCATTTAAACTACTTGCTTCGATCTCTTTACATTTTTGCACTCAAAATCGTAATAATTAATTTTGATATTTAAATCTCTTGATTTCCTTTCTAAAAAAGAGATGTTACCAGCGCGAATATCGTTAATATCGAACAGTTGAGGCCTCTTTTCCGTGATGTCGATTGGTTTTCTCAAAGCGCGGTGTGCTTCACTTCTCTTTTAGATTTACTGTGAATGAAGATTTGCAATTTAGAAATACACATTTGTATACACTAACTATTGAGGTAAAATCTCTAATCTTGGAAATTAGAATTTAAGTAACAACGATTTTTGTTTCGAAACATTTTCTCGATTGAACAGAATTAATCGTTAATTTAATCAATACCAATAAGTCCGCGGAATAATACGCAAAACGTAGCAACAGTCACGGAACAAAGTAATGTACAATAAAATATTAAGTACGGAATTTTCCATTGCGTAGGCAGGCCAACGAATTCTCAACGTTTGTTTGTTGTTTTTCACTCGGCGCGGTATCGTACGACGATTAAGCGGGCCAACGAATTCTCAACGTTTTTTTGTTGTTTTTCACTCGGCGCGGTGACGTACGATGTTTTTGCGTGCCATCGTGTACTTGAAGGTCGCTGCGCTCTCATTCGCTCGCCGAACGTCGAGCCGGCAAGCAGTGGCGAGAGTTGCTCCGTGCGTGTTATTACTTTTGCGTTATCTGTCTCCAAGACTCGATCGCGATAAATGGGGGGATAAAACGCTATTGATTTGCACACCTTTATCAATAACAAGTAACGTTCCTCGATTAATTATTAAGTTTGTACAACTTGCAAAGAGAAACGAATTGTATGTTGAGGCGACGGTTCTTTATCAACGTATACCTAGATATTTCACGAGACTAACTCATCTAAAATAAATATAAACCCAATTCGGAAGTGATTTATCCATTATCCTATTCTTCCGAATCAACAATGCAAGTTGTTAGTTTGAGTAATTTGTACGACAGAAAGTTTTGGAAACCGATAACGCAAAAGTTAATAATATTTCGTGTGTTCGCGGTATTTCACATCGCGTACGGGAGTGTCGAAAATTTCGCGCGATCGATGATTTTTGCGAGTGAGTGTCATGTGAGTGCCACAAGGAAATCTGAGAGGAGGAGGAGGAGGCCTCGGGGGCATCGGGCAACGACGGAGAAATGGTGAGGTAAGTGTCTTACATTTTTACGTTATTTAATTGTTACTTGTGCAAAATAAAGTATCTGTTCTGTGTTTTTATTTTATTTATTCAAGTTATTCGAGCGAGGATTCGAATAAGTGTTAGAGACAAAACCATACGTATAAAATTTGGTGAACTTATATTTAAAAGAATATAATTATCTTAATGAATACCTACTTTTTTAAATATAAAATATGAAGTATATTTAGTACAATAATTTCGATTGTATACATCGATTCTATACAATTAATCTATAATAATCATATACATATTTGTATTTTTACAGTTTGACATATACAATTAACGATGTACAACTCTGCTGTTGCGAATCGTATGAGTGAGTGATAAATTACTTTTTATTTTAAATTGACGTTGCGCAATTACTTCTTTGCATGTATAGAAATTCTTAAAAATATACAATGCTCAACTACAAACTGCGCGCGCGAAGCACGCGTTTGGTCATCTCTAGTAAAACAAAATTTTTATGAATTCTACTTAATGAAAAGATGGTGTTTTCTTACTAGTCATATTTATAAGGATTTGTTTGGTCGTTCTCTAATCTGTAATTATTTGTTATAAAAATTATTTATATAAAGAATTGTCGATATATTAAAAAATTGTTAAATAGTAAGATGAACCTGAAACATCTTATGTTGTGCATGTATATCTCTCTAACGGTATTTGGCAGCATAGCAGAAAAACCGGTCGTCCGCCTTTGTTCGTAGATTTTTTTCTTTCGCAAGGACTTTGTCCAATTAAAGGGAGAGTTCCGCTCCTTGATGTCGAAGTATGCTCGTTTGCTGGGACACAAGGGCGTTCGTGTCTTTAGCGATTCGCGGTTGAGGAAACAGCCAATTTCTCGAATTCGCACTTGGCTTGCGATGCGATTGCTAAAGCGAATTCCTTTATTCAAATGTTCGCGCATACTTCTGCATCTGTGTAGCGTAGCAAACGCAACACGCCGTAACAATTAATCCTCTTGCAATAAAGAACGATAGAGATAACAAAAACAATTTTCTAAGAGTTGTTTTTTAAAATAAAAGTTCTCTCAAAATTTTCGCGTGCTGTCCGTGTGAAAATAAATTGTCGAAAATTTAAATTTTGAATCAAAAGTTTCAACGAGTTGAGATAATCATTAACTAAGGTAGAATGAATGAATGACTGAATCTCACCGTCAATGGAACGATGCGCATCTCATTCGCGGCATACATCAAAAGTTATCGAAGGCTAGTTATATCAAAGTCAAACGCGAATGCAGGCAAGCTAGATTTTTTTACGGTTCTATAAATTCCCACTGAACAATTGGCGTGGAATTGTTATCGCGAGAAAAATATTTTGGTGACCCAAAAGTTTTCTCCTCGATAAAATTGACCAGTGTTTCATCGATTGGATGTGCGCCCCACGATTCGTTCGTATTCAAATAAGGCAAATGCAAAATAGTTGTTTAAACAGATTTATTAGTACGAAACTTTACCAGACAACTCTAAATTCGATAGTAAAAAGAATTACTTATTTTTAATATTAACATTCCCGTCTACGTTTGTTCAGAGACTACACCCGAGTCGAAATTTTGGTACTATTTTGATATTTTTAAGGATAATTTACACCTACTTAACTGATCGATACATAGATCAGCAATAACCTACTTTGATGACATAGTATTTTTTTACTGCTCCCTTAAATTTTTAATTCTAAAAATTTACTTTAGCTCCTACTTTAAAAGAACCTATTTTAATGCTAATTGCCAAAAGTAGAAATTTCCGACACTATCAGTTTTAAAGTAGGAGTAAATTTTGTACTTGTAGTTCTACCACTTTTACTGTCTTAGGTTCTACTATATAATAGAATTAAAGGCTCAACATATAGGGCGAAAATTTCGACTCAGGCACGTTTTGCAAATACATGGACATTTGGTTGCAAATCGAAAGATTAAAAGCGCACACGGCTGGGTTAATGTTCACCATTTAGCTGCACGTTACGCCGGCAAATGCTCCGATAAACGCGTAAAACGTAGGGACGAAAGCGTGACTCGTAGGTGTAATGCGAATCGATGGAGAGAATAGATAAGTTCTCAATGATCGGGTCTGGTCCATCGTTTTTCCATGCGGAAAGAGTCATCCCCGCGGCAGCTCTCCATCGCGTCGCGTCGCGCCAATCGCGGCCGAAAACGCATCGCGCTCGTTCGTCCGATTCACATTTCGCGCGAACTTG
This sequence comes from Vollenhovia emeryi, assembly GCF_000949405.1. Lineage (NCBI taxonomy): Eukaryota > Metazoa > Arthropoda > Insecta > Hymenoptera > Formicidae > Vollenhovia > Vollenhovia emeryi. The sequence goes on from NW_011967197.1 coordinate 1,161,315, forward strand.
AGACATCCGACGGAGGTTTACGGCGGAAATAAAGCTGACGACGTATATACGTAATTCGAATCCTATTCCGTTATACTGCTTTAGAGAGGGACGATGCGAGCGCGCGCGGCACGACGCGGTTCGGCGATACCGGATCACGACGCTCTCGTTTTTCAAAGCCGACGGTTTCGTGCCAATGTTGGCACGAGGGATCATCACCGCGAAATGGTCGATGAACCTATCGCGAGAATGCGAATGGCCAGTTATACGACCGCCACGGGCCCACGTTCCTCTACATATCTCGTTAATATCAGATATTACAGTGCTTTTTTGGGCATCACCGATATGAAATAGATGGTGCGGTAAACGAGGCACGGGTGGGAAAACAAAAAAATGATTAACAGATTTTTATTTTATTCGCAATTTTACACGCTTGTTGTGTCACGAGAAGTGACGTATATCTACATTTTTAACCGCAGTTTAATAAATAATATAGAGCTTTCTGGTTGCCACCGATATAAAATATATGAGAAGCGTGGAAAAGATATTATTTTTGAAAGTAGGTTATTAAGTTATACATCTTGCGTTTATTTTTGTAGGCTTGTGTTACGAAAACTGGCGTATGTCACAAGCATGTATATTTTTCAGTTTGTCAGCTTTTCTCTTAGCGGCTGATATATCGATTTGTGCTTAATGCTACCGACAACAATTCCATAATGCACCGCGCTACATCAATCTCTTATTCGCGAGACCGTAGCTTCAAATACCCCGCGCCTCATTCATTATCCAAAATCTTACGTGACTAACGCGACGGGATCACAGTAAGACGTATACAGTCGCGTGAAAAGCCGAAGCGCTTGCCTCCCTTTGTCCCGTTTTCTCTTTACTCCGGAATCAAGCTAGTCGACCAGCGCTAATGAACGTTAACCATGAATAATTAGATACTGCCGCGCTAATTGCCCATTATTAATCATCGCCGCGCAATCGCCGGGATCAAACATTGATCGCGACGATTGCGCTTCCGCTCGCTTGCGCGGGATTCGAATTCGATTCAATTATAACGAAGGCCATCCAGCGCGCGGCTTCCGGGCCCGCGCAAAGACGAGCTTAACCGCATTTCGACCGGAAGGCCGCGGCCGTGCGCGTCAGCGACCGTACGTACCATGTGAGCCTGGGGGCGGAAAACGTGAATAATTTATTCGCAAGGAATCGGAACAGCTGCGGCTACACCGGCGCGTTGGTGACGACGGCGGCGGCGGCGGCTCCGGATGCATCGTCCTTGCTCGCGGCAATCGCGCCAATGGTTCCACCGTTCGCCAGGCAACGTACCATCGATTTCGGCTATTTATGCCGGGATGGTAGCTAATATTGCGCGGTTCGCTGCCGCGATGGAAAAAGAGCAACCGACCGGGCGAACGCGAAACCGAACCGGCATCCCACTCATGAAACTTTAATGTCAGATTTTCTCGCGCGCACCGGATTAACTCGTTCCGCCTTCGTAGACTCCGATATCCTCGCCGTAATATCAATAATACGGATATACACGGCCGTGACGTGCCTACGACACATCCCGCTTCTCGCAACGATTAATTATTGCGCCATGGTTATCGACGAGTCTAAATTGACATATTCTATCTCTGCTCGACACAAAGACACATTTGTCTAAATATTCGTTTGCGATCCTTGCTATCTTTGTTTTTCGACTCATTTGAAGAACGCGCTTTCATTTATATGCAGCACCGCATTTCAATTCCCTTTGTGCATTTAATTAGCTTACGATGCGGACGGCTCTTATTCTTTGGAAAACTGCAAAAGCTCGCATCAAGATCGGTTCGGTGAACTCGCGAAACAAGAATCTTCCCTTGCGTGCAAGTCGATACGGTTTGGCCTCCCGTTCGTCGAAGGAGTTTCTGTTCCACAATACTATACTCACCGCTATTACCTCGCACGCGACCGATATTAGGCCACGCCGAGTTTTCCCTCGGTTTTCAATATGCACGAGAGCGCATTAAGTGCCGATGAATGTAAGGCACTTTGACCCAAGTCGCCAATTTTTTTCCGAGTAAAACATTTCGAAAGAACCAGAGAAACGGCAATACAGAAACGATTCCGGTAAAGCACAGTATATTTACCAAGCAGGGTACAGAGATAGCATCTAAGATTGCTACAAGTCTGGAAAACCGGAAAATCAAGGGACCGCGATAAAAATCTCGGAAACTTTATACTATAGCGCGAATAAAAGTGAAACAAGGAATTTCTGAAGTAACATTCGGCAATATTTCCACAGTACGTTAATTACTACACGTTCTGTTTAAAAAGAAGTTGACGAACAATTGTTTTCTTCTCATTCCAACTTTTAACGACACAGAGAATGATAGAGAAGCTAAGAAAGGAACGAATACACGATGAATATTTACATATATTTGCCAAAGGTGTCACACCGTTGCAGAGAGAATGATTGTTTCCAAAAATGATCGACACTGTTGTCTCGTGGAGATGCAAACTGCCTCAAGCATCGAATACTTTTGACACCCTATACAATAAGCGGATGCACCGAATGCAGCGTTGCTGCACCGGCAAGTGAAGCGATCGGAATGTAATTCAGCGCGAGAGCGAAAGCGTAAGCTTCGTCTGGTATTCGCGATACTTTGACCTGGGCGCTTTTCACGTCGAAAATATCCGACGTATTTTGTCGCTGGTCCATCGCAGAGATCTGGATTGGCTCTAATGCCTCTGTAATACCGGCCATCGCTTTTTACGCGTCGCTCCGGCGACACGAGTCCCCTGTATTTTATTTTGTCGAGGTTTTTATCGAGCCCGGAGGGAAGCTGACATTAAAACCTTTCTGACTAAAAAAAGATTCAAAATCTCATTTTTGAGAAATCGCTTGGCAGCTCTTTTTCTTTCTTTTCTCAATCTGAAACGCAGTAATGCCCTTGTTAATAGTGCGATTGATGGCATCAACAAGATCAAAAGAGATATAAATGTCTATTGCACATCTTAATCGCAAACAATTATTTTTAGAACCATTCAAAGTGCTGGAATGCTAAGAAATTCACATTTCATAATATTCGATAGATTATTAAAAGTGACAATTGTCAAAAATATCATTGAAAGTTATTGCACAATTCCATGTGTCAAAATCCATGATGCATCAACTCATTTCACGAGTGATATAATTTTGGGAATTATTTTTTGAGAACGCTTATTATCCGTCTGCAATCTCTTAAAGGATGAGCGAAGGATTTACTGTTAGCGTGAGAGTGGGAGGCCGTCTCGCGTGTCCTCGGTTCATCCACCGCTCGTATTTCCGCATTTCAACAAAAGAAGCGTCGTATGGTCGTCGACTCGAATCTGCTATGCGATAATAAAAGCCATTTACACTTTGATACGGGCTGATGCTCGTAGGTATGATGAAGCGTCATATTCCCTTAAAAAGAAGACATTGCACGATCCAGAGATATAAAATGCGTTTCCGATTACTCACAGATATTCTCATGTACGGATCGTTGGGTCAATTTAGAGATGTGATTTGAACAATAGTCGAAATATCATTAAGTTAAAAAACTTAATTCTAATAGGAATTTAAGTTCCTCGAATTAATCATTAACAGTTAAGCTACCGACTATCGTAAGAATGTAATTCTTTTTTCGATTTTTAATGAAGCTTTAACGTTAGTTAAAGGCTGAAATTGAATGTTGCAAAAGTTAAGGTTGAATGTTAAAGAATTGTGGGGAAAGAGGAGGTAAAATGAAATTTTCTTTAGAGAGAACTGGATTTGAAATTGTTCAAAGAACCCGTAAATGAAGGAAGTGCAAAGGTCCTGTATGCTTCGTATGTCTGTCTCGTTGGCTGCATCGCGAGAAAATTCCCGATAGTCTTCCCGTTGAAAAGAGAGACCGCAGTCCATTTTCGATGTTTCATATCTCCTACGGGGCGCGAGTAAAACGAAGAAACAGTGGGCGAACCCGACGCGGGTCGACTGATCCTATCAAAAAATTGCTTCGCTACTGGCGCCCGAATGTCTCGAGCGTTCCTCGTACCCTCTACTGATGGTTACACGCTCCAATATCCTCTCTGTGTACTGTTCCCTCGCGATCAATGGCTTTTCTTTGTTTCTTCTTTTTTCCCCATCTTTTCCTGCACGTCCTCTCTGAGAGAATAGTTTTCGCTAATTAGTTTTCGCCCGACTATTATGTCTGTTGACACTGGATATTCCGGAGAGAAGTAAATACGCGCTCCCCTGCGCTTTTCAATACATAATTGTTTATAAATCAGTCTTAATAGAGTTGGGATGGAATATAAAATGGCATCGCATTTTCGCCAAGCTTTGGGAATAATGAATCAGAGCTTCTTTTAGACTTTACAGTTTTTATTGATACATAATTACATAAAGAGAAGACACACGTGAGAGAAGAAAGCAGATAAATTCATTTAAATAAGAAACCACGATTCGTTGTACTAGTAGGCTCATTTTGTCGGATTAGCGACGTTTTCGAACTTATTACTAAAAAATTGCATTCGGGGTTACGAAGCTAAGTCCTGGCATGTCTCTTTCGTTACGAGCGCTTTGCTGAACGTGCAGCGCCGCCAAGATTTTTCATCGCGCAGATGGAAGTCGCAAGCTCGTCGCCGGTGTAAGCCGCGTAACGACAAGTCACTCCGTCGGGCAGACAATTCAATCTTGGCGAATTGGCGGCACAAGGAGGTGCAGCTACCCACGAAGAGAGCATTATTCTTCGTCCTCCACCTGTTCCTTCTCCCGGCAGAAATTCGTCCGGGAGCGCCAGAGATAGTAACAAACCACCTCTCCGCGTTGACGTCCACCACAGAAAAAAGCTGCCATAACTTGCCGCGGAACTTGCGGGCATCTCAGATATTTTCACTTGTTCCTCCGCCAAGCCTGAAAACTTCTGTCACCGGGAACGTTGCTCCGCTCGCGCTTTTCGAACCGGCAAAATTTCATTCCACCCTCGTCGAGGATAACGCCTCGCGCCTCACGCGGTTGCGAAAAACGCTTTTGCAAGAAGTGTCATCTTCAAAGTACGAATCCGCTTGCGAGTATCTTGCGACACATCCCGATTATCCCGCACTGGATTTAATATTTTTATCCCCTTTTTTTTCAGTCGAGCAACTTCATTCCGAGATAAAAAATCCGCAATGAAAAGTGTCTCCCTCGCTCTCCCTCTTTTTCTCTCTTTCTCATACTTGTTAAGAAAAATCAAGCCGCTGGATGAAGGCAGAAGCGCTCGACGGGTCCCAGTAAATTATAAGATCTCTTCAAAGTGATATTGCGTCGTTCCCTATTTTAATTCAAGCCAGAAGCACGCGACGTAATCTGAGACGCGTAAGCGTGCAATAAATCCGTCTCAGACATTCAAATGTTTTCGAAAATGTTGGCGAGTGCATCTCGTTAGGCAGATTCGTCTCCGTACACGTGGATTCTCCGCGACCGATCCATTTTCATTCGTGCCCCATGCGCGCTCGACGGAGGACATTCTTATCTCGGGTACAAGAGATATCGACACGGCGTGTCTCTGTCCGCGACATCGTTCGCCTCTCGTAATTCTTCCAAAAGCTTTCCCTTCCATTTCCCTCGGTGGGTAACCTATCTCCCCGATTTGTCAGTAAGAGACGGGAGAGAGATCGCGGTGCGCTCAGCGACAGCCTTAGAATTCCCTTTTCTTCCTGCCGTCCTTGCGAGTTACTACCTCACAATTGACACGATTAAATAAGAAATCGTGATCAAGTCAATTTTTTCATTTTACCTAACTTTGATGTACATTCTTCTCGGAGAAATTAACAACTCTGTAGACCCTTAATAAGACTCAACGTGTATCGCAACATTGGGATAATATCTACAGAAAGTTTTATCTTATTCTTATAGCTAATTACATTAATGGGTATTAGAAATATTTGTTTATGTCTTGTTGGCAATTAACTTGAAACTAGGTCGAACTTGGACTCAGCTGAAATCGATCGCTTTTCCTTATTACATAAATGTAACCCTGGCTTTCGTATAACTAGCATATTCTGACGTATTAATCACGAAGAAGGACAATGGGCGTCCCAACCGCTCAATCCGTCGGACTTTGACTGCAAGCTGTGCCTACGTTTAATAATTCAGTTAGATCCAATCGATATGGATAGGTTCGCAGTTACAGTTTTATTCGATTGACGGGACAAAGTTGATCGTGTGTCGCTTCGTCACTAGTGTCTAAGTAGATTAAACATTAAACATTAAACAGCCAACTACCACAGGGTCTTTCGGCAATGCGCGGCCCAATATCAAGTGTCACGCGTCTGATTAAAACTTTCATGGGCCTACGTATAGCACCGGCGTGCAAGTACTTTCACATATTCATGAAGTTTCAAGTCGAACTCGGTTCTGGGATATTTCTAGCCTCCGCCCATGGTTTGTATGCAAACGCCGACCGCTCGCGGCCGACGAAGTTGTTCCCGTAAAAAATCATCAGGTTCCGCGGACGGATGGCAGAGCGACCTATTTCAGGTGCGCATGGTCACTCCGATGCAAATTGCCTTAACCCGCTTAAAAGCACGTTATTGGCACTGGGTGTCGTCAGTGTCAGGGCCCGCAGGGCAATCACGCTGCCAAATGTATGCAACGGGACACACACCTGCAAGCGATACAAATTTACAAATGCGACAGCGTACGTCTTTTCTTGATACGCGAGTAAAATTAATTAATTTCAATTTTGCTTCTTTGTGTCGCAAGAGTCACGTTTGACAACGAAAAACATCTTTTTCCCAACGATACAAAAGACGAGAGGAATATTTTTACATCGTGAAATAAATACAGTCATTTTTGATCCGGCGCATCGACGTGGCGCAATTAGCTACTCAATAATGTATTAATGCAATATTCCATTTCGTTCGATGCTTTTCATTATTAAAAGTGCTTTTGTCTTGAAATATTTTCTCGTTTTTGCGTTACGATAATGCAAATGCGATTTTGGTAGATAACTGCACGAAAACAACGAAATACGAAAATAATATCACAAATTGTGATCCAACAATAGTAATAAAGAATGGTATAGCACGGAGGTGTGTTAAATATGTTTGTAGATACCTCTAATGTTCATATTTACTGAAAAGATAATCTAGCGGTCATTAGGCATATTCGTGTATCACAGATGACATATTAGGTCAACAAAATAGGTAATGTTGTAATAATGGACAACTATGTATTATCATATATCATCAATAATTACAGGTACCACAAAATTAGTATCATCAATCATTACAAGCATCACATTAGTATGAAAATTATCTTGTACATATAATTAACCGAGATGTATATGTTACGTTATAAAATGTACGGCTGAAAACCAAAATTGCAGCATCATTTTTTTTTTGGCTAAACATTTGAATCGAAACACTTACCCTGACTGAGGTGATATTTTACGCAATAAATTTAAATATGAAATATTTAGACATTAACACCCTGTCACGGCTCTTACTCCTTTATTCCTTCAAATTTGTGATTATCACATTTGAGCCGTGCACATTTTACAAAATACTTACGTCATAATTTTCAAGTCAATGTGATACCATCTTGTTACTCGTTGCAATGCAATATTAATTACATTTTGATATGTAATCTTTCCGATTTCAAATCTCAAACAACAAGATTCTGTCGTAGTCATGTATCAATTAACAATCAGTAATTATCACATAGTGCAATGACGAGAGTTTCGTTATTTACATGAACGTTTTGTGACACTTTCATTCTTAAATTCATTGCGTCCTTATTAATTATTCACCGCCATTTCTACTCTCTCATATAAATACTGTTCAATTGTTGACATACATTTCCTTTGCGTACAATAGAAACCGTTTATTAGTGACACGCGTAATTACAGTAAAGTAGATTGCATACCGAATTAATATTTTTATCGCAATGATTATTCACTCGCTATGTAATTAGATAAATTGTATTAATCAATATATTGAAAAGCTTATCCGTTAATGCGGAAGATAATGATTTCCGCGAAATGAAAACAAAAGCGAACAATACGGTAGTATACAAGAAGCAATATATCATTAAGACAAACCAGACGTTAAAATAAACGACGCGATGTTACAAAGAGATACGTTACAATGCATACGACGCGACGTTTTCATGAAAATGCATAAAGTCGGCGTCCAGGGATAGATAATCTCCGGGAAGGCTATCGCGGTTCGTCGACCAGAAAATAATTCCAAAAGAACACAATTACTACTGGGCCAGTTGGTGAAACGTGATCATTTTTCTCTTTACCATTCTATGCGCTCGCGGGTGCCCGAGCGGTGTTTTCTTTCGATAAAGCTCAAGAAAGGACGGAGGAAAGTTGTAGATAAGTGTAAAAACACTTTGATCTTAACGAAGCTGCCGTGTAGACTTATCACTGTAATTTTCGAGTCGCATACGTATTTGTTTCGTCTTATCTTACAGCCCAAGGTGATATAAGCAGCAGTAATTTATAATTTAGGAGAAAATGCGATCTGTCATAGTCGCGTCGGATCGGAATCGCGTGCGCGACGCTCGATAATTATCGTTGGCTTTTTTTTTTCGACTCTCTCGACAATTTCGCGCACGCGATAAGAATTTAACGCGCGTGATGCTGCAACTTTGCAGTATCTGTATCGATTGAAACGCGAGCGAGGCGCGTTATGTATCTAACGGCAGCTCATATGCTTTATCTTTTAATTGAATCTTGGCTGTTTACTGCGCCTGATTTATTCGCGTGCGCGCGAAAGAATGAAAGCCGAGACGAGTCATCGAGTTTCCAGCAGCCGTCACTGTGATATTTTGCAGTCATCCCCGGTTGTTTATTCACGTCGACGACAGCGTATTCTCCGCAAATTATTCCGCGGCAGTGTCGCACGCTACATTTACGCCACGTTCGTCGTCGCGCGTCGAGTATTCTCAGCCGTCGTTCTTCTTTAAATACACGCGGACGTTATGCTCGTTTATGAAATATATCCTTTGATCGAAACATCGATGGCCGACCGCGAGCATAATTTTGATGCCGGGACACGAGCCCACAATAATTTCGTCTTTATCGTTAAATGATGTTCCGTTTGTTGCGCGAGGTTGCTTTGTGTATGGCCAGTTTTGTTTAACATGGTCAGCGTGGTTAATTTCACCATCGAGTATTTTGAGCATCAGCACCGCAGCGTAACAACGGCACGATTGCTCCGTCAAAACTATCGCAGATAACAACCCAATTTTCCCCAATTCATTTGCGTTATAACATGCAAAATGTTGTGCGTTTCCCGCATCGTTTCCTCCTCCTTTTATTTGCAAATCCGTTAATTAAGTTAAAGTTTAATCTCCGTGACGTAAGCGATTTAAAAATGTACGAAATTTCGCGAATTAAGGGCTGCTTCAGGGCTGCGAATTATGAAAAGCAAAATATTGCTCTTCGTTTAATCTCAAATGAATTTTAACACAGCCTTAATTAGAGCGGATTACCAAGTTCTTCTTACGAAAATATTTAAATTTGAACATTGAAAAGCTGTATTAAAAAAAAAAATACGACATCCGATCAAATTTTCCCTAAGAGAAAATTGCCTCGTTGGGTTCGTTAGAGAATAAAGTTTTACTACTATAAGGACTTTGTGGGACAGTCTACATAATTTCTAGCGAAGACTCCGAGCTTAATTGGCGCGCACGTTTCACGAACGACGCGCCCTTTCGCTGTTATCTACCACACCTCCGTGATTATTCGTGCATACTCGCGGCCGTGCCCGCTTCGACAGGTTGTGCACGGCGTACGTACACCATCCGGCAAAACTCACCGACGAAAGTTTTGACAAGCAGGTGGATAGCGCGCGGCCTAGTTTATTTTCCAGGTGTACCACGGGGAATAGACGTTAACTCGTTACACGTTTTCGCTCCGAAACGAACAACACGCCGGTGACCCGCGATCGTACTGTTGACACGATGCGTCTCCTCGAGTCTTCCGAAGGCTATGTTATTTCTTGCAGTATCCGCCGAGAGTGCATCCTTTCGTAGTGTAAACGAAAAGGAGCGTATCGGCAAATCTTTCGTCATGTTCGATTCAAGTGGTCCCATCTGGCATTGTCTGTTTCGCGATAAAGTGGAAAACCCAGGGAAATAGGAATATAGGGTACCTTATTCACACGACACGTAGGACGTACGTAGCGAGGAATATTTAAGATCGATTTGACGATCGGCCATTTAAAAGGCCGTCTCGTCGCAATAAAAATGCTAATAAATGATTTGGCGAATTCCGGTAAAGTCAAAAAAACAAGGTCAAAGGTAGAAAATGTTGAACTTTATTCTGGGCGCTTTTCATTCGCGTTAACGTATTTTTACACGCCGACTAGTTATTCACGGGAAAAGATATTGCGCGTGACAACTGAGTAAATTATAGAGCACAGGATTGATTGCCAAAACGTACGGCGACGTTGCAAATTGTGACACGTATAAATTTTGCTATTGTCGCGAAAGCTTTCACAGAGGTATACGTCGCGCGCTGTCGTCGAATTACAAAAATGACGCTGCCATTGTGAATTTGTGCAGCCGTGAATATTGTCAGTGCTCCGGAAGCTTTTGAAAGAGGACGCGCGATTTCCGATGTACCGCGGCGTGTCCCGGGATTATGGAGATTGACGGGTGATATTAATTCGGTACATTTTTAGTCACGCCACGGCACGGCGACGCGGCATGGCGCGATCTCCGAAAGGACCGAAAGTCGCGCGCGAAAAATCGATGCGGAGCGCGCGCGGATCGCGATAGAAGCTGCATAAAGGAGAGACGACGTCAGTGACGAACTTACGGTACAACTTTTAGATATTTATCAGGACGAACGCGTATCGGCGGGATGCAATCACTTCACTACAGGAGTTATAGGATCGTAACTTGCCGTCTTATGCAATTTTGAATTATGCCTCTATTTACGTTCGCGCATTATGTAACCCAGCCGGGCGATATGCTTTATACGCCGCGCGTTTACGATATCACGCTCGCTCGAAGAAAGATTATACTTCGGCTTTGCTACCGGAGATCGCACGCGTAATAGCTCAGCCCCGAAGATTATGCGCTCTTAAAAGCTCACGATATTTTTCACATCGTCCATTAATCGCCTCAGCGATTTGCACGCGCGCGTTATCCAGCCAAGACTTCCCGGAGGTTTCATGTATGAGGAATAAAAGATCTTTTCAAATCAAAGGTTATGATTGGATAGCAACGTTTTCTTTCGTTTAATTTCACATGAATTTTACCTCGGTAGGGATTATCTATGTAGTTTGCATCAGCGCGTGTCAAGTATTGAGAAGATGTGCTTTGCTAAAACTAAGCAGATGGATCGTACAATCTGTTTAAAATATCCATTTAATCGCTACTTAGGAAATGTTCTGCTTAGGAGGAAAAAATGTGTGAAATTCTGTAGAATAAGAGAATTAATCTTAGAGAAGGCTAACCAGACCGAGAGCAAACACAAAAAAAGAGAGTGCTCTTTTCGGCGGCTATTCTCGTCGTCCGCGTTTGTCACGGTTTCGCACTGGCATGGAAACCGACAAAAAAGCTTACTCGCAATGAGAGGTAGTGAGAGAGGGAGAGTGAGAAGAAACTAGAGTACCCTTCCTCAAAGTGAGAAACGTTAGCATCGCCTGCGCGCATTGTCATTAAAGTCGAAAGTAAAAGAAAATTGTTCCGGGCACAAAGTCGTACGACACGCGTCTCCTGCGATCAAAAATTTTACGTCCACATGAAATTAAAATGTTCCGATTCAGTATTAATCGATATATCCTCGGATTGCGAGGATGCTGCAGCGGAAATTTCCATCGAAAGGTCAGAAACGAGAACATTGTTTTGTTATAATAAAGTTTATACATGTATATATATATATGTACATGCATACATGTGTGTGTGTCGTCAATGCAACGAGATATTCACATATAATTAAGCTCGCATAGAATGGCTTGTAATATTCGGTGAGGGATTCGCTGGAGACTCGCATTGACAACATTCGGAACAATAAAGATTACGTTCGACGAATGGTCGTTGAACCAAAATCACAAATTCCCATGTACGGTCATCGTTTGTGGAGAGACGGCAGGTCGTTGCATCTCCAAACAATTACAGTTCGATCGTTCGCTTCGACAGCCCGATGGCGCATATTCTACAATTTGGAATTGCAAACGGGTTTGGGAATAGCTTTAAACTTCATTGTAGATTATAGATGAAGTTAGATGACACTATTATTCATGGATTCAGTATTGAAGTTTCGATTAAGTTCACGACTGTCGGGATAATGTATTCTTCATGTGCCGCGTGTGGTCCGACGGAGATGTTTTATTAAAATAACATTTTTTAAGACAACAATAAGAGTACAGGACAGAATATAATTTGCACTAAATCCACATTCATCGGATATACAAATATATAATAGATTTAATATATAAATATCTCACATTGCAAATGTATAATGTATTTAATATTTGATTTATTCCTTTTCATCATTTATCATGAATTAGGATGGATATCGAGTAATTAATAACAGATGTTTAAAGGTAATATTAAAAGTGTAAAATAACGTTATGGAAATGCCATGTAAAATATGACTTGTATCAAAGATTTAAGGAGAGATTAATATTTCGCTTTATATCGTTAAGCGAATTTGCCTAAAGTGAAAGACGAGCAGAGAAGATAAGAGCGAAGGGTAGATATTGGAGCTTTTGAGCAAACAATGTAATAACTTAGCAACCAACCCCCTGATTACGGCTGGCGGTTTTAGCGTAAATCGGGAGCCTCCGACCAGGTTCTTATCTGCGTGCACGAATGTCTCAGTTTTTACGCGAAACCTCTCGTGTTTTTGTACAACGTATCGGGAGATGATTAAAATTGCGCGCGACCTCACCGTGCTATAATATTTTAATGCAAATTTTAATAAATACGACGCGCCTCGCCTACATTTACGTAATATTTCTCATTACACGAGCGTGCGACGTGATTAATGTTATTTATGTATATTTATTGAAATATATTATATATACACCCACAGCCGCGAGCTCTCTCTCTTATCAATTTTCATCGAGCCACTCGCATAATGCTACGCATCATCATCCCGATCCGTTTGAGCGTATTATTTTCAATAATGATTCGTAAAATCGATTGCCTCAATTTTACGTAATATATTTTCGAGCGCGACCGCTGATATTACCTCCCGCGTGAAAACCGCAGATATGTGATTACATGGAAAGAATATCCTCGATGTTTCGCTGGGATCTAGCATGTCTCGTCGCCGTTTACGTCGCCGATTTACGGCTGCGAAATAGGTGTGTTTACTAAGCGCTCGTGTCCTGGCCTAGCCAAGGCGATTATGGAGCAAGCGCGCTTAAGAGATAATACCGGGTTAAGGTGCTGAGAATCTTGGAAAATTGGATTCTCCGAAAATGCTTCGTATACTGTGACTACGGCCTGGCACTTGATCACGAACACTTGCATATTGTCTATGTTGTATGGATTGCGATGTGCGTTACGTATATATGCACGCATCTCAATTTATTGACCATGTTCACAGTAGAATTTTACAATTAAACTTGAGCGGTACGCCCTGCTGCGATTAATTGTATGATTCTCCAGAAAAACATTGTAAGCACAAAGTTTCTAATATTTCAGTTCTGGAAACATAACAAGAAAATTTTTAATTTATCTATTTTAAAATAATAAAAAGTACAATGTGGATTATATGCATAAGGGAAATAATATTTTTTAATTAAACATTTTTTTATTGAGTAAAATCCCTGCAAATTCCCGCAAAGCTCATTTGAAAATTGATGCTTGTAATTATTAATAAAGGATATAGTTACGAAATTAAATAATAAAACAGATTTGTGGTATCAAGAAGAGAGAATAATTAAAAAAACATTTGTTTACTTGAATTTAATATCGGCCGTACAACAGTCGAGGTGCTGTAATTTCATAAAATCAATCGGTTTCGTAATTGAATCCCGGTAAAAAGAATCCTCGCTTGTCATCGGCTCAAAATTGAATAATTCCTTCAAGTATTATACTGTCGAGTATTTTCTCCAGAGTATTCTGTATACGTGGTATCATATTCCTCGATGGTCACGTGAGCGCATCTCCCCTATGAAACTATACGAGTATGTACTCGGCGCATGTACTTGATGCATGTACGGAAGATCGAGTTTCTGTTGCCGGCACCGTTGCAGTTTAGAAGGATCGCTTTCTTTAGAGAAGTCCAACATGCTTGATACGATTTGCACGTACGAGATTGGATATCCCATGAAAGTAACGTATCGATCAGGGCACGCGCATCTTTTAACGGCCGACAGAAATGCTATTTTTCGGTTTCCGAATCTCGGCAAGACCTTATTGCTTAATCTTCCTCTGCCTTCTCTCCCCCCTCCCGTGAATTACATTAAATTGAATTGTTCTTTAAAAGGGAAATTTCAATACTCTTCCATCTTCAAACGCTCACGTCTTTCAACTATTAAGAAAGTGAGCAAAACGAGAGAGAGAGCAATATTTTACTCTTAATGTGCTTATATTCCAATTTTTTCGTTTTATTACTAAAAACTCATATAGAGATATGCAAACTATTCGAATACGAATCGGGTGAGATGCCAATCGATTCGAATTTCTACGATTGGAATCTAGCTATTACAAAATTTCGGATGTTTCGAATATGAATCGTATTGTATATTTCAACGATTTGCTTTGATTCGAATTTGAAAAGGGAAATGAAACTCGATTCGACATCAAAAATCCTCGCTTCGCGCATCTCTACGAGAGAATCTGTTCTGGTATTAACGCGTTCGAAAGCGCAGGAATTACTGCTTATCGTCTAAACGGCCGCGTTAAGGGGGACTGAATCAGATCGAATGATTATGTTGCTAAGACGGCTTTCCGACTAATGAGAAACTGTAGATTAGTATGTATCGCCTGCATGCGCGATTCGTCGATATACACGCATGCTAATGCGTTCCTGCATGTAACCAGCACGCATCGTAATGACGTGACTTCAAAATCCCTTATGCTGATATTACACAACCGCCAGCGTGCATACGAGCTGCCATAGCGAACACATATGATCCTTCGTTTCTAAATAGTTGAACAAAATCTTGTACAATTTCCGTCTTTCTTCAATTTTTCCCCTATCCATCCTTGGTTTTCGCATTCTTCATTCTGTCTGGTCTCTTTGTGCACTCGAGAGCCTTTCGTTCGCTACAAATTGCTAACAGACGATATTTAGTGAGCATTTCGCAACGAATCCCAGAAACGAGCATGTCCGCAAAGATTTTGCGAGTATAACGTAACAATACGGCAAAATTAAATGGATGTTTAATATTAAAATTGCCGATAAATATTCAACAGCTGTTTGTGATGAAATCTTGAAACTTAATCCTGTAAAACCTCACGAGAAACTCCGCGTATAAAATTCTCCCTGTTTTCCCTCGCTGGTACGCGGTTGTTGGTGGATTCCGTCGTCCCGCCGAAGTTTCTCGGGGGCATCCACTTGGAGAAAATCGAAGGGTCGTGCCGATTTTCCGATGTAGCTGTCTCTATCTTTCCTATCAGCGGCAGTAAATCCTGTGGCGCGATAAAACTCACGCCAACAATCCTAATCGTTTTTCCATGAATTTACGCGCGCGCGCGCGCGCACGCTCCAACCAAGCTCGTATACACAGATCGTGTCCGCAAAATGAGGCCCCCATAGTCACAAATTGTCTCTTACTCTCTCTCTCTCTCTATTGAAGTGTTCATTTGCGAGAGGTAGAATTTCGCGAGGACCGGAAAATGAAAAGGCCGAAAGAACGTGTCGTGTCATTAGCGACGCCGGGTCTAATTGCGAATTTGTATCGCGGCGCTGATATTACAGTGCTGAGATAAAGATAAATTGTACTAACTAATTGTTGCCGTAAATATTTAATATCATCGCATGCGACGAGTGTCGTGCATTTTAAAATCGCGTGTACGAGCTGAACCGCCGTCGGGGATATAAAACGTGCATACGCGCTGTAACGCATGCATTTACATACAAACTGCAGCATAGAGGTCGGGCGAATTCTCGCGCCTCGCTATGCCTTTTATTGGCAACTCTTCAAACTGGATGTGCAACTCAACAAAAGAAGAGAATCGATAGGAACATGGTCCATTAACGCCTGGAATACACCAATTTTTTTCCATGCGAGATACAAAACGCGAATACAGTTGAAACAGTGTATAAACGTTATCGATACAAATTTTGTTTAAGCGAAATTTGACAGTCGGATTTGACGCCCTTCAATAAAGAATATAGCTCGGGATGATTTCTTATTCGACGGGCAAACGAAAGGGGATGAAATATTTTCACTAGGGGAAAGTTGAAAGCGGACCTAATAAAGCACACTGCCGAATTATTTCGTTTTCGCACGCATGCGACTGATGCGACGGACGGTATAAACAGAGATGAAAGAGCCCCCGCACTCACCGCAGCTCGATTACCCACGTATCATTCGTTCGCGCGGGAATAGTGCTCTCGCGTCCGTGTGTCATGTGTGCATAATATAGCTGCAACGGGCGACGGCCCCGGGGCACGAAACCGCGGCGCTGCGGCGGCAAAGCCGTGGCCTACTATGGGATGCAAATGTATATTGGCATTATGTTGTTGAAAATTGCGCGACGCGGCTGGTAATCCGACATGCGAATCGACAGCGCGCTCCCAACTCCTTCGAGACACCGGCAATTCGCGAACGAATGACTCCCGATCATTGTCGCGCTTGTATCGAGCACCAGCTGACTCGGCCAGTATCGACCGGCGGCTTATTGTTAGTATCGATCGCTTCGGATTTTACAGAGCTTCGTCTCTCGTTGCGTTTTTTCACGGAATCGAAGCAACGAACGACGATTCTTAGATTCGTTTCGCTTTATTTTCATCTTACGTTCGCGCAATCCTTGTTACAGATAAAATTTATAGCTAAACGAATTGTATTATTTGTGCAAATGCACGTTTCAATTTGAGCCCGCGTTTAACATCTTGTCAGCGATTAGTTGGTTGTCCGATTTTCTGAAAATAAAATTTGCATTCAATTTATTTGCACTTTTTCTAAAAAAAAAACAGTTGACAATTATCTTGAAATTTCTCGTCAGCCATTACTTTGTTCGATGAATGTTTCCATATTTTGTCCATTTTGCACATTTGGCAAATTAATTGCGCGAGGCAAAACGCTCACTCCGGGGTAATGCAGTGCATAAGTTAATAATAAAAATATACAAGAAATTTTGACGAGAGATGAGCGGTCTCTTTGTTCCGGAGCGGAGCGATAAATTGCGAATAACGTTCGATGCATGGCACGCGCGACATTTCAAAGGCCCTGGCTTTGCCGTAAAGTGCAATGGCTGCGGGGGTGGCTTTGGCCACCTATTAAATCCTGCGCGCTCATTGATTCGGGCATTAAAACTTTAGGTCATCGAGCAACGTGCGCCTATGGCAATCTAGCTTGAAAGGGGTCGCTGTGCAAGGTATGAAAAGGGATAACTGTTGTATAATCGTCAGTCGGGCGGGGAGGGGACAGCTCGGCTCCATCCCTGGTCCATTTGATTTAATTGAATTCTAGTCACGTTCCCATCATTCTCCGTCATCAGCGTTCGGTAAACTAAGCTTTTTGCGATCCATTTAACAAATCGCCGCGACAGCGTTTGTATCGAGATTATTTTGCAACGTCGTTCAACGCTATCGGCGTGATCGTTAAATTTCTCGCTCGCGCGTCGTTTCGGCCGACTTTAACCGTCTATTTCTCAAATTAATAGATACGTTTGATTTCTCGAATTCGCACGCGCGCGGATTTCGTACTTTCCGACACCGCGGTAAATTCTTCGCCGGCCATTAAATGCTGGAAAATCAAACCGGAGCCGGTATTTGATCCGCTTTGGCGCGACGTCGTTACGGCGACGTTCAAGATTGACCCGTGGCGTGAAATAGTCATAGCGCAGGACCTGTTAAATGTCATTTAAATACCACGCTATCGTCTGGACACTGCTCACGGTCATTCACCGTATGCCCGCGCGATAGTACGAAGCGCAGACCACCGTGAAATTACCAGTGTAGTAGCGAAGGCTTCGCGTCATATTTCAATTTTTCTACGTGAACGGTACGATGCATACGAGACAGCGTGTATATAGCTGGTGCATTACGCCACGCGTGTAAAATAAATGCAGTCGTGCCGATTTTTTTCATCGGCCATCTTACCTCGCTTCCGCGTCCAATGCAATCGCGATAAGGCGACACGCGTGTGTCGATGAAGCATTTACCGCGGCAGACATTAATAAGACTTTTTTTTCGCTGCACCGCGTAAAATCCGACTCGCGTTTGCGCGTCGTACGCGATATCGCAGTCGTTAAATTCGTTTCGCCGTAAAAGCGTAATAAAAGAATGCGATCTCATAAAGGGTTTCCAGCTCATTCGTACGCGATAACGCTCGGGTGTAATTAAGCCATTGCATCCCGCTGCCTGATTAAAAGGATTAAAATACACCCCCCCCCCATTTTGCGCTGCGTTATATTAATAGTAATCTACGAATGTCCCATCCGACATTACACGATTTGACAGGAGTTATCTCGCACGGCTTTAATGGAATTTGTTGATTAATATCCCTAGAATTAATAAGGAAATATCGCGCTCGCTAAATTGCTTCGCTATTGCGCGATCGAGTTTTTGTTATTACGTTCGGCGACTATCAGTGTTGCAAATTCGATCGTACTATGCGTTTCAAGTGCATTTGTCATTACCCGCTCGTTTGTAGGACAGTTTTTAAAACTGGTTTCGATTTATTTTTTAGATAGGACGGCTATGTTATACTGTTGCTTCGTATTTTTCATACAAGCTTTTTCATAGAAATAAAAAAAAAGGAATTATGTCACGAATAAATGTGAATATTATACAGCCAGATATTAATTGTTCATAGAGTTATTAATTTATGGAATTATCAATTAACTATTCGTATATATAAATTATTGTTTCACGGAGAACAACCAAAGATGATTATTGCATGTATAATAACGGTATTATTTATCTACATTTATAGAATTGCTAATAAATGCCACATATCTATTGATCCGCGGTATTATAGTTTCTGTAATATCACTTTATGTAATTAATTTTAGAATCCAATGCAGAGCAAATTATATAAGACACTAAAATCCGATTGAATATATGAATGAAGATCATTTTTGTATTATGTCGCGCTTCAGTGTTATTTCATTTATATTCTAAGCATATATCATTATTGTTCCATTTGATCCTCTTTCAAGTATTATTCTTTGTCGCTAGTCTTTCGTATCTTCTATTTACCATTGTCTGCTATTTTCTTTCAATCCCTTTCTTATTATTATTTGTCTCTTAAAGAATGTACGTGAACAAGAAATGAAGTATCTCTCGCTCGGTCTTATGATCGAGGAAACGGCTACGTTTTTTCATATCTCTCGTTGGTTTCCTATCTCACGTATTACCTCATTGCGTAGAGGAAATTCCCCTATTATGAGATAGGGTCCCTACCATGAATTTATTGCCCTTGGAGCGAAATCTGTTTAGTGGAAAATTGATTGGTAGATCATGTAATCGTTGCGAAAAAAGTTATGCGATTGAATTTAGATGTTGAAAATCTGCTATCTCGTATTAAAAACCTCATAATAGAGGACTTTCCTCCACCAATGAAAATCCTGATAGAAGAGACAGATTTTTGTTAAGTCACCGACAGTGGTCATGTAAAAACAATGTTTACACATAAATATCGCGAGTTTTGTTAACGAAAAATCGCACGAGGAGGCGGTGTTCTTTCTAACGCAGCATATCGGGAAGCGGGAGATAAAGCACTTTGCCATTTGGGGAGGACTCGATCGTTCGGACGGCAAAATAACAGACCCCGGCTGGCATGAGATTTTATGGGTATAGACGGGCACTCGATACGGCCCGTACTCCGCTGTACATATATGCATTTAAAAAGTGTCGCCCATACTGGAAGTTGCACCGCGTTCGCCGAATGCGGAGGCATATTTTCAAACAAACCTTTTTTTATGGACCGGGTTGTACTCGTGAGTAATAAAACACTTCGATACTTCCACAGGGTGGTTTGGATCGTTTGATCCTGCGCATGTATTGTATGGGTTCGCCCTCGAGTCGTTCGGTCAAATTCACGTAACATCCTTAGAGAGCCGAAAAAATGCGACGTTGTATCAGTGAAAAACAAATTTGTTCTATAAAAAATATATATATTATACTTGAAAGTAAAAAATCTCGGCTACGTACAAATGACGCTAGCTGCTTCGGTCGATATACAGGGTGTACCAGGAGGAAAGGTCAATATTCTGGGAGGTGATAGTATTGGTCATTTTAAGCAAAACTGTTGATATGAATATATGTCCCATTCCTCACTGTTCCCGAGATAGAGCCACACGTACTTATAACTGCAAATCAGTGACAGATAATCCACTGATTGATTTTTAGGGAGTACATATTTACTGTGCTATGCGTACGCATGTTGCAGAAGATGTGGTAAAAGGAAATTGAAGACCAGATTGTCGATTCGTACGGTAGATTAAAGAAATAAAACGAGTTGCTTCGGCAACGTGTACCGCGTTAAAAGCTCCGTATTGTATTTCTTATTTAAGCGGTCGAAGCGAGAAGCACGATGAGTGTGAAAACTCCGGACAGACGTAGAGGAGCGTCTTAAAAAAATCTTCGGGGAAAAGTACGGGAAAGGTAGAGTTTTCACGTGGCTTCCCGGGCACTTTCTTCTTTCCTGTCTGTTAGTCTACCGTCTTTACTCTTCCACCACGGAGAACGGTTTGTTTTTTCCACGTCACGGAATCGCCGCCGCAGAAAACGGTGTGCAGACCTTGCAGTTGTTGAATCTCCTGTGTTTGTACATTATCGTAGGAAGAAAAGGAAATGTGAATGCATCAAGTAGAGCATGATATCTTACTTTAAATTGTAACAAAATTATAATTAGGAATCTTGAATTTTACACGTGACATAATTTATCCTTCAAAAATATAAATCGATCAAATGAAGATGAATCAATGGAGATCATGTGTTGAAGTAACAACAGTATACAGATATGAACTCTTATTATTTTTACACGACTGTAACATCTCGGTGTACAACTCATTTGTCTTCATTAATGTGTACAACAAACTTACTCTGTATGTGATTAAAGTAGATTGAATTGAGCCGAGTTAAACTCAACTGAACTGAATGGATATACCAATCTTCTTGCTTTAACGTGACGCGTTTGTTCATGCATTTTCAAAACAACATACGATTTTTTGCATTCCAATGCTATCTCTTTCTCTCTTTTATACTCTCGTTTGCGAAAATGTAGATATCCACGCAAAGCGTCGAGCAATTATTCGGATTTAATAGTTTGCGAGAGTGTCGTTACGCCTGTTGCCGTCTATTCATGGACTGTGCTCGGACGGGTTCGTTGTATATTTCTCACGGCGAAACGTCGGCAATTGTGTGTGCAAATAATAGTGGAAATTGCTAACATTTGATGTAATTCGGCATTTTATTGATTAGAAATAATGCCGATGCGTTCTGTATATTTTTTTTTGCTATTTTATACCTTTTGTAAGACGCATTTGAGCTATTAGCGCATCTTTTACCAACTTAACGGTTGCAAGAATAGTTTCTTTGCGGACGACAGTTATCTTTTGGATAGGAAAACATTTACGTTGCTCTTTCACTTAGCAATGAATGACGAGAAGATGTACTTTCAACGGTACTTTTGTCCTTGAGTCACGATCGGGTTTATATTCGACAAGAATAGCGTCCTTCTTCTCGTACTCTTGGCACCGACCGGTTGAGTCCTTTGGTCGCCGGCTAAAAATCCAGGACTGTTTGTCTTCGGGCGTAGTGACCTCGAGATTTACGGAACCGACGAAAAAGCTCGCGTTCCGGACGGACAGGATAGTAAGCTTCGAGCCGGTTGTATCGATTTGCGCGAATTCCGGCCGTCCGTCAACTGTTATCGAACGTTAGTAATCGCCGCAAGAATCGAGCGAGCAAGTTTTAAGTTACCGCTGGCAAGGGACACGCGAATACATTCCGGATTAAATCGAGGACGAGGTCAAGGGTGATTTCCAGCGGGGCTGTCTTTAAAATCCGGACTTAGGTGGTAGCGCCGCCGCCTTCTGTGTGTAATCCGCTTCTACCTGGGATCGCGCGCAATCTTGATTGCCGATCTAAATTATCTCGCTAATTTTGCCCGGTATCGATTGTACACAAATCGGGATTTCTCTTATCCCCTAGGGTATCTTAATTGCGCATCGAACTCGGACACGGCTGTTTCCTCGGAAATGGAGCACGAGATCAGACCTTTTTGACCTTACCTTATTTAGTGGTAGTTTAAATTATTATTATAAAATTATCGTTTGCAATATCTTTAAATGACTATGTAAAGGCAAGTAAATGGTCAAGCTAATCAATATTAAATCTATTGTTACTTGAATGCATATTGACGTACTTAAAACGAACGATGCGTAAAATGAATGTAGAAATCCAGGTGGTCCCTAAATGAAACCTATTGTTTTCTACCCTTGTCGTTGGATCACAAGTGCAGCATTGCAATTTGTAAAAACACGGATACATAAAAACATGAAAGATAATTAATTAAGAGATAATGGACGGCTATTGAGAGGTTTTCCGGTGACGCTATATCCCATGATATAATGATATCTGGTCTCTGTTGTTCGCAAGAGATTCGATCGCTTATTACCATTACGAAAATATCGAAGGTATTCGAAACTGGCTGTGCCATTATTTTCTAGCACTTCCCCTCGCGAATACGACCCAATCTGGAAATTGTTATCGTATTATTATCACATTTATCGCGATATTCCCGTATTTCCGTTATGAGTCAAAATCAATTTACCCTTTCCAATGGAAAAACGTAAAGTTCTCCATTTATGCGCGATAAAACCGAGCCGAGACCACAGTCCATTTATGTAAAATCAGAAATCAAAGCGCGTGTCTCGCGTAAAAAATTACGGAAACAGAATTACGTTCGCATTATCGTCGTGAATCGATTTATTCTCTGTTCGGCTTCGATATATTCGAAAGTGATATTTTATTCGACGATACTAAAACGGTCAATAGCGAGTCTCGCTATGGGAGACTCTGAGAAATCTGTGCTAAAAAAATTATTCTAATTTTCAATTATTTTAAACAAGAAAAAAATTTTTACGTGTTGAGTTACGTATAGAAATAATGGTTAATCTAGATTTTTTTCAGAGAGAACCGTACACATTTCTGGCTGCGTTTTCCGCATGACGTTATTTAAAAAGTGATTTTCACGATCGCCGCTGATAGACAATCTAAACGATTGGACCCTTGCAAGTAACCCTTGACGGTGCACTCTCGTGCTGTCTCTCCTTCAACGATTTTGGAAATTAATCGCGTTGCTCGGACCTCAAACCACGTAAATCGGCTTACGTACGTCCGGAATTTCTGCGGCCGCGCGTATCTCGCGCTCCTGCGTGATCAACACCAACTATGCTCTCGACGCGGCGCTAGGTGTTAGTGTAAATGTGTATGCGCGCGCGTGTGTTTGCGCAGATACACGATGTGGTGTACGCGCGGACGGACGGCGCTGTACTTCGGGAGCTTTTAGTCGTTTCATACCGATTCGCAGCTTAATTACATGGAGGAGAGCCGTTCAGATGAAACTCAACCAAGGCGAAACTGTGTGCGCGAAACTGCCCGAATATCCTATTCGACGTTAATGATGCTACTGACCCGCAAGCCTGCCCCTCCGCCGGTCCACTATCGTATTGCCGGGCTCCAATCCCCCAGTCACAAATTACAGGACGAAACTAGGTACGTGCCCGGCTTTTCTCAAGATCCATAAGGACTCTCGGAGTTACGAGGAGAAGAAGCTCCGGGAATTAGCGCGCGCCCGCGTAATCACGACGAATGAACATTAACGAATTGGGGAACGCGCGTGGGCGGGTAACCCGGTGGGGTTTTCCGTGGGAGATCCTGGAGCGCCTTCAATTAGAAGTCGCGGGTCTCTTCCGTAACTCGATCAATTTCAAGTTGCTTGACACCCATTATTTACGACAAAGACCGGGCAAACTCGATGAAGCTCGCGCGCTTGTAGCAACCGTACTCGGAAATATATAGCGCCCTCGGCTTATGGCAACTACCGTACTCGAATACAGCGTATCGGTATCAGAAGCCCGGATACACCGAGGATGAGGAGTAGTCGGTAAACTGGCCTTCAATTTTTGGCGCCACCGCCAAACACGATCGGCCCCGATCGATCGGCGCTCATTCTCCAACCGTAAATTGAATTCCACGGATTACGTATATTGTCCGATGGAAATCCGTACGTGATGCGCGATAAATCCCGCGGCCGGGCCGGGCCGAAAACATAGTAAATATTCGGGCATATCGATTCTCCGTATCGACGATAGGCGGAGAGAGAGAGAGAGAGAGCACGCGCGCTGCGCCCGCGAGGGTTTTGCGTCTCGGGGCCGTCTCGAGACCACGAGGGCGCGATATATCGAGCTGGCGAACGGTCGGCCGGTGTAATGGCCCGTTCGTGTGCAGGTGTTCTCGATGATGTCACGTAGGCCGGACAGCAAAGCGACCCCGACCAGGCGGTGGCGACGGCGCCGCCCGGCGGTCGGACCGCCGGGTATGTCGGTTTGCATGCAAAACAAGAGCCTTTATCCTGGCCGCAATTAATGAAAGACTCTGTACTTAGCGGACGTTAAATGCCGACATTGCTTGCGCTCGCGCGCGCTACGGCGGTCTCATTAAAAGCGGGTTTAATCAAAACACCAACGACGCGGATAAGAGGCTCTGCCTCTGCCATTTGTTACGCGAAACTACAATGTCCTGGTCGCGCTCTGTATTTCTATTGTAATTTTAATGCGCGATCGTTCACATTCGCGCGCGCGCGCGCGCGAAAATAAGATCTAGAGTATCTTTTATGCCGTTAATTAACCCCCCCCTCCCCGTTTCGCGTATCGCTATGCAACCCCGTTTCGTACGTCGCTATGCGCGCTATAAATATGTTTATTAAATTAATAGCTTCCGTAAACTTTGGCGGAATTACATCGTCGGATAATATCGCTGCCTGATATTCAGGTACCGACAGGCACGCTCGAATCAGCGAACAATGTAACAGAAAATTCGATATATTTGAGAAATTGCAGCATCCGAATATTTCGAAACTCTCGCATTCGAGTCTATTCGAAGTATCTGTCCGATTCGTACGATCCGAGCTGATATTTATATAAGGGCCGCTCGAGTGCTCGGCCGAGACGGTAAGAATTTTCGGATCGACACGCGGCTGCGCCGCATCGTTGCCGCAGGGTCCACGGGGCGATAGCTTCTACACCCACCTCGCCATGGAGCGGCCGGGGCTAAATTGAGTGGCGCGACGCGCGCCTTGCGAGTGCCGCATAATGCGGCCTGACCCGGCCGGGACCTCGCGTGTAAAAGCCATAACTAACCTACAAATATCCCTGGGAAAGTTCTGTCCTGACCTCCGGTGCCGTTCACGAGCCTAGCCGACGTAAACCGCATTGCCATTAAATGCTAGAAGCCCGCAGGCTGGACGCTGGGCGGTTAGTGCTGGGGGCGAGTCCAGAGGAACTCGTCCTCCCTCTCTCTCTCTCGCTCTTCCTCCCCCGCCCCGCCCCGTTGCCACATGCAACTCCTAAATATTTGACGATTCCCCAATGGTCAATTATTAACCGCCCTTTTACGGTAATTGCCGCGAACGGATTTATGCACCGACGAGAGAGCGCGAACGGCAACGTTCGGCTTCGAATCTCGCTGCCAGGGGTTTCGATTACTCGCACGATTCGAGGCCCGGCAAAAGATGGAGGAACGATCGTACCTGGCGCGGATGATGGATTGGCTTTTTGTACGATCTAGGTGTTATCCTTTGTCGAGAAGTTCTCGCGTATATTGAAAGAAATACGATTATTCTCGGGTTGAGTATCGTTAATTCTTCGACCATCCAAGTACCGCGGCTATTTTCTCTTTAAACTCTGTGACTTTTATATACTTTTCTCTACTCGTTCCAATGAATTTATTACTCCAACTACCATTTTCTCAGCACTTGCAAATGACGTTACTAACTGCAAATATATCTCTGTTTCAGGTAAGTAACCTCGGTGCACGGAGACACGGTGCAAGCGATATTTATTTTTGGAAGCGGACATCTATCGGACGATGGGGATGAAAATGAGGATTATGTAAGTGAATTGTCGCTCTTATGAAATTCATCTCACGTAGAACGCGGGCACACGCGAGTAGTCGGAGAAAATGCTTTTCGCATACATGTGACACGGAATTAATTAAGGAAAACGGTGGAGATTGCAGCTAATTACGAAAGGCAAACAGACGACGTAGACGCGTCGATACGCGCGATTTTACGCCGCGGTGCGAAATTCGCCAGACAAATGATAGTTAGCAGAAGGCAATTGTGACGTATTATCCGCGCAAAACTGCGAGACGATCTTGCGAGGACTCCGCGAACTAATTAGGCAGACGAATCACGTACGGCGCGTGGTGCATATCTCGTCGCTGTCAACGATATTCCGCGAAATGTGGCAGATTAACTCGCGGAGTCGTTGCAGAAACGGCGGCAGCGGTACGTCGGTACGAAGGCGGGGGAGGTGAGAGAGATGTGGCCTAGTTCGCCTATCGGATCTACGGGGGCGGAGATGCCGCGGATACACGGCGCGATGTAGCAGACATCGGGCCACACTTGGCACTCAATGTTGTAATACGACGGCGCGCGCGAGACGCCGTTATTAGTATTCAGTTTGTTTCGCGGCGGCAGATGCAGTTAACCTCGGGTCACGGAACCGCGTTGCAACCTCGACAGGGGGCGGCTCGTCGACACTGATATCCCGCGATATTTCCGTTGAATCTCGCACCAACATCCGCGGCATAAAATTGTCGCCATTAATTATTTCGAGGCGAGAGCGAGCGCGAATCCGACCGACTTTGCGACGCGCTTCTAAATTCTGTTCTGACGCACCCTCGTGTCTCTCGTCGATAAGAAAAGAGGGTGTTCTCCGAGGGGGGGGAGGAACCATACTACTGATTGTGGGAACCTAACCACTGACCAAAATCTTGTACACGCACCGGCATAAATGCTGTCCCTATCCTTGTGAGGTGCACGCACACAACTAGAGTCCCTGTAGTTGTGTGCGTGCACCTCACAAGGATAGGGACAGCATTTATGCCGGTGCGTGTACACCAATGCCCAGTAATGCCCAGTGGGCATTACTTCATCTTATTGTCTTATTTTATCTCATTTTATCTTTATAATGCCCCAGCAAGGTCTAATTCTCAAACTAATGCCCTGGACGATTTTCCCCTTCCGTGTTTTCTTTCTTCTTTGTTTTACATAGTGGACGCGTGATCGCTGGACCGGTTTTTGCATCGGGCCTTATACTTGCGCCGCAGCGGTTCTGATTAGTATGCGAGCGGCAATGTTGCGTCAGGTGCCGTCCGGAGGCCTGTTGCCACGGTTATTGGCCCACAATGCGCATAAACGTATGTCCGCTGTGCTAAAACCAATAACTAATTACGGGTTCCCGCATTCATTAACCACACGCGTGAAAACAGCGCTCCCCGTAGCCAGCCGGTCGTAACGACTGCCCAGGCGCAGCTATCGAATTCGCTTTCATTATACAAGAACACGTGTGTTAATTAGCAAGCGCAGAGTCGATCCATACCCTTCGTGTACGTTCGCTCGTGTCTAGGAAAGATTGAACCACGTGTCGTCGTACGTTTCGCGCACTAAAACTAATCCCTTCCTCGCCGTTTTCGCACTTCTTATTTTCTCTAGAGTCTTCCCTCGTGTTTTTTAAATGCAAGATTACATTTGCAGCCGTAGAGAGCCGCATTATGTATTCATGAGCTATAAGAGTTCGACGGTTGCTGTTGGCGTTTAAGCTTCCATTTGCCTTTTAGTCGCGCATTTAGCCACGACGTGCAAAATTAATTAAAGAAAGTTTTTAGCGTGCTGCGCGTCTTAAGAGGACCCGAGAAATTTCGTCGACGTAGCGGTTTAAGTCGAGCGGATTTGCTCGCGCGCCTCGATCAGTCGTTAAACGAGCGCGCGCCGCACACGAGCGATGTTGATTTAACCCGATGAGAAAAGGAGAGAGATTATGAATCGACTGCCCGGCAAAAAGTAGGAGGAAAACACCCCTCTCCCCCTTGAATATTCATGGGTTTCAGAAAGGGGTTCTGGAGGGACCCACCGCTGCTCGTCGATCGATCGCCGCGAGCGCGAACGCGTGACGTTCCCGCGGACGTATATATTTCTTGAAGCGTGCCTCCGGAAGATGTTATCCCGCGGATAGATGCGAGCTATGAATAAATTTCTTTTAGTGCTTTCACTCGGAATTCGGTGTACCAGGCCCATATTTGTATACGTCGGCTGCCGCAGTCGCTCCCGAATTTTCACGACTGGCGGACTTTATGGATGTCGCGGCGCATTTTTAGGACATGAATTTTCGCCGGAAACTATTATGACCCAGCGTTAGAGAGTGGGCAACGGGGCGAGGTGGGGTTCTCTCTGTTTTATATTAACGGTGCTGCATTTTCCCGCGACACCAGATACGGTTTACAGGAATTTTAGTTATTCTCCGTCGCTCTCTCTGTGTAGAATAATTTCGCGCGTTACGCGATGAAATTTATTTCATCCAAGTGCGCCACGTGCACGCGTGTGAAACAGATAGATGGCGCGCCGGCTAGTTGTTTTCTTTCTCACCGTCGCGTAAGATGAAGTAATTTGGTGATACAATATTATCTACGGTACGATCCCCTTCAACGGAGCAACGTGAACAACTCCTAATGTTATTCTACGTTAAGGTATTCCGCCGCTGGTCGACGTAACACATTTTTACGCAAATGCGCCCGGTCTTCTCTGCCGGAAATTCCAGTTAAAAAGACCCGCTGTTTGCGAACGCATAAAACGATTTCTTAATTCCATTAAAACTGCAGACCGGAAGGAATTTTCGGAACTTTTAAATCCACTAACGCTGTAGACTCTCCTCCAGAGTGGAACACGCGGCAAACATCGCGTTTCCCTAACCCATAATTGCATGAATTTTTAAATGCCATCGATGAAATTATTCAACCACTGGCGCTGCCTCCCGCGGGATTTATAGAAAAATGTCGTAAAAATTCTGAGCGTTCAGCTGATGCATTATACATAAAATATCTCATATCTCGTGTTACGATTCAGTATCTCGTGTTACTATTCTACAGCGTATGAAATATAGCAGTGCCCGATGCAATTTCAACTTAATAGCGGCGCAAATCGGCGCTATAACAGGGGACGTGCGCATAATCTAATGAATAGAGATACGGAGAACAGAATGCGGGTAAAAACCACGAGGCACCTTGCAATATCCATCGCAGGATATATTTCTCTTGCCGCCGCGGTGTCTTTTCTTTCGTCCGCATCGATAATCTCGACCGCTCCCTCACGTTCATCAGATAGAAATATTCCTTCGTTTCTCGTAGCGGTGCTCCCATTCCTCCTGCCGCCAGGCAGCAACCTTACACTCTCGGAGAGAATCTATAATATCACCGCCCACGAAAGTCTTCTCGATTCAACCCGTCCCTCCTCCTCCAGCCACCCCCCACGTCACCCTCCACGTATTTCGTTCACGCTCCGTAAAACTTCAATGTCCACGTGCAGAATCACGATCGGAAGCAGGAAGCGCCCGTTCGTCCGTTCGCCCGAAAGCAATGTTTCCCCGAAGATGGAGTTTGCCCGTAGTTTCGCCGCGCGACCAAGTACAAAGCAACGCGACAGATTTCCAAAGTTACTCGCGAATTCTTTAGCGCTGAGATTAGAGAGCCGCGGCGGTCAATTACCCGCGGATTAAATGGATCGTTGACGGCCGGTGATGTTCAACAGATCTCTGCGAAACTCGCTCGATTGCACGGCTGTGCTCCTTGGCGCGAAATTGTACTTTTATAACAATCCCATCTTTTCCCCAATTTATCCATAGTAATAAATAGGGGTGTAACTTCGGGGAAGTGGGCGTTAATTAATTTTTGGCGAGAAAAATCACGGGTTAGAACGACATTACGAGCGGTAGAATGGAGTAAAGTTTATATTATCCCATCGCAACGCGTATTCTACTCCAATATATTAGTCTCTTAGAATTGATAAGATTCAAAAGTAAAGATGAAAATAAAGTAAAATGCTCGCAGGAAAGAGTATCATAAGTAAAGACCGAAATGAAATAAGATTCCCGTCTTTTAACGTCGATACGTATCCGCGCGATAGGAAAATCCCCTCGTAACTGCGAAAGAAGCCGTGTGTGATATCGCAAAAGCGGAGAAGTGAAGGAACGGTTTGCGTTACGGCACGTTTTAACTTACCCTCGGTCCTACCCTGGAGGGTCACGTGATCTGATCGTTAGATCGACGGCGGGACGGCCAGAACCAAATTAGAAAGCGGAGTAATTGCGGGCCGTTTGCACGCTACCGGCCAGTAACTGACCGAAATAACGTAACAGCTCGCGCCGTGTACACCCCCGTGAATCAGTGCTCGCCTCCCCGATTTGCGTTACGTATTAAGTGCTCGGCTCTGTCTAGCGCGGCGCGGCCGGAGAGAAAAATTTCGAGTGGTCGCCCGCGGAAATTGCACGCGGCGCGCCGTGACGTCCGACAAATGTGCATGCCGGGGGTTCCACGCGGGAAACACTGATGCGAATAAAAAAGCGCCGCCTTTTTGTCACTATTTTCTAGAGACGTCTGCGATTTTTCAAGTAGAAATCTGCGTGCGCGGCCGGCCATTCGCACGTAGAAATTGTTTCGCGAAAGCCGTCGCAATCGCGTTTTCTGCCTCCGCTCGGCCCCGGTAACGCCGGACTCGATGTTGTGTGTACCTTTTGGACTCTAACCGAATTACTTCCGTAATTCAAATAGTGGAAAACGGAGGAAACAAAACTCAATGGTACGATAAATCGTCGGCGTCCTCGTCGGCGACCTATATTTCGTTCGGTATATCCGACCTGAGAATACTCTCCGCTCTCTGATAAGTTGACGAATAAAAGAAAATCGCGGCACATGCGCGACCTCGCGTCTTGATAAGAAAATACGCCGGTAGCGACTTTACGTTCGGTCCAAAAATTGTTTCCTCCACAGCTCCGTCATCGCGACGGCTAATTAGTACGAACGCTCGAACGTAGAGCTGTTTAAGAAATTTAATCGAGACGCGAATTTATTCTGCCTCGATTATGTACAAGGCAACATTTTTGTGTGTCGCTCGCGAGAGCCTCGGATGTACTTGAGTTCGCTTTACGTATGTAGGATGCACGCCGGCATATCGAATGTATCCGAGAGCTAAGTTAAGCCAGTCCTAAATGCACCCAGATATCGTATAAACGTCTCGTACGTCTGTCGGGATGAGACGTTGGTTCAATATGCGCGTCGAGCCCGCGTGCGCGCGTGAGCGGAACGGCTTTGCCGATATATTTCCCCGTATTTTTCTCTATTTTTCCCGGACGCCGAGATCCAAGCGACCGAGCGTACACGGAAGACAGAGCTAGGCGTCGTAAAATCCGAGCGAGCCGTCCAATTCCGTTAAAAGTGAGCCCGATGGAAAATTGTCGACGCTACTGACTTGCCATCACGAAAAAGCTGCACACGGTGACGAAAGCAAGGAAACTGCTCGTGCCTGCTGTGCACATTCTCTCTCTCTCTCTCTCCCTCCCTCTTGTGATTCTTCTCTGCTAGGATTAGAAGATTAAATTTGAGTCCGGTCGATCGCGCGCAGGTCGATGGCCCACTCGATCGAGTACAATCGAGTCCCGCTCGTCCGATTACACGGACTGCGACGACGACGTACAATTTCGCATCGAAAGATTAGCTTCCTCTCGGATATCCGGTAAATATTAGAGCTACATTTGGCTCTTGATACGCCGTTAATTCGGATGGCTGAATCGATCGGCGATCGGCAACTGCTATCCGATAGAAGTAAACGGATTATTTTGGCTGGAAACAAGAGCCTCGCAACGGCGCGTAAGAATCGTGAAAACTAAAGCCGGATATTTCCAGAGAGGCAGAGAGCACGTTAAGCCGCGATTCTCCAAATTCTTACAATTACAATTGCGATTACGGTCGCGCGATGATTATGCGTCGCGCGTTCAACAACTTTCAAACAGTTTATTAACCGTACGTGATTGCCTTGACGACTTTTGATTCATAATAGTATAATTGCTGGGCTGCGAGACACGCTATATCGCTCTCTTTATAGCTATTTCGTACGTTCGAAAGAAAGGAAAGGAAAAATATCCCTCGCACGATATTGCGTTTTACGATACGTCAATTATATGTGAATTGTAAATAAGATCTGAAGCACGAGAAAACTTAACATTTACGATGCTTTAGTGAAAATAACGTAACGTCACGCCTGTCCGAATTGACCGATGAAATGCAAATTATATTAAGGCACGAATCAAGATTTGCAGGCATAGCGGAACTTAACGATATCGAGTATCGCATCACGGTTGAATTTAATGCAGATATACCCGATGCTACGCGAAAATATATCGAGACGTTACGGGAAATTTGTGGCTCGAAATCTCTTGGACACATTTGATTTCTAATTCTATGGATCCACGGTTACACGTACTCAGCTTCGACGAAAGGAATAAAAAGCGTGGGGAGCGTAAGAAAAACGGATTTGGTCGTATAATTTAGGTCTTGGTAGCTTGCGCAAGGGTGCCGGGCAAGCCAGTGGCGAACTCGAACGGATATGCATCTCCGGAGATGGCGATGCAGCCGCTCGTCGGAGATGCAGCGCGTCGCGTCGCGCATACGCCCGTGAAATTTCCCGTCCCTTTTCCGCTGTCTCTGGTGGCCGCGTGGTCGAGCACGTCGACTTGTACGAGGTAGTGGCATTTAAATTCGCGAGTGGTCGTGATTGCGCTCGAGCGCGTACCAACCCTCTCGATCGGGGGAGCTTGATTTCGCTGATTCAATTGTTCCTCTCTCTCTCTTTCTCTCTCTTCGTTTCTTTTTTTCACCCCCCCCCTCTCTCTCTCTCTCGAAAAAGAGAGGCTCTGCCACTCCTTCGTGCCGATCTCCGGTTCCTCTTCGCTCCCCGCACCCTTACCTTCTCTTCCTCGCACCCTTTGCATTTCCTGGCCGGCCTCTCGAATCGCCCCTCCTTGGTACGCCCTATCGACCTGAAACTTGGACGATTTTCCACCGCCCGATCTGACATTTCGTCCTGTGGCGCGATGGAACTCTTTAATCCCCGATTCCTGATTCGCTCCGCTACGCAAGATATCTGCTTCCGTTATTTAGGTCACGGGACTTCCTCCCGTCGGGGACAATTTCGCGGGAGACGATTGAAAAGACGGAAAAGTTAGATTCTTACGAAAGTTCCATCGCGGGTAAGTTATTATCTCTCTTTGTGTATCGCGCCCCTGATGTTAATTTAACAGTAACCGAGCTCAATTGGATTCGATAAATGCACTTCGGATAGCCCAATAACAAATTACAATTATTTTAATTTAATAATAACCAAACTCGATTCAGATTCGATAAATGTACTTCCGGTGGTCCGACAACAAATTATCATTATTCCAATTCATAACGAGGAAATGTAATCATACTCTGACGCTGTGATAAACTTATTATTCGATTTGATAATATTGTACTGCTGTTTTAAATTACACACTACATACCCGTATGTCATACCGCATGCTATTGTATAACAAGATTTTAAAGACGTTCAGTCTGAAGTTAAACTGCTCACGTGGCCATTACGCAAAGATGATTACACCAAAGTAAAGAGTAGACTAGCAGGCACTCTCGAGCAGTTTTCCCTCGCAACGAATTAAAGCTGAATCAAGTAAACGAACGCGAACAAATGCGAATAAATAATTTGCCGCAATGATCGCAAATGCTTGATGCAAATATAATGGCAGCCGCGAGCTGAAACTAGGATGTTAGGTGCGTCGCGATCCCGTGCACGCGTCATTTTGCCGCTACACGCGCGATATAGTATTCGCATTGCTTGAACACATGTACACGAGAGCACGCGTGCGATATATCCGGTCAGCTTTCCCGCCGTCGATTCGATATTTCTTGTCGCAAATAATAGCGCGGGCGGCCCTGTTTATTTACTGCGCGTTTTATCTCAATGGCTCGTGAACTCGCACACGTGCGGAGAGTTAAATGCACCTCCGTTCGATGCCGCACGAATTGCACAGCCAACATAGGAGAGGCCGCGCGTGCGCGCGCGCGAGATCGTGTACACGCAAAGAACAGGTTGAGGTTTATTGCCAATAACGAAGCGAGGCAAGAGTACTCTTTCGAGTGGCGTCCGTGTTAAGCTGAAATTATGCGCTTTTGATGCTCGGTTTGCGTTTTTTTCCCCCCTTCTTCTTCCCCCCCCCCCCTCTCCGATACACAAGCATACGGACGCAGAATTATATCACAGTTGGGAATATATAAACGGTCTCTTACGGAGGAAAATTTCGCATAATCGCAAGTGGAATATTATCACGCGATGTTTTTTCGTCAACAGCTCGGCCAGCGATATTATTTTCCGCGAACGAGATCTGTTTTTCGCGCGATTTTCGTGATTTTCGCGGAGTGCGCTTATAATTGATTCGAAAATGTTCGCACACACAATTCGCAGAACGCGATAATGACCGGCGTGGATACGTTATGAAATATTGCCGCGGCTACAATTTAGTACTTTATCATACGAACGACTTGTTCCCGGCCCTATCGATCCGCCGCTTATCGCACCGATGTCCTCTTTGTGCTCATATTCACAATGTAAGTACATTAATATTCCTGCACTTGAACGAGAGCTTATGCGGACGCAATTTTTGCATGGGAGTGAAAACTTCTGTCGATAATGAATATGATAACGAGCTTCCCTCCGAAGCATTATTGATGAGAATTTTATAAATTCGATACGTCACTCCTATTGTTTCTTTAGCATATAGACGAGCTGTGACACAGAATTTCGTTGCATTAGACGATCGTGCGGATGCATTAATAGCGGGATTTATATTGCAAAATTACGTTAAAATGGCTAGCTGTTGGAGGAAATGTTCTTCAAGTCCCTCGCAACGCAACTTGTGTTGTCCAGTTGAACCAAATTAACGGCCGAATTTTTACTACGCTAAAATCTTTTCATCTACTTACTTTGCCTTTTATTTCGCGCAGCTATACGATAATTTTATCGCCATGTATTTACGTGACAGGGCTACATTCATAAGGTTTTACGACTTAGCCACGGTTCATAATTGGTTCGCTGTTATAAACCCGAGATATGTCACCGGTCGATGACTTTGATACGTTTCTTTCTGTCTACGAAGCTCGGGGCTGTCTTAAAGTAACAACCTCCGTGTCTTCTTGAACCATACCTGGCACTTTTAATAATACAGAAAATTTATTGCGAAAAATATTACCCCAGCCAGGGTTTCAACCAGAACATCCCTACACTCTAGACGGGCGTCTCACCAATTCGACCACCGATGGTCAAGAAAACACTGACGTTGTGAATTATCGCTGGCGACGTTGAAGAGTTCTTATTAGCTGTCTCAAAGTAATTTTTACAGGGGTTCTAATTTAAAGTAAAATACATAGAAATGCAAGTAAAAACATAATCTTGTAACTCGTTTACAATTGTTTCGCATATCTTATTTTTCAATTTGCAATCGTTTATGATCTAGAAAGCTATGTCTCGGTATTCTTGTTGAGAGAAAGTCGACTTAAAAAATCCGCACGTAAAGGAGACTGCGGGCAATCTGCGACATTATGTACACACCCATACATACGTGTGTGTCGTGCGGTTCTATAGAGCCTTCCGATTCCCCGTCCCTTTCGACCCTACATCTATAGCCGAGAGTAGGTGTGTATTTTTTTGCAGGAGCGCTGCCCCCACGCTCACAAGCGCAGAGCTGTACACGCGACGAATGTTAAAAAGCCGTTTAAGCGTACCACGCAAGACACGCGAGTCCCGACATACCAGTCGTCCGCGAACGCCAGTAAAAAGGAAAGCCGCGAGCTATGAAAATCCGTCGTGCGACATGACAGAATGCGATCTCCCAGCCCTGAAGAGATTTAAGTAAATCAGATCGAATAATACGGCGGATAAGAAAGCTCCCGAGAGCATCAAGAATAACGGAGCACTCCCGGAGCTCGCGAGTTTCTTCGCGAAAGTTAATTCATCTGTATAGATCTCGCACGGTTATCAGCTCCCGCGATCGATCAGTTTAGCAGTAGCGCCGTTAATCAGACGCGTAATTTATTAGCGAGACGGATCGCGATGAGGGAAAGTGTACTTTTAATTTTCGCGACGAGTTTCGTACGGGGATTAATTCTCCGCGCGATAGATAGACGTACGGAGAACGGCAGCTCTGAAAGGCGCATTTGTTTTATTAATTAGATTCGCGGGTGTTTTTGCTCGATAGAAAAGTATACACGCGGCACACGAGAAAATAAATCGGTCTGTCCTAACAATAAGCGTGATTACACAGAGCTGTAGCGTGCATCGAGCGGAATGTTATTTTTTCACATCAACGATCCAGTGTTCTCGCAGCAGCTGGAAAAAAAAAGTATTTGCGAATAATACGAAAATCACGGGAAAATATTAGTGTAAATATCAACGTTATCATTCGTGCGTGAAACGATATCGTATTTAATATGGAAGTTGGTAATTATCGCTCGAAGAATCGCAACAAATAGCATTTAAAAGCATTAAAATAGCAATTAAAAGAAACCTTTATTTTAATATACAGGTACATACAGTACGTAGAGAACA
Source organism: Vollenhovia emeryi (assembly GCF_000949405.1). Taxonomy (NCBI): domain Eukaryota; kingdom Metazoa; phylum Arthropoda; class Insecta; order Hymenoptera; family Formicidae; genus Vollenhovia; species Vollenhovia emeryi. The sequence goes on from NW_011967197.1 coordinate 1,198,119, forward strand.
CACTTGTCGGGAAATGGAGAGCACGTAGCGAACGCAATAATATAGATAAAGTTTGGCGAGAAAATAGGAGGAGAGTTTCATGATGGGGCGGATAATTAGAGCTCTTTGTCATTGTAACTTTTCCGCTTGATGGACGACAAAGTGATATTATACCGCGGTAACTCTTTCTTATATCGAAAAGGGAATAAGGGACCGGTCACGCGCGATCGGCCGAGCGATAGTCGCGAATATGCATTTCCAGCATTCGTAAAAACTATCGATTGCGCCCGTGGGCAAGGGAGCGCCGCCTTCGATATGAAACTATGCGGCACACTTGGACGAGACAGCATGCAAAATAGCGTGAGTGGAGGGAACACTTAAATTATGCGACCTGTCGGCAACAGTCTTTTAAGCGTTCGCCATGATAAATATTAAGTCCCTTTGAAAACAAGACAAAGTATTTTCACTTCCAGCGCGGTCGCCATTGTGCCGGGGGAGCACGCTTTATAGAAAATATTTTCTATAAAGCGTGCACCAGAGGGAGAAAGAGAGCGTTCGGCCGCCGGCGCAGGTAGAATTAATGTCGAGATTGTTCGAAACTCCGCGATTTTACTCCGCCAAGTATTTTCTGCGGGATGTAACACCGGGATGAAAGGTCCCATTAGCGAAATCAAATTTTCCACCGCGTTGCGACGTGACGTTTTCCAGAAAATTTCACTCGCATGATCCACGTGAACTTCTTGAGTCACATCGGAATCCACTTTTTAATGGGAATTTAATCAAATCGCAATAATTCCTCGATATTCATTGTTAATTATGTCGCTGCGCGCGATAAGCTGTAAATTAAGATTGGATTTCACTGGACTTTGAAGAAGGCAACGTAAATCCCTCGTCGAATTTGCAATTGAATATCGAGGAAATAATTTTGTTAACATAGGTTTCGTGGCATAAGCGGCATCTTGTTCCTACATCGTTTATCATTTAGATTACATTAATGCAGGGCATAGCCCCAGTGGAGCTGAAAATCAGCGCTCGAATCGTTAGATATCTGGGTATGCGCAATATGCGTCTCGAGTAATAAATAGTAATATTGATAATCGATCGAAGAAACCGTACCTATACCTACTTGTTTTTGTACGCTGCGCGATCTCTTTTTATTTCATTTCAACCGCAAGGCAGTGCTGAATATGCACGTCAATTAAACGAAACGAAAATTTACAACATATCTATCAATAACAAATAAAACAAACAAATAAAAATTATTGATCGCCCCGTATAATAATAAACGAGTCTTTATATAATGCAAATATTGAATTGTGAAATTTATGTATGGCCAGTGATTGTAATAATTTCATACAATTTATATTTCTGTTCGATATGTTAATTGGAAAGTTAGGGAGCGTACGTGAACATTTTATTTCCAGCCTTTGGCTTTTACTCGTGACTGGGAGCAAATGTAGTACGAAGCCATAGTTTGCACTCGTTAGCGTCTCGGCGTCTGTCGAAAGGGGGTGTAATCGGATATATGGTAATCTAACCGCATATAGGCTTCCTTTTTCTTTAACTCGTCGGTCTATTACACTTTTCGCCGAACGTCTTCACTCGTGTCTTAAGTATCAAACGAGTACGATCTGTTGATAAATATTAAGATAATTTCTTTCACGAGTGAATCTACCGGTTCCGACAAACCATGATTGATAATCGATGACACACTTCCATTTCTGTCTGGAATTATATTATCGAACTTAACAATTTATAGAAAAACTGATAGATCGGGTTTCACTTCTTTTACCGTTTTATTCCTCTGCTCCAACGACGTACGAATTACCATCATATCCCCGCATGGATACCTTCAACTCGTCTACTCCGTTTTTCGATCCCGATCACGGAAGAATTCGCATCCCGGCCATCTTTTGTCGTTCAAAGAAAATACGCGAAAGATGCAGCCCGATATCCGATCGCCTGAGCGCGAACTCTCGCTCATCCCGCTTTTCCTTCTTACGGCGAATAACCCTGTCATCGCTCGGTGCTCTTTATTATGTGTTTCCTTACATTTGATCGACCCGCTTGAAGGATACACGTTGCAAAATTGCATCTAAGAAAATTATACTTATGTCATAATTACTTCATGTTTATTACACATATATTTTACAAAGGGAATATTTTTTTTTAAAAGTCGACCAGACTGGCATAAAAATAATCTTTATTTAAGCCACAATGTTCCGACCTCTTCATCCGGTCCTTTTCAAGTATAATCTAATACTGACTGAACAAATTAATTTATGCCGAAACAGAATGAATTGACGAGTCTGTGGCAGCAAAGTCATAATGTCATATACGTCTCGGTAGTCAGTGGATTTTTAATAGCGTCGCAAAATGTCAATTTCTAAAATTTCGAGCAGCCATCGTACGTTTGTGGATCTCGAATAAAAGTGATATATTTCTTTTATATGTTGAGATCACTTTAGCATCGACATATATTCGATCGAGCTAACGAAAAATTCTTACAACAAACTTTTTTATCTGTAGATTATTTTGAAAACGGTTATCCGTTATTTACGTATTTACGTATTTACGGCGATAACCACGCGCAATATTGTCAGCGCGTATTTGCATAGAAACAGCATATTTACGGTGCCGGTGGATGCGAAATCGGACAGAACTGTATCCCGATACATAGTCTTAGAGACCCAATTACACGTGTGACGATCAACACGGCTGCTGTAACAGCGCGATTACGAGGGAATATGGTACGTGCTGGGCCAAGATAGCAGACGCTCGTGAATCTATCGACAGGTCAGGCACGATGAATATCGGCATCCAATAATGGACCGGCGCCGCTGTTTGCCCCAAAGTGACAAAAGAAAGAAACCGAGTTTGTGTACGGAGTGTAATCCACTCGAAGCACTTGATCGAACGGACACTCCAGGCTGATAATGAGAAAATTGCCATTAATCAAACAAACTGAAAGAGTGTCCTTTACTTTCCTTCTTTGTAAAATACGCGGACGATATTAACGAGCTGTCCCGCGATGTAGGGCGCGATTTTTCAAGCATTTCGTTCGACTCTCGATCGTACACGTGTTATCACGTAAAGTTTGCAATTTTGCGGACGATGTCAGCACGCAAGCTGTGCTTTGCCGAGAGTCACGCGCAATTAACGTATAATTCACGATGCAGTTTTCCAATTTTGCTCGCGAGAAAGTTGCACGGCGGTGCAACTCGCGTGAAAATGACGCTCGGAGTCCGTACAATTTGCATCGTAATTTACCGGCTGTGGTGGTACATTCATCATTTGACCGGCTAAATCATTTGGTTACCCAAGTAGCAATGGCTCGTATTTCGAGCGGTTAATGCGTATGCAGGATATCACTAAACTCTAAATTGTCGCGCCAACCCCGCTGTACGGGAGCGTTGCGATATTTCTCGAGAAAAAAAAGGGATTACGGAAAGAAAAATTGAGAAGCAATACGATCGTGAATCATTAAATTTCTTTTCTTATATCATCATGCTCGTGTATGTAATTGATCGTATCACTTTATCAAATATAAAATTATTCATGTAGTGATAAGTATACAGGGTGAGTCTTTTCATATCCGACAAAATTTTTGAGAAGGTAGAACGGATCGAGATGAACGGAAAAGTCCTGTACCATTTTGCAATTTTCGTAATAGTTAACGAGTAATTAATTATTAAAAATCGTTGTCTTAAGCCGGCCTACCGTCCAATTCGAGCGCGTGGCAAGATGTGTCCGCCCGGCGATCGATATTGCTATGCGCACATCTTGCCACGCGCTCGAATTGGACGGTAGGCCGGCTTA